>NC_090826.1:49769818-50112318 GCF_028021215.1 Eschrichtius robustus
GACTTTCTCACAGTCACTGGCTGCCCTTGGGGCATATGTATGTGCTAGAGAGAAGACAAAAACAAATGAAGCAGATGCAGAAATCATATCTCCACTTCATCTGAAAAGATGAATGCATTCAGGAATTAGTTTATTTAGAATACAAAATACCTACTTGCACTTGTGAAATGCCCCAGAGACCAAAATATTCAAGAACTAAATTTGCACAACATTGGGCTTTCTCTTCCTCCCCATCGATTCATATGTTTATTCATTCAACAATTATTTATTAAGTACCATCTATGTGCCAGGCACCAGGATCAGAGCAATGAACAGAACAGAACCCCTACCTTCACTGAGCCTACATTTCAGGGGCTATGTTGCCTGCATATAAGGCACCTGCCACAGCGGCCAGCCAGCCAGGGATATAATCTCAGCTCTGCCACCAACTGGCTGTTGAATTTGGGTAAATTGCTCAGCTTCCATTTCTTAACTTATTAAACGGGGATATAATTAGACCCCTCGTTATAGCGCTATTGTGAGGACCAAATGATGCATTCAAGTTAAGTGCTTATAACTGTGTGTGGCATGGGGTAAGCCTCAATAAACAGCAGCTTCTATTACATCCTGTTTCCCACCCATATGCCCTCAGAGAGATGTAGAATACTAAAGTAGCCAGGAGTCTCCGTGAGGATGCAGTCCCACCATCTTATTTTATAAGACAGGTAAATGGCATCTCAGAGGAGAACAAGCAGTGTGTCCCAGGTGATACAGCATACTGGTGTTAGAGTCTCAGCTGTACTCTGATCCAAGGCCACCCCTATGTGGATGACCCCAGAGACCCTGGCCTGACATAGTTAGTCACACATTTCAGGCTCTGAACCTAGCCCTTCCCAGCTCTGTTGACCTAAGCAATTTATTTAATCTCTCTGAACCTCCATTTTCCCATCCGGAGAATGGGTATGATAATGCTACTTATGATGATAGTATTAATAAGTAATAATTCTTCCCTCACAGCTGGGAGGCTTTAATGAGACATGTTGTGATAAAGGTGTAGTAACTGTAAAGGGCTACACTGTCCAATACAGTAGCCACTAACTACAGGTGGCTATAAGCACTTAAAATGTGGTTGGTGTGACTGAGACATTGAATCTTTAACTTCAGTTAAATTAAAAATAAAAACTAATATTCAATTCAGTTACTAGAAAATGTCCAGGTATTCACAATTTGGGTATGTGAATCTACTTTTTCAACAGTCTATTTTATGAAGTCTTAATACAGATCAAGTGTTTCTGATGAAAATTTAGCATCCAAACTGAAATGTAAAAGTGTAAAATACATACAGGATTTCAAATATTTAATATAAAAAAGTAGAGTATCTCAACAATTTTTAACTGGTTACATATTGAATTTATCTTTTGGATATATTGAGTTGAAATTTATTTTTTAAATGAATTTCATCTTTTATACTTTTTTCTTTTTTTTTTTTTTGATGCAGCCACTGGGAAATGTTTACTTTCCTATTGTCTCACTTGATAGGTCTACTGCACAGCATTAGTAAAGGGCCACACACATGGGAGGGGTTATCTTCCATCCTCTCCCTGCCTTCTGGCTGTTCTTACTAGTCCTGGACGGGAAAGTGGACCATTTAGGATCCTTTGGTCACAGCCAGTAAAAATCAGCTCTGGTTATCTTAACCAAATAGAGAAGGATGAGAATCTCACGGCTCCAAGGAAAAGCTGAAGCAGCAGGCCTGGGAAAAGATGCAGGGCAGGACCTAGGGAGCAGGATGCAGAGGTGGTCCCTGCCTCCTGGATGCAGTTCTCTATTTTCAACCTCCATGTCACAATACTCCAAATTCCAGGAAAAGAGAATCTAATTGCCTAAGTTTGACTCATTTGCCGGACCCTTGGCTGGGGAGAGTAGGGGGATGGGAAGGCACTTTGATTGACAGACCCGCAAAGATACTATTTAGCAGAGAAGAAGCAGTTCCCCAAAGGAGAATCAGGGTACTAGAGGAAAGAAAATGGATCCCAGGCAGGCAAGAGCCACATATGTTACTCATCGCAGTGGCCTGGGTACAGGTAGATGCTTAAGAGCTATAATAGGGAATGGGTGAGTCCTGCTCTGACACGGAGTCACTCTGTCTCTTTAAGCCTCCATTTCCTCAACTAGAAAATGGGAGAAGAGTGTACGTGCTGGATTCCCTCCCACTGTGAAACTGTCACAATTGCTTCAACTCTCGCTCTTCCTGGGGCTGGACCCCCCTGGAGAAACTAGGGGGGCCTGTACCCTATCGGAAAGGGAAGACTCAGTTCTGACTGCAGGTCGTCCTCCCATCCCACTCCCATCCCCTGCCATGGCACTGCAATTCTACCACTGTCTCACGTGTGCCTGAGACCCTCGGCCACATCCTTGCTCTCTTACCCTCTCTCATAGCTTTGCTGCAAAATAAAAAAAAAATTAAGAGCTGGCACGTTTAGAGAAAACCCTGTCATCTAATTGATTAGGAATTGTTAATGCGGCAAAACTAGTCTCAGGAAGAGAACTTAATTCCTGGCACAATCTCTCCCATTAAAAGGGAAAGAAAAGATGGTTTATAAATTTATTAAAAAAACCATACTACCAGCCCCAGTTACACTCCTGGGTAAGCAGTTTCCTCATCTGCTTGCAAAACTGCTGCTTTGAAAGAGAGACCGGTGGCAAGAAGGATCCCGTAGAACCGGGTTGGAGTCTCAGTTATGCATGCACCCGTTCATTCATTTATTCAGCACAATCTAGGGAAATGATTAAGATCTAGTCTTTGTCATCAAGGAGTTCACAGTCTCTTAGAGTCTACTACAGATCTATAAGTGAGCTAATAACTACACAGCAATACAACAGAGTCAAGCACAAATCGTTACAGGAGCTAGGGGAGGAACCAACTAAGTCAACCTGGGAAAGTTCTTTGAGGGAGAAGATCATTCTAGGCAGAGGAAGAGAGCAGCAAATGCAAAGTCGGAGATATTATTTGTTTGGAGAGTGGAAATAAGTTTAGCTGAAGTCTAAGTTGCATGAGAGGATGGTCAGTGATGAGCTCCAAGTTAAGTCACTTCATCTTTCTACGATTCTGTTCTACCATTTGTCCCCAACCTCCTGACCTCTAAGGGTAGTTGGAAAAATGAAATTTAATTCTTCATGAACATCTTTTGCACACTGCAGTGTATTGTGGAGACAGAGGTGAGGGTGAGGTCTTAAGAGCGCCCTAGTGGCCCTACGGTAAATGACAAGAGTTCATCAGCCATGCACTTCCTTTGGCAGAATGGCAGCGTGCATTTGTTTTGGCTAGCTCTGCTTCCAGCCCTATGCTTATGCAAATTCAGAGACCCCTGGATTTTGGCATCTCCTTCTTCCTTTCCATGAGCTCCTTGGTTTTGGAGTAAAATACATCTGGGGTCAAATTCTGGTCTGAAACTGTACCAGGTGTGAAACTGTAAGACTCTCCTTGGCCCCCTTAGCTTCTAATTTCCTCATCTATAAAATGGGACTGATATTGTCTATCACAAGATTCATGAGGATTCAATGAAATATTTTATGAGAAAGTTCTTGGTAAACTTTCTCATAAAATATTATGAGAAATATCCAAATATCTCTAAGATCATCATTTTTACCACCATTATTTCCCTCTTACTTCTCAATGAGAACCACGTGTGATAAATAAACCACAGTGTCATCTCAATGTGAAACATATTGTATTGAAGTCAGACCTGAATTCTAGTCCCAGTTCTGCCCTTTTCCTTTCCGATCCCTTCCCTAGCCCTTCCTCTGCTTCTTTCATTGTGTCAGGAACTATATTTTCCAGGCTTCTTTAACTACTGGCTTCCCAGCAGGTGTAGCCATTGAGATGTTCTCAATGAAGCAGGAGGCTGGAGGACGGGAGAAGGGGTAAAGCCAGGGCATTTCTTCTTCTCTTGCTCTGCCTCAGGTGCTGTATCTTGCAGCTGCTGTGTATCACAATAGCTCCAGATCTTGCTGCATTCCAAGAGTTCTAAGTTTCCCAGAGTCCTAAGGTTCTAGCTCCTACAAGATGGGCCTGGCTCTGGACCTCTAATAACTCCACCTCCTCCTATTGGCCCTTTAGCCCTCAGGAAAGTCACAGCTATCTGCTTTTGACAGTCCCTAGGTTGCCTCTCCATCCCATTTGGCTTCTAGCTTCTTCTATTCCTTGAGGTTTTTTTTTTTTACTATCTGAACTGACTGATAACCCAGGTGAGTCATTTCACTAGTAAAAGGAAGAGAGTGGATGATCCTACCTCTAAGACATCTTCCACTTTTAACATTCAAGGAATTGTTTGTCCAGGGAATTTCACAGTTGGTCACGTCTCCTTCTCCTGCTAAGTTCTTTCTCTCTTTAGCCACGGCCATCTCTCTGGTTCCATCAGTTTTCTCCAAATCAGAATTAATATCCGACTATACCACCAATACTCAAAACTTGGATCCGACATCAACATGCTCCCAACCCAGCCCTGAATTGGGAGTAAAAGATTTAACTGTATCATTCTTTGTTGTGCATTGGCCCAGCTGATCTTTCTCTCATGCTTCTAGAGGCAGATCATAAGCACCTTGGATGGGTGTGTTTGTAGAGCCTGCTGAAATCACCCAGCTCAGAGCAAAGGGCTCACAAAAGGTGTCTGCTGAGAGTCTGGTGAATAAATCCTTGAATTTATTCAAGGATTGGCACAATGTAAGCCCGCTTGGTCCTAAGTTTTTAGAGGGCCCTACCTTGAACTTTTTATGCACAAACTGATGTCAAATTCTGGCTCTGCCACTTATTACTGTGTGACCTTGGGCAGCTCTAATGTCTTTGAGATGTTGCCTACTCTGCATCTTTGAGGGATCGGTTCCTACCTCACAGAGTTATTGTAAGGATAGATGGAGTTGAGGACTATTTTCTTCCCCTCCCTCCTTGAACCCTGACCTCCTTGCAGACTTATATCTTGCCTCACCATCACCCCCTCTCCTGTTTCACGTCCAGACTCGGCTCCTCTCCTCTGCTATGATTTGGAATGACAAACTCACTGCCATGCTATACCAAACACCCTTCTGGTGGTTCCCCGCTCCACACTCCATTTCTGTTGATTTACCCTAATCCATGAACGAAAACCAGAGGGCTCCCTCTTTCAAGAGCTGCGAACTAAGATGGCAAGCTGTTCATGCTTATTTCCAGACCACACAATCCCCAGGCCACATCTAACACATCCAGTCAGGACAGTCATTCAGATTCCAAAGACAATGACATTTCTCTCCACAATTTGCAAGCAAAGCAATAATGCTCTAATTATGCGTCTATTATTGTCATCATCATAATGCACCCACATGGATGGTGGCAGCAAGGCTGGGTTAATATATTCATTAGGAACAGGCAAGAGCAACATGACATTAATACAGCTAATAATACCTAATTGAGCTTAATTACAATGTGATGCCTAATATATTGTGATGAATTTATTCTCAAAGTATTTACATATTTGTAGTTAAGTAATTAGCATTCTGCCCATAAATAACTCCTCAGAAGTCCACTCCAGTTCTGGAGCAGACAGGAGACCAAACCCAACCTCCTGCTTGGAATGGCCTGGCCAAAGAAAAGCTCTTAATTTGTGTGGAAATATATATGTCACGTCTTCCTCAAAGGCAAAGTGAACGGGTCCCACTGGGAAGGCTTTTGTGGGAAGATGGCGGCAGGAGAGAGATTTGCTCCTCTCCACTTCAAGAGTCTGACCGAGATTAAGAGCCTGCATGCTGGGGGCTTTGCTGTGTTTGTCAGACCACACAGGAAGCTCTGTGATCTGTCCTAGGTGACAGACTTGCAGAGGGACATCCTCAAACTGGGGGAGGGTGACCCAGGTGGAGAGAGAGCCCACAGAGGTACAGCTGAAAGTACTCAGCACATTTAATTTGTAGAGAAGAGTCACTGAGATATGAGAGCTGTCTTCTTGGGCTTGCAGGGCTGTCATGGGGCAACCGGAACAGACTCTGAAGTAGACAGTAGCATAGATTTTCAAGTCAAGGAGACGTATTTGAATCCCAGCTTGGCCACTTACCATCCACATGACCTTGGGCCAAATACACCCTGTCTCTAGGCCTCCATTTCCTCTTTGGGTTGTATTAATTACATCTTAAAACAGGAGACGATGCCTGAGATCTGGAATCCCAGAATCTTCAGCTTACCTGCCTCATGGAACAAAGATTCGATAGCCCAGGCGCTAGAAGTAGACTGCATTGCATTCTCACCACGTAAAACCTGGTGACGTGGGGCAAGTAATTGGATCGCTGTAAAACTCAGCTTTCTCACCTATAAAACAAAGATTAATATCACACCTAACAGGATTGTCATGAGAATTGAATGAATAAAATAATTCATGTAAGGTGTTTTGCTTGGAACACTCAGCATACAGTGAGCACTTAATGATAATATTATTATTACTATGGCCGCCTCTTTTGTTGAAGGTTCAGCTTCAGAGGAAAATATCCACCCTAGCTAGCTGAGGCAGAAATGGGATTGATTATAGGGATTAAACGTCCGAGAGGGTTATTGAGTGTTGAAGACAAGCTCAAGGTTGAATTTTCAAGAATAAACTCCCAAAGCCATGCCATAGGTCGCAAGAGAGCTGCTGCTTCTTGTACCATCAGAAGCCACCCAGCAACAAATCCATCTTCATGGCCATAGTGAGGAAGCCGCCGTGATCAGGAAACCGCCATGATTAGGAGGCTGTGACTACGGCTGCTAGCTGCATAGTCACGTGGTGCCTGTCGCAATCCCCTCCAGCTGCACTGCCACAGACACCCCGCATCTCAGCCCCCATGAAGCTGGTTCATGGACAGAGAAACCCCTGCTCCTGCAACTGCAGAAAAAATCAAGACTCTGCCAGTTTCCAGCAGAAGTAGCAGAAGCAAGGCCTCCTTCACTTCTAAATCTCACACAAGCCGATCTGATTGGCCAAACTCCAATGACAACTAGAACCCTAACTGCAGGGGAGTCTAGGAAAGGAGTCTTGCAAATGACCTTGCAAAATGCTGCAGTGCAGAAAAGTGCACTAGAAGGAGGGTAAGAATGGATGCTGAGTTCTAATTTACCTTAACCGTCATGCCTCCGCTGCGCTGTTCCAAGGTGAATAAACAACCTTCTAGGAAAACATCCTGTCTACTACTAGCCAGGACTTCAGCTCCAGAGCCCTCTCTGGTTGTCCATACCAATTCTGAAAAAAATCTCTTTTGCTCCTTCAGCTTAAGAACCAGACAAGAATTTAGGCAAATAACTACTCCTCGGGCCTTTTCCTTGACCACATCCCAATCTTAAATCTTACCATTTCCACAGCAGGAAGAACCTTGCCAAATCCAATCCCGAAAGAGAGAGAACACTTCTCCCGAAAGCATAGAGCTGATGCCCTAAGCAAAATGTCACTTTCTCCGTTTGTGATCCTGTTTATGCTCCAAGGAAGGGGAAGAGCAAAGGGCATCTCCCAACTGGAGGTCAGCTTCGGCTTGTCTTACGGCCCCAGACCTGTGCTAGTTCTCCTCCGCTGGCCAGTCGCACCCTCTCAGATCCACTCTCTCTGCCTTTCTTCTGCCAGGAGGCTGACCCGCAAGGCTAACATCTCCAGAGCTCCTTACCTTTAAGTTTCCAGTTGAGTTTGCCCAGTGGGAGGTACTGGCAGAAAACCCAAGTCAAGAGGAGGGAGAGGAGGTATTTCTTCCCTGTTTCCTCCACCTATTGGCACTGAAGTTCTGGCAGTGTCTACGTCCCTCTGTGGCTATGGCTCCTGCCAGGTGACTCTACTTCCTGGGCTCCAGGAACACCTTCTTCTCTTTCACCTTAAGGCCTAGGGGAAAGAATGCCTTTCCACGGTTCCTAGCTCCTGACTACATCAACGTCACCTGCTGGTTCATTTAGCCCTGCCCGATTCTATTTGATTCTATTACTAAATTCTCTTCGGTTAAAGAGTATTTCCTGCAGGGCTCCTGACTAATACAGGCTGCAAGGAAAGGCTATCTAAGACAGATCATTTCCCCTTTTTTCAAAACTTAGTTAATTGATGTTCCTTTTACTCCTCCCACTAAACTCCCCATTCCTTCCTAAAGGAGCTCTACCGTGTGCTCGGGCTATATCAGAGTTCTTCTCTCCTAGCAGAGAAGTGAAAGGTGGGGAGGATGCCTTAGCTTCCCTTAGAAGTTAGAATGTGCAGGAAACACATGCTTAGAAGAATAAAGTGAGATGACGCACATGCATCCTGTGCAGGGTGCTGGTCCCCAGTCAGTGCCCGGCTGTACTGTCAGGCCATTCAAGATGGCTGTTCTCTCGCTCTCTGTACATCCCCTGCTTAACCAGCCCCTACTTCACTCACATGACTACCCAATCCTCTTAATTACAGGGCTTAATCAGTCCCTGGTAACTGGTGATCCCACCTGATGTCAATTCCCCCTATAAATGGTATCCTCCTTCTCCCCCCAAGTAGCAAAGATTGCTGCCATGTCCTGCTTGCCGCCTGCCGTCAATGGTAGGGTGTCGCTCTAGGACCTTTTGCCTAAGATGTCCTGTCCAATAAACCACTGATGTCTCTATCGCTGCCTCTGGGCTCTTTCTTTGGTCTCAAGACTCGGCAACGACAAGGCTTGCAGGCCTGCGGGGTGCAGCCCAACACCAAGTGCGTAGTGGTTCCCTGACCTCTTTCATTCTCTCCCTTGTCCCGCAATCCAGAAATCAAACAATAACAGGCAGAACGATTAAACACTGAACTCTGCAAACAAATGATCGGACTCCAAATCCAAGCTCTAGGGTCTGTGATGTTGGGCCAACAATTCACCCATTCTGTGCCTCAATTTCCCCCTCTGAAAATATTGATGATAATAGGAATATCTATCTCTTAAGGTTATTATAAGGATTAAATGAATAAACTGTACCAAGAATTTAGAACAGTGCTTTGCACATAGTAAATAAGCTCAATAAATTGTTGTTTGTTTAGTTTGAAAACACTGTATGATAAGACAGAGACATAAGCCACATTCTGGGGAAGGGAAGGGTGCTTGTCAGGTTTTGATGCTCTGAGCACAATTTTGTCTTTAATAGAAAAGTAGGATCTACTTAGTCCAGGAAATGATTGTAGAACAATCCCTAAAAGGGGTTTTTTAATCCAGAACTTTTGAAAGATGACACAAGGATGAAAAAAATAAAAATAAACCCCCAGCCTGAAGAGAGAATTGTACGCCCGTGTATATAGGGAGATAAAATGGGCACCAGTATCAGTCTGCACATCCTCCTCGATAAGGAAGTGGTCAAGGATGACCTGGACTTAAACGTCCCTCTGCCACTTGGTAGCCACTGACCTCAGGCAAGTTACAGAACTACACAGAACCCTCAGTTTTTCATCTTTAAAAAAACGTGCGTCCTACGATACTTTCCTCACAGGCTGCTGTGAAGACCAAGCACGAGAACCACTGTAAAGTCGATGAAGGCTGCCTAGCCCATTGCTCCCTCCCCACCCCTCCCTGTGACTAGGATTTGCTTATGGACTCACTCCAAATACAGTCCTAAGATACAGGATTTGTTACCTGTTGAGCTCTTTGGGGTTTGGCTGTTGCATGCTGTACAGGGAGCTACTCCCTGTCTCCCAGACTCAGGGTCCCGGGTCTTCATTTTCTGCTTTTGCTGTCTTCTCCTACACCATCAGTATTGTCAGTCTCAACGGAAGGGGCCTATCAGTCTCCCCTTTGAGGTGAATAGATTCTTCTTACTTGACACCATGCAGGATCTATGCAGACCAGCCCAATGACATGCTCCTTGTGCATCATTATTGAACAAACCCCAGGAAGGCTTAATGAGCATTGCTGTTAACCCGTCATAGTCCAACATTATGGAGATCTCGCCAGGCCTATGGAAGGAAGTTAAAAGGTGGCTGCAGAGTCCAAAGTGGAATAACCACCTATTATTGGGGTTCTTTGTGCTCTGTTGTGCCTGCATCCTGCCTAGTCTTCTCCCCACAGAGTGAGATCCTCTAGAAAAATTGGAAAAAAGGATGCTCTAAGGCAAACATGCAATCTTTACCACTGGATTTATTCCCTGAATCACCTTGCCTCCGTTTAAATAACCTAGGGGAAAAACCTAGAGTAGTTTCTATTTTCTAGTTGGACCCCGACTGTTACAGGGGGCAACACTAGAGACAGGAGGCCAGTTAGGAGCTGTGGCAACTGTCTTGAGATGAAAGGCTGGGGATTCAACACTAAGATAGTAGCAGTAGGATGAAGGAGAGAGGAAGGGGATCAAGAAACACTTTAGAGGGAACCCTCCTACACTGTTGGTGGGGATATAAATTGGTGTAGCCACTATGGAGGGCAGTATGAATGTTCCTTAAAAAACTAAAAATAGAACTACCATATGACCCAGCAATCCCACTCCTGGGCATATACCCAGAGAATATATATAATTCGAAAAGATGCATGCACCCCTATGTTCATTGCAGCACTATTTATAATAGCCAGGACATGGAAGCAACCTGAATGTCCATCGACAGAGGAATGGATAAAAAGGATGTGTACATATACATAATGGAATATTACTCAGCCATAAGAAAGAACAAAATAATGCCATTTGCAGCAACATGGATGGACCTAGAGATTGTCATACTGAGTGAAGTAAGTCAGACAGAGAAAGACAAATATTGTATGATATCACCTGTATGTGGAATCTAAAAAAGGGGTACAAATGAACTTATTTACAAAACAGAAGTAGAGTCACAGATGTAGAAAACAAACTTATGGTTACCAGAGGGTAAGGGGGGGAGGGATAAATTGGGAGATTGGGATTGACATATACACACTACTATATATAAAATAGATAATAAGGACCTACTGTGTAGCACAGGGAACTCTACTCAATACTCTGTGACGGCCTATATGGGAAAAGAATCTAAAAAAAGAGTGGATATATGTATATGTATAACTGATTCACTTTGCTGTACACCTGAAACTAACACAACATTGTAAATCAACTATAGTCCAATAAAAATTTTAAAAAAGAAACATTTTTAGAAATAGAACAGTAGGACTTGGTGACCAGTCTAATCTTAAACATGAGGGAGAAAGGGGGCATTAGCAAGTCCTAAACCTCCTGGTTTGAGGAACACGTGAAGATGATGATGTCATTCAGTGAGGCAGAGCGTGAGTGGTGAATAGTTTTGGAGGTGTTTTTAGTCAAATATCTAGTAGATAATGAAGCATATGGCTCTGTAATGGCCATTTATCATTTTGTATCCCAGAGCCCCTTCCTGATGGGAATAGCAGCCCCTTCTGTTTTCAGATATTGTTCTAAATAATTGATCTGAATGGAAGCTGACATCTTTGTCTGAGATTCTGCTGACCTGACTCAATCAATTCATGAAAAGGTAGGTCCTTGAATCAGGGCAAGCCAATCTGAATTCTTCACCAGGATTTTTTAACCAGGGCAAAGGAGCCTCTTTCCTCCCTTTTTATAGAGATTGTGAGCTAGAGATATGGGTAGCCAGAAAATCATGGAGAAGCCAGTCTAAGAGAATGGAGCCAACAGGAAAGGCAAAGTAGAACCAAGTATGGTAAGGACCATCTTGTAGGCGGCTGTGAGTGCAAAATGAGGTAAGCCACGTGAAAAGTCTAGCACTGGGCATGGCACTCGGTAGTTACTCAATAAGCTGTCTTAACTGAGGGTACCAACTGTGAGCTTTGAACGGGCAAAGAAAGGACAGGATGATTTCAACCAGAGAGGGGATGGCATTTGGAATGGGTTTGAAGGATGGGTTGAACTCCAACTGGGAGGGCTGGATTTTAGGAACTCTCTGGCTCCAGGGGAGTCAGGAGTAAAAGCTGCCTGGCGAGAGCCCGGCCTGCCCTGTCCCGTCCGCCAAGTCCTCTTCTCCAGAGGAGGCTTTGCAGAAGAAGCCTGCCTGCCACACTCAGCCTGCAGCCGTGACCTGGCTGGGCCTTGAGAGTGACAAGAACGAAGCCCACGATTATTAACCTTACCACTTGTTTCTGTAGTTTATTGTGACAAGACAATGCAATAAGGAGGGAGGTAATCAAAAAGCAATTCTGTAGCAGTAAGCTTAAAGTGACAAACCTTGCTTTTCCTAAATAAATCATCATTATTCTCATATGGCTCAGGACTGACAACTTGGGTTTCCTTAGTAACTGAGTACTTAGCTAAACCTGTGGCCCAGTGTGAGTGAGAACGAGCTGCATCTGGAGAGGAGAACTAGTTGCCAAGTCGTTCCCAGAGGTCCCCTCTTCCTTGCAGGTGAGCGAGGTAGCCATTAGCATTCTGGTTTTCACATCCTCCGCGTGCACTGTTCTCTGGGGATCCCTGAGGTCTATAACACAGAATAATTTGTCATTTTGCAGCATCATTAATTTGGTTTTTGAGACCTATTTGCTTTGTGAGTGAGTGGGTTTGGGAACCCCAGCATGCATACCTCAGCATGGCTTTTGAGGTTTACAAGGTAATGCTCATGAACTGAATTCTAAAACTGTGCAAAAACTGGTTTCTCTGTGAATCATATTTCTAAAAAGGAAAGCCAGGAGATAATGCTGGTAATGGAAGGTAAGAAAAAGTAATGAAGACTAGGGAAGCAACGGCTCTTAGGAAGGAAAAGTTTTGTGGCCAAAATAATATATTCTGGATTGACGTTTGCAGATAGCATCTGGATTTACAAGGGTTTCTGAATATATCCTTTGTGAGGGTTAAATATCTATGCTGCTTTTTAAAAGCTAGCTCCTCTACACACTACTGTATATAAAATAAACAACAAGGACCTACTGTATAGGACAGGAAACTATACTCAATATTTTGTGTGTGTATATACATATAGATATACATACATATACATATATATGTATAACTGAATCATTTTGCTGTACACCTGAAACTAATACAACATTGTAAATCAACTATATGTCAATAAAAAAATAAAAATTTAAAAATAAATAAATAAATAAATAAATGCTAGCTCCTTTCTCCCTTCTTCCCTTCCTGTTTTCCTCCCTTCTGTGTACACATTTATGGTCTAAGCCATGGGCTTTACACACAGAGGCTGCACAGCCTCAGTTCTCAAGACCTGACAGCCTGGCTGGGGAGACAGACAGGTGGACAGATGGGTTACATGTCCAGGCTGGGAAATCAGAGCTGAGTGTGACCATCCCGGTCTGCAGGCTCTAGAGAAGAGCCATGGAGGGAGTGATGTCTGAGCCAGGCCCTGAGGGACATGTGGGATTGGACACGTGGGACTACGGGCCAATGGCCTAAGGAGTGGTCTGAAGTCTAGTGGGGCTTGAGCATCAAGTCATTGGAGGCTGCGGGTGGGTGAGTTTGGGACAGACTTGGAGGGGCCTGCACTCCACACTCAGAACCCTGCCGTGCCAAAATGCCTCCTCCAGGCTGCCCGCTACGTACCCTCCAATCCTCTGGTGCTTCCTGCCTCAGGGCCTCTGATGGAATGGGCTCCTCCTCCCCACTCCCTGCTTCATCAGCACCCTACAGATCTTGCTTTAAACCCCCCTTCCTTGGCAATGATAGAGAGCCTCCCATAAACACTCCATCTAAAGTTTCTGCTATTTTTCTTCATGGTCTTTAACAACAACAACAGCAAAGAATTCTACATTTATTTTTTAGTTTACTTGTTATATCTATCATCTCTCCTAGACTCTAAGTTCCTGGAAATCAGAGGAAACTTTTTATTGATTCATGACTGCACCCTCCATACCTGAGAGAGTGCCTCTGTGCACATGGCTGATCCTCAAGTGCTGGCTGAATGAATGAATGAATGAATGAATGAATGAGTTAACACTCAGTTTAGAGGTCACCTCCCCCACCAGCCATCCCTCCAAGTCTGGAACGTGTGTCCTGTCCTATGTGTGTCTCCTAATGCCTGTGCTTACCTGATCATAGCGCTTAGTAATAACACAAAATTGAAAGCGTTCACTTGCCTGCTCTCACTGCCGCAACCAAGAGCTCCCTAAAGGCAGAGGCACATCAATCTCCCCCATCCAGTGCCTGGCAGAAATGTTTGTTAAACTGACACTTTGCCCCCGTAACAGGAGTGTTTTCCTGGGTGGTTGGAGGAGGCTGGACGCTTTCTGTGAGTTCTAAATTGCCACCACCCTTCCCGTCTGGTGGGAGGAGAGACTGGATGAAATGGATTTCCTTTGGGCTCCACGGCTGGGGTTCCTGTTCTGTGGTCCCAGCTCCCTTCCTGTTGATGACATCAGGAAAGCAGGGCTGGCCCCTCCCACTGGCTGCCAGCTCTGCCTCAGCATCCTGTCTGCCTCACAGATGCTCCTCTTTGCAAGCTGACTGGTACCCTGAGGCGACTGCCTGTGCGCCTGTGTGCGGATAATGAGGTTGTGGGCTGTGTTTGAAAGCAGAGTTTGAGCAGCCAACATGGGTCTCCCACACCTCCCCACCAACCCCAGCTTTTTCATTCCCACCCAGGGCGCCAGCCAGATTGGAGGGCTTCTCTCAGGAAGGTGCAGGATTGCCCATTTGGTGTGTACTGCACATGGGTGGTCTCAACCACGCCTCTTAACAAACAGCCTTGGGAGTAAAACGGGCGGAGCTTAAGGCAGGTCAGCTGTGTGGGAAGGGAATGCGTAGATAGATTGTGATTTTAAAGAGGGTGGCAGGGTACTCACTGTGAAGGTAACATTCGAGAAGGAATTTCAAGGAAGTGAGGGCGTTAACCAACTGAATCCCTGGTGGAAGAACATTCCAGGCAGAAGGGAGAGCAATGCAAAAGCCCCAAGGTGGGAGCTTCCTAGAGTGTTTGAACAGCAAGGAGGTCTTGGAAGTTGAGTGGAGTGAGTGTGGGCAAGACTCATAAGAGGTGATGTCAGAGGAAAGGCTGGGGGGACAGACCACATAAGCCACTGAAGGACTTTAGCTTTGCTTGAATGAAATGGGGTCCATCTTGGGGGTGTGAACAGAGGAGAAACACAATCTGACTTGCATTTCTGAAGGATTGCTCTTGCTGCTGGGTCGAGCACAGACTGCAAGGGGGCAAGGAAAGGCAGAACTAGTGCAGGAGAAGCTTGAATGATCCAAACAAGGGCAGCATGGAAGATGGCTTGGATGAGGGTGACAGAAGTGGAGAAGGTGGCGAGTAGCAGCATTCTGGATATGGAAGGTAGAGCCGACAGGATTTCCTGAGGTATTGAAAGTGGGATACGAAAGAAAGATTTTAAAAAATATGGATGATATACACTACCAAATGTAAAATAGATAGCTAGTGGGAAGCAGCCGCATAGCACAGGGAGATCAGCTCGGTGCTTTGTGATCTCCTAGAGGGGTGGGATAGGGAGGGTGGGAGGGAGACGCAAGAGGGAGGGGATATGGGGATGTTTGTATATGTATAGCTGATTCACTTTGTTATGCAGCAGAAACTAACACACCATTGTAAAGCAATTATACTCCAATAAAGATGTTAAAAAAATAATAATAATAAATAAATAAACATGGATGACTCCATGGTTTTGAAAGAGAACAAGAGAAAAAATGAAGATGCCGTGCATTGAGGTGGAGGAAGCAGTAAGTGGAACAGACTGAGGAGGAGGGAAAGCTAAGTTTTATTTTGACTTGTTGAATTTGGGATGTTTATGAATCTGGGGCTTAGGAGAGAGACCTGAGTGGAAGATATAAATTCAGGATTCATCCCCAATATAGATGGCATTTAATGCCATAAGAATGGGTGAGTCACCAATATAGTGAATGTAGGTGGAGAAAAAAAGGAAAGTATAGCCTGGTACACTCATTAGGATGTTACTTTGACATCCAATAGAAATTAGACACATTGTGAAAATTGAACAGGGTCTATTCTCTGCATGCCCTACCTCACTCACTCCTTTCTCAAACTTCTTGAAAAATAATCTAATTTCACAGTGTCCACTTTCCCCCACCTAGCAATCTAGCTTGGGCTCCAATTATGCCCCTGAAACTTCTTGCTCCAAAATCATCGAAGACTTCCAGTGAAGGATCCTCAGTATCATTCAACACTGTTTTATGAACACGGCTACCTTCTTGAAACTCTCATCTCCAGAATATAGGAAATAACAGATGACCACAAGCACGAGTATATTTGAGAGTCTGATCCTGTGGATTGCATCACTTGGGACCCTTGGCTGGTTGACTTAGATTGGGTTCATCCAATGGGAGATTGGTGGGCAGCAGGAGAGAGTAGTCAGGGTTGGTTTGTTTTTTCTCTGCTTTTTCCCTGTTTTCCTTCCCCACATCTGGCAATGGCTGAATCCTCCTCCTTCAGGATTCCAGTCTTCCCTGAGCTCTGGTAGAACTTTTTCTTCTACTGTTTTTAACTTTTCTGTCTCAGTCTCTATGACTGGATCATCCTTTCCTGTGCACTAAATGCTGGTACTCCATCCTCACCAATTTTCTTTTCTTTCCTCACACCATAAGCTGTCACTGACCTTGTTTTACCCCATGGATTTAGCTACCACTCATCTTATACATTATTAAATACCACAGCTGTACGGCTATTCCCCATGCCCTTCCAGGGGAGTGGTAACCCATATACTCAGCTACTTGCTGGACACCTCCAGTGGATGCCCCACAGACACCTCCAAGCCATCGATCCAACAGTGAACTAAGCTTCTGTCTCCACGAAGCCATGAGAATGGATGAGGTCATTCCCAAGAGCCTATTTTCCTTTGCTCTGTCATCCCTTCTGCCTGGAAGTCTGTCTCCCCCCCCCCCCCCCGCCTAGCCCCTTAACCTCCTTCATCCTGGTCCTCCTCCCCATCAGCCTTCTCCTGAAAGAAGGAGATGGTTTCCTTTCCTGCCACCATTCCTGTGTTTTCACTGCCCTCAACCTTGTGTCCTGTCATTGGATGCAGAGTCTTCATTACTGATGCTTCAGGCCTAACTCTGTTACTCTGTCTCATCATTTATAAGACAGTTAACCTTAGCGTGTCTGAGTTATTGAACAAATATCAGTGGGAATTAGATTTGGTCCCTGACAAGCACGGGATCTGCAGTTTGTGGCCTGGGCAAGGCCACCATGGGGGAGAGAATCAGACGGCTGCCTCAGCTTCTCAAACTAGTATGGTCTTCCTCCCTGAAACCATTCCCAACTCCAGCCTGTTTCACTGAGGTTCTGACACCCGGCCCAGCACTCACCTGCCCAGTGGTGAAACGTACACAGACTTTAGAGTCCAACTGGTCAGGATTTGAAGCCAGATCTTCATCTTGGTTGTGAGATCTCAGGCAAGTCACTTCACTGCTTTGAACAGGTAAAATGGGCCTAATTATACCTGCCCAGGTATTCCACTGAGACAACTACACTGGATGCCAAGAATTTTACCAGCATTATCTCATGGAATCCTCACGCCCCCAAATTAGCTAGTTATACCTAGGCACACTCAATGGAGTTTGGGGGATGAGTAAAGAGAAATAATGAAATATTATTCTTTATCCTATGGGATTCTGTACTGGTATGAAAGAATGGAACCATCCCCCCCAACAGAGCAGCCAATTTCCCCAAAGATTCCCAGTTGGAACAACAAAAATTCAGACCACCATATGCTTAATCTGTCAAGTCTCTTAGCTGTTCACCATCATTCACCAGCTCTCAGTCCCATGTCACAAAGATGAAGCTGGCTCCTTCTTAATGGTCTCCTCTTGGCAAATGAATCATACCCGAGACAGGAATTAGAAAATCAAGAAGTTCATACCAACCTCTCTCAAGTAAAGGTCCAGAAACTCAAAAAAGAAGAAACACTGGGAAGAGGAGGAGGAAAAGAAACAATTAAGGATTTTTTATTATCTGCTGGATAATCAAATGATACCATTGTAACATGTGACTCTAAAATTACTCCTTGGAGATAGAGTATTTAAAGAAAGAAGAGCAATGTCAACGATGTCCACAGTTCATTGTTCCTGGGTGAAGGGTCCCCCGCTCCCTGCTGCCAGCATCTGAGTCAGAGCACAGGGGGCGTTCCAACTGTTCCCTCTCCTCCATCCCCACACCCTACCAGGCACCAATTCCTGTCCGTCTACCACTTAAACTTTCTCTTCTGTTCCACCACCTCCAGCTACATGTTCTCTCTCTGTTTCTGGGACCTCTACAACCGCCCAGTCTCTGAGCCTCCAGCCCATCCTCCATGTAGCCTCCAGAGCTTTCTAAAACACAAAGGAGATCAACTTTTCCCCCTGTTCAGAGTCCTTCTTATCTCTCTACTGCCCTAGATAGTAGTTTTCAAACTTGAATGTGCATAAGAATCACCCGGAGAGCTTGTTAAAGATACAGTGTTAGGTCTTACTCCAGAGATTCTGAATCTGTGGGTTTGGAGAGAGGCCCGGGAACCCGAATTTTTAACAAATACCCTGCCGCCACTTGGCATTCTGATACCTGCCGTCTAAATACTACATTTTAAGAAAAACTGGGAAGGCAGGCAGGCAGGCAGATAGGCAACCAGACCTGGTATGCGGATTTAATTCACATTCCTCAGAATGGTGTAGCGATTCCTCACCATCTGGCGCCTGCTGGTGCCATCTTCCAAATCGCTGCCTCTGACCACCCTGCAGAACACAGTGTTCCCTCAGCCATGCCCTGTCCTCTGTACCCTGCTTTGTTTTTCTCCAGAACACATTTCACCACCTGACACGTTTATGACGATTACTGTGCTTATTTTCTGTCTTCCCTCATTACAAGAGAAGCTTCTGGCGTAAGCAGGAACATATTTGTTTACTTTCCTATCATCTCTCATTACCTGGAACAGTGGCTGACACATAGTAGGTAATATCTACAAATATCTGTGGGAGAGAGAGCACAAGATAAGACGAAAATGTGGTGTCCGCAGCTCCTCCCCGACACTTCCTTTGAGGAGAAGTGCACCACACCTTCAAGTCATGTGACTCTGGGGGACCCATCAGTGGCATTGCCTTGCATTCCGCTGAGCTAGGTAAGCACATGACCGAGGCCTGGTCAATCACAGTGGCCCATCTCCACGTCCTTTGTGGTGATAGTTCTAGGGGTGGGGACTTGAGTCACTCAGGGCAACTGGTGTTTTTTCCAATAGTTATGAGGATGTGGACGTGGAGATATCAGTGACCACATTCCCTCCACATCTGCAGCGGCAGAAAAGGAAGCCAAAAAGAAATAAGTAGAGTTTAGAGATGAGGAGAGAGAAGGGTCTGGCTCTGCGGAGGCGTCAGGACCAAGTCTTGAGGCCCTAGTGGCTGCTGTCAGTCCGTCCTGCCATTCTGGAGTCACACCCCCCTACCCTTTCCAGCTGCAGAAGCCATTCCCCAATTTTTGCTTCAACTAATTTGAGTTGTTTTCCCATCACTTGCAAATGACAGAGTTCTACCTAATACATAGGGACCAATTACATACATAGTTAATTACAATTTGTTATGAAGTGCTAGGAAGGAAAATATGGGGTGTGTTGAGAATGAACAATTGGTGGGTCCAACCCAGTGTTTTTTTTTTAATTAAAAAAAATTTTAATACAATTTTTAAAGGTTACTTTCCATTTAGCAGTATTACACGGGGGCTATATTCCCCATGTTGTACAATACACCCTTGAGCCTGTCTTATACCCAGTAGTTTGTACCTCCCACTCCCCTACTCTCACATTGCCCCTCCCCCCACTCACTGGTAGCCACTAGCTTGTTCTCTGTATCTGTGAGTCTGCTTCTTTTTTGTTATATTCACCAGTTTGTTGTATTTTTTAGATTCCACCAACCCAATCTTGAGGGTCAGACTGCTTCTCCAAGGAATGGCATTTAGCTGTGGTCTAAAGGATGAGAGGACTTAGCCAGATGAAGAAGGGGAGAGAGGGTTCCGGGCAGTGGGGCAGCACGTATGAAGGACCTCGGGTAGAAGGAGAGAGCTGGGAGCATTCAGGATACCAAAGCAGGCCCGTATAATGGACGCTGTTGGTCCTCCCTGCCCTCATGCTCTGGGATCCCTTCTGTTTCTGTGTGATTTGCTGCTAGTAGCTTACCTTACACCTGTGGCCTCCAGAGGCTGGAGACACCTCACCTGTGTGGAGAGCCAGTGTGCCTAAAAGTCTACATTCTCCTCAGGTGCCCAGTGCCAACAACTGACTGGTGTGGAAGAACCAAAACTAGACAAACTCTAGAGAATAGAACAACAACCAAAAAAAAAAAAAACAGACTCACAGACATAGAGAACAAACTAGTGGTTACCAGTGGGGAGAGGGAATGGAGGAAGGGCAAGATAGGGGTAGACGAGTAAGAGGTACAAACTATTAGGTATAAAATAAGCTACAAGGATATATTGTACAGCATGGGGAATATAGCCCATATTTTATAATAACTACCAATGGAGTATAACCTTTAAAAATTGTGCATCACTATATTGTACACCTGCTACTTACATAATATTGTACGGCAACTATACTTCAATAAAAAAAGAAAAAAACTAGACAAACCCTGAGGTATAAATTATACTTCCCTCCAGAGGTATAACCTACACTCCAGCGCTTCCTGTGGGATCAGGAACAGTCTGGAACTACACCTGAAATCGCACTTACTTGGCTTCTTCCTGTTCCCTATTTTGCTTCTCCTGCTTCCTTAAGGTTCCTCCTGGGAACACTCAGAGAAGAAACCACCTGCATGTGAATCTTTGGCTCGGAATCCGATGTGGGGAGAAGCAGACTGAGACAGCCAGTGGGGCTAAGGCAGAGGGAGGCGGGGAGGTGGCAGGGGGCGGGGTTAGGAGGGGGAGGGGCCAGGGCATGGACTTTCATGGTTCTGTATAGAATCCTGGTCTATATTCGAAGAGCAGTGGGCTACCACCGAGGGGTTTTTAAGCAGCAGAGTAACCCTTCCCCACTCCCTCACTCAGTGCCGTAGGCCCCAAACTTTTCAACATTTTGCAGACGACCCTTTCACAGCCCATTTGTCAGCTTCCGCTCAGGTCTTCCCTCTGCCTGGAAAGCCTTCTCCTACCTTCTCTACTCTGTTAACTCTGACGTGTCCCTCGAGACTCACTTCAAGTATTGCCTCTTCCAGGAAGCCTTCCCTGACCTCCATCAGTCACACGGACCGCCCCCAGCCAGGGCTGGACTAGATGCCACTCCTCTGCGCTCCCCCGGCATCCTCTTCTTACTTGTATCATTCGGCTCCCTTCAACAAATGAGCATTTATTGGGGGAACCTGCTCAAATATTTTATTACTGATGGGGCAAGTAATCAAAAAAGTTTAGTGACCTCACCCCTAGATCCTGAGCTTCCAGAGAGCTAAAACTGTCCACCCTTTATTCCTTAAAGTCTTATTCAGTGCCTAGTAAAAATGAACAATTGCCTACTTGCTTCCTATGTGTCAGGCCACTGTCCCAAGCATTTCACACGCTTTTGTATTTATGACAATCCCGTGAGGAAGGTACGTGTTATCCCTGTTTTATAAATAAGGCAAGTGAGGCACAGACAGACTAAATAATTCACCCAAGATCACACAGGATTCACACTCAGGGGATACTGACTCCAGAACCTGGACTCTTAAACAACATGTTGAGACCAACCCACAGCACCGGCATTAAAAGGAGGTGGGCATGATGCTCATAGTTGCTGTCGTTACAAGATCCCTGCATTCCAAGCCTCATTTTGGTCTCCTCCTTCCCTGCTGGACCTCATCTTGGTCATGCCGATACACTTTTCATCTCCTGCCTGCTTTTTCTCATACACTTTAACAGTCCTTGAAAGCTTCTGTAGCTCCAGCAGGCCCTCACCATGGACGTTCCTGGGATTAGATTCTCATTTAGCTCTATGTGGTACCACGTGAGAGCCGTGTCTTCCCGACAAGATTTTAGGGAGGACTAGACACCTTGATGAAATTTTGGAACCCCCAAGAGGCCTGTCAACCACATTTACAAACCCTCTCTGCAGCAGGAATGGGAGGAGAAGAGAATTTCCTGGAAAGATTTCCAAGATGCTCCCAGTTGAAATCCGAAGACCTTGAGACCCATACACAGACTTACACCCTGGGGTTTATGGTGAAGGTTGGGGACGTGGGGGCAGGGGGGAGGGTTCACTGCCTTGTTCGCTGCTGCTTTATTCAGCCCTCACTAGAAGCCTACTACGTGCAGGGCACCAGGCTAGATGCTGAGTTTACAGAGATGCCAAGGAGGGAAGGTCACAGGTCCCAAGGAGCTCCAAGCCTAGGCAGAAATTCTGACAAGCAAGCAGACCATTTTAATACACTGAGGCAAGTGTATTAAAGTGTATGCTTCCCATCACAACGGAAGCACAGAGGAAGGACCCTTGACCTGACCCAGATTGGGAGTATCAGGGAAAACCACCTGGAAGAGGCCAGATTGGGAGTATCAGGGAAAACCTCCTGGAAGAGGCCAGAAAATGGAAGGAACTTCAAAGATGGATTTGTGTTAAGATCAGGACATTATTCCTTATTAAGATGCATGACTTTGGGAACATTGCTTAACCTCTATGAGCTTGAATGATCTTAGTTGTATAATGGGGGTAATTGTGTGTATAGCATGGAATTCATGAGATAATTAATGAGACAAGTATTCATCAGCCACATAGCTCTCTGCTGAATTTTCACTAAAGGTCAGGCACCGTTCTTTGCATTTTCAGCCCATGTAACCCTAACAACAACTGTTTGATTTAAAAACTATCGTTAACACCATTTTATAGATGAGAAAGCTGAGGTGTTGTCTTAGCTTGAATGAACAAACCAGATGCAGTTCTTGAGACAAGGATCTGAGTGCAAATATTTTATGGAGAGGTGCAAAGAACACAGTAACAGTGGGGGAAAGAAGGCAGCAATAACAGGTACATTATTAAGCCAGCTGCTAAGGTGAGTGGATAGAGCTTAATCCTGCAGGGAACTCTGGGAAATGGTGCAGAACACATGCATGGAAATTATCTCAGACAAGAGGCAAGGGAGCTGGGGAATTTATACCCCCATATCTGTCAGTCATTGGTCAAAGGCTGCCCCCAGAAGACTCGGCCTTTATGTATACTGATAAATTGAGTCCTGGAGGCCCAAGGATAGCCCTCCAACAAAGATGCAGATGCTGGCCATGGAAAGTTGGGCTGGATTGAATGGGAATATGAAGGGGATGTGAAGAGATAGGTACCAAGAACTGACAATGTCTGCTGTAGGTCCCAGAGGTTAAGTAACTTGCCAAGGTCACATAGCTAGTAAGTAACAGAACAGGGATTTGAACCCAGACAACCTGGCTCCAGAGCCCATTCTATTAACTCCACACTAAACTGCTCCTAGATTGTTGGTCACATAAAGTGTAGCTCTTGTGGTTGTCATTGCCATCATGATTATTGTTCTTTGGTCCTGCCTTTAGAGATCAAACCCAAGGGCAAGTAGTCAAGTCATTCATTTTACCGTGTGTTGTATTGAAAAGATCGCGTTTGGGAATGGGGCTGCTTAGTTCAAGCCCTAACTCTGCCCTGCCTAGCTAGACAGATCATTTCCCCTCTCCAGCCTCGATTTCCTCTTTTATAAAAGGAGGTGTCAGATTGGATGATCTCTATGGAAGTTTCCTGTCTGACAGTGTTTGCTCCTTTCATATGGCTTTTTCACCAAAGTGCAGGGTGCCCTCCTGGTAAGCCCAGGTCAGTGGGCTTCTCTGGCTTGACTGTCTCTGCCCCTTCAGACGGCAAGCTCCTGATTAACCAGCACTGACGGTAATTTATGTTCTTACAAAATCCTCCTCATTGGGAACAAGAGAAAATTAAATTGCTCACTGGAGTCGGTAACAGATGGTTGGCTCCATCTTCTTCTGACTGGGACTCCCCCCGTAGAGAGTAATTGAGGGCATCCTGTCATATGAAAGGGACTGAGGGAGTGAGGGAGGCTGAAGGATGGTCGGGAGTCCTCTCTTTGGCACATAGTCATTCTGATGTCTCCCCATTTCTCAGTGAAGGACAAAATCAAATACAACCCAGAAGGAACTAAAGCAGTTTGTAAATAGGGCACGCTGGGGTGCCTCCAGCTTTTTAATTCCACTTTATTTATTTTGTTTTGATGTGTGTACGTGCGTGCACATGTGTGTATATCCCCAAAGCCAAGTTGGAGGCTTCCCAAGCATCTGGCCCAGGAAACTCAACTTGGCCAGTCCCAGGGGAACCCCTGGATGGATGCGGAGGCTGACGGGGCCCTGCTCATTCACGCCAGTGCTGGCCGCCCTCCAAAAACTCCGAAATGCTAGTTTTAACCAAGAGCTGACACAAGATTCCTTATTATTACTAAACTGAGGAAGAGAGGAAGGAGAGGGTGAAATCATTTTCAAGCAATAGTTTCTACCCAGCTACCCACCGACAACATTCACACACACAACCCTACTGTACCTTCTGAAGCTTCTGTCTCGCTTCCCGCAGCATCCCCTCAGGCCTTTTACCCAAATGCCTATCAGAGTAGAAGGGTTCTCCTTTTTTTTTTTTTTTTTTTTTTTAAAACATCTTTATTGAAGTATAATTGCCTTACAATGGTGTGTTAGCTTCTGCTTTATAACAAAGTGAATCAGTTATACATATACAATATGTTCCCATTTCTCTTCCCTCTTGCATCTCCCTCCCTCCCACCCTCCCCATCCCACCCCTCTAGGTGGTCACAAAGCACCGAGCTGATCTCCCTGTGCTATGCGGCTGCTTCCCACTAGTTATCTATTTTACATTTGGTAGTGTATATATGTCCATGACACTCTCTTACCCTGTCACATCTCACCCCACCCCCTCCCCATATCCTCAAGTCCATTCTCTAGTAGGTCTGTGTCTTTATTCCCGTCTTGCCACTAGGTTCTTCATGGCCTTTTTTTTTTTTTTTTTTTTTCCTTAGATTCCATATATATGTGTTAGCATACTGTATTTGTTTTTCTCTTTCTGACTTACTTCACTCTGTATGACAGACTCTAACTCCATCCACCTCATTACAAATACCTCCATTTCATTTCTTTTTATGGCTGAGTAATATTCCATTGTATATATGTGCCACATCTTCTTTATCCATTCATCTGTCGATGGACATTTAGGTTGCTTCCATGTCCTGGCTATTGTAAATAGAGCTGCAATGAACATTTTGGTACATGACTCTTTTTGACCTATGGTTTTCTCAGGGTAAATGCCCAGTATTGGGATTGCTGGGTCGTATGGTAGTTCTATTTGTAGTTTTTTCAGGAACCTCCATACTGTTCTCCATAGTGGCTGTATCAATTTACATTCCCACCAACAGTGCAAGAGTGTTCCCTTTCCTCCACACCCTCTCCAGCATTTATTGTTTCTAGATTTTTTGATGATGGCCATTCTGACCGGTGTGAGATGATATCTCATTGTAGTTTTGATTTGCATTTCTCTAATGATTAATGATGTTGAGCATTCTTTCATGTGTCTGTAGGCCATCTGTATATCTTCTTTGGAGAAATGTCTATTTAGGTCTTCTGCCCATTTTTGGATTGGGTTGTTGGTTTTTTTGTTATTGAGCTGCATGAGCTGCTTGTAAATCTTGGAGATTAATCCTTTGTCAGTTGCTTCATTTGCAAATATTTTCTCCCATTCTGATGGTTGTCTTTTGGTCTTGTTTATGGTTTCCTTTGCTGTGCAAAAGCTTGAAGGGTTCTCCTTTGATGCCAAAGTCCAAAGAGGCTTTTCTGAGAGGATGTCAAACAAGTACAATTTGGAGCATAAAAGACCAGTAGTGTCCTACAGATCTAGTTCTCATCCTTACTCTGCCACTGACAATCTGTGTGTCCTTGGGCAAGTCACTTAGCCTCCTTTTGATCTGTAAGGACATCTTATTTTGAGGATTACAGGAAACAGCGTAGGTAAAGCAGCCAACAAAGGGCCTGGCACACTAAAGATACTTAATACATTTTTGTTTGAAGAATCACAGAATCTCAAGCTAAAAAAAAAAACAACAAAAAAAACCTTTGGAGTCGCTCTCCTAGATTTACTAGGCACTGGTTATGGACCCACAAGGTAGAATTTAAATGCATTCAGCATGTAAATTGATACAGCCACTATGGAGAACAGCATGGAGGTTCCTTAAAAAACTAAAAATAGAAGTACCATATGACCCAGCAATCCCACTACTGGGCATATACCCTGAGAAAACCATAATTCAAAAAGATGTACCACAATGTTCATTACAGCTCTATTTACAATAGCCAGGACATGGAAGCAACCTAAGTGTCCATCGACAGATGAATGGATAAAGAAGATGTGGCACATATACATAATGGGATATTACTCAGCCATAAAAAGAAACGAAATTGAGTTATTTGTAGTGAGGTGGATGGACCTAGAGTCTGTCATACAGAGTGAAGTAAGTCAGAAAGAGAAAAACAAATACCGTATGCTAACACATAGATATGGAATCTAAAAAAAAAAAAAAGGTTCTGTTCTGAAGAGCCTAGGGTCAGGACAGGAATAAAGATGCAGACAGACGTAGAGAATGGACTTGAGGACAGACACGGGGAGGGGGAAGGGTAAGCTGGGACGAAATGAGAGAGTGGCATGGACTTATATTTACTACCAAATGTAAAATAGCTAGTGGGAAGCAGCCGCATAGCACAGGGAGATCAGCTCGGTGCTTTGTGACCACCTAGAGGGGTGGGATAGGGAGGGTGGGAGGGAGACGCAAGAGGGAGGAGATATGGGGATATAAATATATGTATAGCTGATTCATTTTGTTATACAGCAGAAACTAACACACCATTGTAAAGCAATTACACTCCAATAAAGATGTTAAAAATAATAATAATAATAAATAAATAAATGCATCCAGCCCCTCCATCTTCCTGTCCCCTCCTCGTGACAATGGTGGTGGCTCAGTCGCCCATCACCTGCCTCTCCCACAGCACACACATACATGCTTCTCCCTTACCCCATGGGGCCAGTAGATAATTTAAGGACTTTTCCAATCCATAACCTGGTTTGTGCTCAACAGTGCCAAATGCCCACAGTCCAGGAGCTTTCCTGTAATAACATTTCCCATAGAGTTCATATAACAAGAGTGTTAAAGTTTTGAACACAGAAAAAAAAAAATCACCTATAATTCTACTGCCCTGATATCAAATCCTGACTCCATTAGCAAACAAGATTTCCCATCATTTCTAAGGCTTTTTTTCACTTAAAATTCAGTAAGCCCTGGATTGGATCCTACAACAGACAAATAACATTCGTGGAAAAACTGATGGAATCTGAAAACAAGTTTGGAGTTTAGTTAATAGCAGTGTACCAATAGTTTTGACAAATGTACCACAGTAAAGTAAGATGTTAAAATTAGGCAAAGCTAGTTGAAGGGTGTGTGGGAACTCCCTGCACTGCTTTGCAAGCTTTCTTTAAAGTTATTCTGAAATGAAGAGTTCATTTTTTAAAAGGCAAGGTATAGAATAGGAGATATTGTGTGTTACACTGTGTAAATAAATGAACAAACATGTTTGCTCTCCTACAAAAACCTTAGTAACCAACACTTTTCATTGTTTAAACATAGTAATCATACTTGATTTTTGTTGCTAAATAATAGTTCACCTCAAAATATCTAATTTCTATTTTTTTCTGACTCTTGCCACCACTCTGTAGTTGTGAAACTTTTTTTCATCTCTCCTGCCTCTATTTCCACGCCTATAAAATCGGGATTATAGTAATTTCCAGATGTTATTATGAAGACTGAATGGGATAATGCAGTGCCTGGCAAATGGTAAGTACTGATTAGTGTTATCATTCCCCCATATTGGCTCTTAATCCAACTCCAGCATTAAAGCCCCATGTGACACTGAACAAACTATTAAATATCTCACGACTTAGTTTCCTCATCTGTTGCTCAAAACCATCTTCTTTTGGAGGCAACCTAAATGTCCATCAACAGATGAATGGATAAAGAAGATGTGGTACACATAAACACTGGAATATTACTCAGCAATTAAAAAAAGAATGAAATAATGCCATTTTATATATAGTAGTGCCATCTGCAGCAACATAGATGGAACTAGAGATTGTCATACTAAGTGAAGTAAGCCAGACAGAAAAAGACAAATATCATATGATATCATTTATATGTAGAATCTAAAAAAAAGGCACAAATGAACTTATTTCCAAAACAGGTAGAAACTCACAGACATAGAAAACAAACTTATGGTTACCAGAGGGGAAAGAGGGTGGGAGGAGGGATAAATTAGGAGGTTGGGATTAATATATACACACTACTACATATAAAATAGATAACCAACAAGGACCTACTGTAGAGCACAGGGAACGATACTCAATATTTTGTAATAATCTATAAGGGAAAAGACTGAAAAAGAATATATATGTGTGTGTGTGTATACACACACCCACACCCACACATAACTGAATCACTGCGCTGTATACCTGAAACTAACACGATATTTTAAATCAACTATACTTCAATTTAAAAAAAGCCAAAAGAAAAAAAAGAAATCTAAGAGATGATCACTTAAAATACCATCAGCTAAATACACCAGAGTTATCATATTAAAAAAAAATCATCTGTGACAGTATTAGCACCATTGATATGGGTTGTCATACTATCCTAGAGGCAGAGTAAAGCAGGAGAAATAAAAATAGCCAACCAGAGAGCTTACCACCTGCCAAACTGTTACAAGAGCCTTACATGTATTATGCCTTTAATCCTTACATCAGCACTACGAGGCAGGGAATTTCCCTTTTAAAGATACCAAGACTCAGAGAAGTTAAGTAAGTACCCAGGGTTATTCCTGGTTGAGTTGGGCTTGAACCAGGTCATCTGGCTCTAGATTTGGTCCTCTCAGCCTTGCTGAGCAAGGACAGCTCTGAGCTCTGTCCAACTCTCTCAGCAGCTGGGGGGTGAGTGCACCAGCCGGCAAAAGGGATCTGGGAGAGGCATCACCAGCGCCCACTGCAGGGAAGATGGAGAACTGCACACAGATTCTTACTTGTTTCTGCCCTGAAGTGATGCCTATCACTTCCAATCACATGCCATTGGTCAAAACAAGTCCTTTGGTCATGCCTAACATCAAAGATTCTGGGCCCAGAAGGAAGAAAACTACAAATATTGCTGCGTAGCACAAATGTCTGCTGAGCATTATTAAAAAAAGGGGTTTTCTTAAAAGGCTAGAAGCACTTGGTTTATATTGAAAAGGAAGCTGATTTAATAATGATTATTACTATATATTCTTATTATTTTAAAAATATATCAAATTTTTGTTGTTATAATTTTTGTTAACAGTTTAACAAATAATCCTCTTCCTCAAATATTTACAAGCTCACCACTTACTAATTATGTGACCTTCTAACATGACCAACCACTCCAGGCTGTCTGGGACTGAGGGTTTCCAAAAACACGGGACTTTCACTGATAAAATCAGAATAGTCCCAGGCAAATCAGGACAGTTGGTCACCCTACCTTTGACAAGTATTTAACCTCTCTAAACCCATTTTTTACATTTGTAACATGAAAGATAATAATAAAATCTACTTTTCTGCAGGGATTAAATGTATATGTAAACAACACAATTCCTTGTGCATGGTAAATTCATTACATTCTGATGATATCGTAAATATTTGTTCCACTTTATAGATGAAAAACTTGAAACCCCAGCAGGGGATGACAATCACCCAAGGTGCACAAGTCCATGTGTGAGGCTGTTCTTTGGGCCGTAGAGACCAGGCACTGCCCTCGGCCTGGCCCTGAGCAGTGCCACCGGGCTCTGGCCCCTCTCGGGCCTGGGGAAAATTGTCACCCTATAGCATCCGGATGGCTTCCCGCTCCGTGATTTATGCCTCCCGTGGTGAGCTTGCTCATGCACTCCTGTTCTTGCATCTGTGGAAAATGTCTCTCGCTGCTGGATTTAGAAACTCAGCTGTATGGCTAGTGATGCTCTCAGAAAATCCTCTCCTGGATGAATGGGGACTTTCCTTCAGGGAGTGATGAATTACAGTTCCCCTGCAGGAATAGTCATTCCTGGCACTTAGGACACACGTTATACCTGGCAAAGGTCTTCCCCAGCAATCCTCCCACTTGCCATTCCAACAACCTGTGAGAAAGCAGAAGAGCCCATCACCCCCTTCATTGCTCAGATAGGGAAAGGCAGGCCCAGGGCAGTGAAGCAGCCCCAGAAGACAGCTCTCCACCTTACCAGAGTTCTCTCTGCCACAGTAAGATCCTCAGATAGAACCTCAGAAGTCACGTTCTGCTAAGGTGACCAACCATCCTGGTTTGCCTGACACCATCCCAATTTTAGCTGTTAAGGTCACCCATCACAGGACACTCCGAGTCCTGGGGAAACCAGGCTGGTTGGTGCATGCCTTCCAAACCGCCTCCCTTATCCTGTTATATAAATTTATACGCACCCTACGCTGCTCTTCTGTAGCACCCATCACAGCTGTAATTTAGCAGTCAATTGTGAAATGTGTTATTTAATTTTGTCTTGTCCACTAGACTATAGCTTTCAGCAGGCAATGATCAAATCTGCATCCTTTGCTCCTAGCCCATTACATTATGCAGAGTAGTCTCTCAATAGATCTTTCTCAACTAAATGAATGATTATGTGAATGAATGAATGAATGAATTGCTCAGTAAAGGTTTGTGGTATGAGAATACCTAGCAACCACCTTTGCTCTTATTGGCATTTCCCAAAATGTCTTCCTTCCGGGAGTCATTAATACATTAGTTACAAAAAATAAGTGTTTCCTTGGTGAAATAAGCACCAGAACTCTGTGTTAAACAAAGTCCATCAGGCTTCTTTATTTTGCAGGGAACTTTGTGTTTACTGAGTGAAGTATAACTATGTTTTCCAAACAGTTTCACCATGAGCTCTTTTAGCAAAGAGCATTTGGGGGACTTATGCTCTGGAAAGCATCTTTTGAGAAATGCTGGGCTAGATAGCGTGTGTGCTTTCTGCCAACGCCATTTCCAGTCTCCTCTGAGGCTGTAGTTATTACTGCTGTTATTGATGCCATCATTGCTGTTCCTTGTCTATGGATAAAAGAAAGCTGAGGACGAGCTCTGCCTCTCACAGCAAGCCCTGACTCTCCAAACTCCCATACCTCCACCTTCCAAGGCAAACTAATGCTTCATGAAAATAAATCACCGTGATATGCTGGCTTGTTTCCCTGAAATATTCCAGAGGGATGACAAGACTGTTTCAGTTCTTCTTCCCAAAGCCCCCATATCCCCCTGCAATCGTGGGCCCCATGGCTATTACTGGATAGTAAAAGGCAGCTCTTTGGACATCCTGTAAGATTGGAGTTGGTGACAAAACTTCCTTCATTTCATTAGCCAAGAGCTGAGGGCTCAATGGTGACGTAGCTAGACTCCTACATGGCTTAGCAACCTCCCTGGTCATTATTCACAGGTTATGACTGATCAGTCTCCTAGAGCCTGCAGAAGAAGAAAAATCAAAGAAGGGGTTTGCTTAGCTGTCATGAATGCTAAAGAACAGAAGCGAGAGGGCTGTGGGGAGGAATAAATAGCACCTGCTCCTGAGGGGATGAAATAATGGTGCATTTCAAAGTAAATTTAAAACTGTTTTGAAACCTATCAGCCAATGGTGGGGTACAAAGTCATTTGTCAAGATGAAAAATAAGGAGAGAGTTGATCAACTTTTCAGTCTCAGAAAGGGCACGAAGGTAGACTTTCCTGCCAATGCCAGCTCTTTTCTAAATATGTTCACGTATTAATTTATTCTTTCATTCAACAAAGATTTATTGAAAGTCGATGAGCTGTTGGACACTGCTAGTAGCCATGGGAGACACAAAGGTCAGCAAAAGGAACACCACCTCTGCCTTCAAAGAGCCTAGAGGTCAGTGAGAGAGGGTATAAATAATCAGGTAGGCAAACTGTGACAAGTGCGATGAAAGAAAAGAAGGAAAGTTACATGGTGCTAGTGACTGATGCATGACAGGATGATATGACCTACTATGAGCAATCAGGGGAGGCTTCCTTGAGGAGGTGACATTTGGGTTGAGGTCTAAAGGATGAGCAGAAAGTCTCACTTGAACTTTGTGAGACAGGCATTATAATGCCACATATCAGGATGTTTTTGGCTGTGAGTGGGAGCAAACCCAACTAAAAATGATGGAAGTGAAAGGAAATTTATCTTGCATAACAAAAAGACCAGAGGAAGCACAGCTTCTGGGTTGCTCAATTAAGTGGCTTAACAATGTCATCCAGAACTAGGTTTTTCCATCTTTCCTCCCTGTTGTCTTCTTCAGGCTGTGGGCTTGTGCTTCTGGTCTGTACCGTGCAGCCTCATGCAATGGCTGTCGTAACTCCAGGCATCACACAAAGGACAGCATTATGAGGCAGAAGGGTGAATGTTTCCTCCCCTGAGACTTTTTCCATTGAAGAAATCCTTTCCCAAAGCCCCCAGCAGACATCCGCCTCATGCCTCATTGACCAGAATTTCATCCCATGTCCTTTCCTAAACCAATCACTGGCAAGAAGAAAGGAATTACCACCACAATCAGCTTAGCACAAGACTTCAACTCCCAGCCCCCAGAAGTCTGTGATTGCTTAATAGCTAAACAAAGACAGGGTTTTATTAACAACGTAGAAGATAAGAATTTTGCTCACAATCAATTTTACAATCAGAAAATTGATATCAGAGAGTTAAACAACTTATCTCCTGCAACTTTAGATCGCAGCATGGATGAATCTGATCCCGATTTCATGTTTTCTTCTTCATCCAAGCATGCAATGAGGAATGGACCAGATCCAGGGAGGCTTCATGCTGTAACCCAAGATCTGGGGCTGGTCCTGCTGTTGAGTCTGCAGGTGAAGGAGCCCCCATCGTGGGAAGAGACAATAGGCTAAGAGCAGAGAGGGCCCAACACATTTTCAAGCGAGAAAGTCGGAGACAGGAAATGTGAGCAGAAGAAACTACTGTAACTAGAGATCCCATCAGGGTCTCAGAAATGAGGCAAAAATCACAGCTATTAGAACTGAAGCACTAGCAGCTGGGCTCAGTGACTGAGTAAAACCCTTGTGAGCTGCCCCCATCTCAGCACTGGATTGCACAGCTGCCTCAGCTGTGAGGACAAGAGGGCCAGAGGAGGATGGAGCGGGGAAGACTTCAAGAGCAGTTCAAAGGTGAGCCATCCACACTTGTAAAGAAGAGAAAGAAAGGGAATCCATCAGAAGAGACAGGAAAGAATGGTCAGAGAGGTAGAAAAGAAATGGGAATAGTGTAGAAGGCAGAACAAGATTTCCATAGAAGGGGATAGTCAAACAAGGTCTGGCATAGAGTGTGAGTGGAATACACTTGGATGTATCTGTGCATGCATGAATGAATTCATGAATGATTGAATATATAAGCAAATATAGGGAAAATGGCAGATCAGATGCAGGTACTGTATATATCAGGGGATGAATGAGCTCCCAGGGGTTGGGATCCAGGACAGAAGTGGGAGATGGAAGGTTATTGAAGATGACTGAGAAATCTCAGGACTTGGCACCTCTTGGATCTGAACATCAGTAGGAGTCAGGTTACACCCCACCCCCACCACCCCCACACAGGTATTTTCTAGATGCAGCTGCAAAAGCAGGCTCTGTTGCTTCCCTCCTATTTACGGATGACAGACTGGATGGGCTCCTTGGAGCAAACCGTACATTTTTGCTTTGACAGAATACCAAGTAGATGGAACCCACCAGGATGGGTAGGAATAGGAAAGGAGAGACCACCAAATACCAATTTTCTAAACTCAAGGATTATCTTGGAGGAGTCCTTATGTTCTGCTCTAGGATTATTTTCAGTCACACCCCTGTCCTGAAATCCTAGGAATGCCAAGGTCAAAGACAAGAGACGTTACTTCTTCAAACATGGCCCCTTGATCTCCCAATCTCATGCTTTATATTCATGCTGTCCTTTCAAAGTGAAGTGCCTTCTTACCCCAAATTTGCACGTCTCCAAGAGACAACTTCCAGAAGCTAGGCTGCCTTCTTATGGATCCCTTCATTTAAGGCAGTTGATTGCTCTCACACTATCACAGCATCATTCCACTATATTTATATTTATCTGATAATTAATCTCCTTTTTCTCTAGCCCAAGATTATATCTTGGAACTATATCTATTTCATGTCTGTATCTGCAGTGAGTAACATAGCACCTGATTAATAGTAAGGGCTCCAAGCAGGTATACTGATTAAAATACATATGACTTCTGAGCAAACAAGTAATAATAAATAAAAGAATTAACAAGTGAAGGATGAATGAGTGAATGTGAGTGAGTGAAAAAATTAGTGAATACAAAGTGAATGAGTGTTTTCTGGTTCTAGTCAAGATGGGGTCAGGACTCTCCACTCTGTCCCTCTCCCACTGAAAGCAACTAAAAACTCCAGAAAGAAAGCATGGGGCAGCTCTCTGAGGACTCTGAAAAGAAAATGGTAGCAAAAGAAACAGAACTTCAAGTGAAGCCAAACTACTGATGAGTTTCCCATTGATTTTTTTTCTCTAGTATTTCCCAGCCTGGACTCGAAGGCAGCCTGAAATCTAGACTATGCATTGGATGAACATGAAAGCTCCTTCTAATTCTGGTTCGAGGAGCTACATGGCTCCAATTTTACACATGGCAAATAAGACATACGGGGTCTCTTTTGTTAGGGCATTAATCTCATTCATGAGTGGAAATGCAAAATGGTACAGCCACTCCATAAAACAGTCTGCAGTTTCTTATAAAGTTAAAACTACACTTATCACATGATCCAGTAGTCCCACTCCTAGGCATTTACGTGGAGAAATAAAAATATCTTCACACAGAGCCCTGTACATAAATGTTATAGCAGCTCTATTCATAGTTACCAAAAATAGGAAACCATGTGTATTGGATAAACAAAGTCTGATACATCCATACAATGGGATACTACTCAGCAATCAATAACAGCAAATAACAACAGCTATGAATGTCAAAGGCACTATGCTAAGTGAAACAAGATGGTCTCAAAAGGTTACATACTATATGATTCAATTTATATGACATTCTGGAAAAGGCAAAAGTGCAATGACAGAGAAGTGGTTGCCAGGGGTTAGAGGTGGGAGGAAGGTTTGACCACAAAGGGGCACAGGGGTGTTTCTGAGGTGAGAAGCTGTGTGTTCTGGTTGTGATGGCGATTGTATAAATCTGCACATGGATTAAATCTCCTAGAACTGTACACCCAGAAAGAGGAAGTCAATTTGACTGTATGGAAATTTATATAATAATAATAATTAATAATAATAGTGAATGAATATATTCATATTCCCATGTCTTTGCTCACACTGTCCCCATCCGCAAAGGATTTTTTTCCATCCGCTTAGCCTATGTGAATCTCTGGCCATCTCCACTAATTACCTGGAATCCCACCTCTCGAGATGCCTCTCCTATTGCATCTCAGGGGTCCCTTGTAGCCCGAGGCTGCCAAGAAGACCTGGTGCAGTAAGGCATTCTGGGGTCAGCTTCTCTAGTATGCTGGTGGGAGTTCGGCCTCACCTCCCTCAGGCTGCCCGCCAGGGCTGCTACATGTTGCAGTGGCAGCTACCCTTGGGTTCTGTTTCCATTAAGACTCTTGACTGTGTGGAAGAGAAACCCACTCGAGCTAGCCTGGGGGAAAGGCATTAACCGTAGGGCTTCTCAGAGGTCTTGAGAACCTATGAGAGACAATTAAGCAGAGGCAGTCCCAGGGGGACTGAGACCTGGCCTCTCTCTCTTGCAGGGCCTGCGGCTCTCTGCTTCTCTCCATGGGTCTGCTCCATCCTCTGTTTGCACACCAGCTTGTACACGGTCCCCCAGTTCCTCCAGCTCCTGGTGCACGCAACCTTCCTGCTCCAGGGCCCACCACATGCTGGCAGCAGTCTCTTACGCTTCCAGTTCCAAAGTTCGGGAAAGAAATCAATTGGCTCAGCCCAACTGTTTGTCTGCCACATCATTCCAGGCTTGGGTTATGTGTCTACCTCTGACCCAGCGAGCAGCTGAGTGAAGTACAGGGTCAAATGCCCTACAAGCTGCTCCTTCCAGGAGCCGTGACAAGGGCAGGCACTTCTAAAAGTGCTGTGAAAAACCAGAATGGAAAAGAATATGAAAAAAAATGCATATATATGTACAGCGGAATCACTTGGCTGTTCAGCAGAAATTTAAAACATTGTAAATCAACTCTACTTCAATAAAGCAAATTTTTAAAAAAGTGCTGCTCCAATGAATGCACTGGTATGTCAGGCTATAAAAACACAACTCCCCCACTGCACAAAGTCAATGCCACGCGTCCAGCTACAGGGGCGACTGCAGTTTGGGGACAGCCAACGGAGGCGCCTCAGTGTTAAGACACGTTGTCCAGCCGCAGCCTGGTGACCAGAAACTCCTTTCAGACAAGCCAGGGCACGAGGACTCGGAGAGAGCGAGGTCAGGAGGCCGGCTGGTTCAGGAGGCCTGGGGCAGTCGATGACCCAGACTCAAAGTTCGTCTTGAGCAGAGGCCACGCAGAACAGCTCTGCCGACAGACGAAGGGGCTGGTAGGAGGAGGGCGCAGGAGGTGGATCTGTGCAGGGCAGGCAGATGCCAGGGCACTGGAGGACGAGAGGAGAGGAAATGGGCGTCCTAGGGGCACACGCCCTGGCTTTCTGAGTGTCTGCCTCCTCCCTTCTACCTCGGGCCCCTCGCCCCTCACCTAAGTCTTGATGGAGAGCCTAGGGCCTGTCACCTCTGCTGCACACCTGTCTGAGACCTCCTCAGCACCGCCAGCTCCCAGACACGACCCTCCAGACCCAGTCGGTGACAGTACGGTGCTGGCCTCCTTTCCTAGGAAAGGAGATATTTTGTCATACACTCTTCCCGCCTTTAAATATTTATTTATCCTATAAAACTCCAATACCTCTCCTTCCCTACCACCTCAAAAGCAGAGCTGACCCGGCCTGCTCTTGGTGCCTCTGGGCCACACCTCAGCAGTGACTTGTGGCATCCTGACCTGAGCTGTGTTTGTGTACCTTCTTCTTCCTCGATGGTTCGTGAGCTCCTCAAAGATAGTGCATCTTTCTTGTGTGTGTCTCCACCGCCTAGCGCAATTCTGAGTAGCGTCTGCATCTGGGTTCCTGCAGAAGCGATTCTGAGATATGGATTTGAGGGCGAGTAACTCATTTGGGAGGGGATCCCAGGAAACATTTGTGGGGCTGTGAAAGTAAGAGAGGGAAGGAAGGGAAGGCAGCCAATCGATGGGTCCATTAAAACTCAGCTACTACTGGGGACAGGTGAGGCTTAGTCCTCCTGGGAGGACTCTGGCAGGGAAGCACGTGCATCTCAGAGCTACCCCACCAGAGGGGTGAGGGAGCTGGCTGTTAAAAACCAGCACGTATCAGTCATCAGGCCAGGGCTGCTTCTAGGGGGCCTTAATTCCCTGGGATTACAGCCCACCACTAGGACAGGCAAAGCAGGCTTTGGCAGTCAGAAAAAGCCCTCAGCAGAGACAGGCAGGCACTGGCCAGTGGAACTCGGTACAACTGAAAATGAAGTCGTAAGGAGGTGGGGATATGGGTGAGGTGGCAGAGCTTAAACATCTACCGCACTATGCTCAATTACGTTCGCTCAGAGTTCTTCAGGAATTAACTTCTGTATTACTAGGGAGTGATATACAAAAGAAGGAATCAATGTTATTATATTTAATTCTTCATATTTAATTCTTGCCAAGGGATCACAGTATGGTTACTCAAGTATTCTATTTCCTCTTAACTGTCCTTCCGCTGTACATCTGAAACTAACACAACATTGTAAATCAATTATACGTCAATGAAAAAATTTTTTAAATAAAAAAAAGGTTTTTTTTAAAAAGCCACAAATATATCTTCTAATTTGATATATGTCACCCAATGGGCATTTGTTTCAGAAACTGTAGTTGAGCATCTATGGGTGGGTGTCTCCTTCTTCCACATCTCCATACCCCAGCATCCCTCCCAGAGCTGTGAGGTCAAAGCAGATAAACGTCCCCAAAGAGGTGGCCTTTCTCCCATCAGAAGCACACAGCACAGGCTCTGGAGTCAGACAGGCTTGGGCAGGACCCTGGCTCTGCCTCTACTCACTGCATGATTTTGGTTAAACAACTTTTCTGTGCCTTGTTTTTGTCGTCTAATAAACAAGCATAGCTTTCTTGCTTACTTTTGTGGGGATGAAATGACATAGGTATGGAAAATATTCAACATCGTGTCAATGCTTTATTTCTCAATTCTCTTTGGTTCCCCTATGACAAGGTAACCCTGTTTGAAGGTCTAATGGGGGAAACAACTGATTTCAAAGATTGCGATCTTTGGGATCCTCAGTAAACAGATAAGGTTACTGAGCACAGAGAGGTTAAGAAAAATATTCAAGGTCACACAGCTAATAAATGGCTCAGCTGGGATCAGAGCCCAGACAATCTGTCTCCAGAGTCTATGCTCATATGCTCATGATATTTTACTGATTGATCTGAGAATGAATACTGGAAGCAGAAAGATAATAGGCCACTGAAAGCATCCCGAAGTGCAATAATGCTGGATGGTCCAGAGCAGAGCAGTGGAAAGGAGGCATGGAGAGGAGAGTCATGGCAATGGAGGAGTATGAGGTCTAGGGAAAGGAGAAAAAAGGAGGAATCAATGGGTATATGTATTTTGCAAGCCCGGGGCTATTTTTTGGCTTCTGTAACTTAGGGCCAGAGAGCCAGGTTCCGGGAAAGAGGATGACACAAATGACCTTAAAAAAATCCACTGAGTCACCAAATACTCATTAAGCTTCTGCTAAATATGAAAAACCCCACCAAGCCTTAAATATGATTTAGAAGCACCTGAGAAGTTTATTTTTAAAATCTTAGTGCTTAGACCTCGACACAGACAATTAAGTCAGTATCTCTGAGGCTGAAGCTGTAGTATCCCAGGTGATTCTAATACGCAGCCAGGGCTGAGACCACCGGAATTCATTATCTCATTTAATCCTCACAGCACCCCTATGAGGTTCTATTATTATTGTCTCAGAGAGGCTAAGTAATAGCCAAGAAAGAGCAGAGCCAGGGTTCAAACTTTATGTAACTGCAAAGTCCATACTTTCAAGCCACTCTGCAAGTTTAGAGGCTTAAAGAGGTCTTAAAGATTGCCATGCCCAGTCCCATTTCATAGAATAGAAAATGGAGGTCCAGGGAGGGGAAGTGAATTGCCAGAGGTCACCTACACCAGTCGTGTCAGAGTCCAGACTCCTACCTGGATCTCCAGACCCCCAGCCCAGAACTCACTGCTCCCAGCCATGCCGTGTTCTGTTTCAGACTAGAATATTGATGCAGAGAAGCAGTAGCGAGGAAAACCACCCGAGTGCCGGGTCAGAGTGTCAGAGGGCGCTCCCTCACTCTCACGTCTGGGAAGGCAGACTCCGTATTACAGAGAGGAAGCGAGAAAGGGAGCCCTAGCAGGCCACCCTCACTCTGTCCCCTCCCCACATCTACCCAATAGCTCCTGCTCAGTGACAGCCAAAACCCTTATTAAGCGTCCTGTGCCATCTCATCTCCTGCCCCTGCTGAACTTACACCACGCGTGTTGTAAGGATTAGGGGAAAAAAATCCCTCCACCCCGAGGCAGAACAATAACAACATGGACGTTGACTGGGAAGGCAGTTCTTCGTGTGGGCTTGAAAAATAACGAAGGTGACATTTAGGGGGGCCGCTCTGGCCTCCCTGTCACCGAGCCTCATCATTAATTTAACCATCTCTGTTATAGACAAACTTTCTAGTCAGCCTTGGAGGGGTGAGGAGGGGGCTTCCTGTCCTCTGTGGCCCATTAGAGATGCAGGGGGCTGCTTTTTCTCTTCCCCCAGTCACCTGAAATCCAGCCTCTGTCCAATTCTTGGCTCAAATGACATTTCTGCAGGAGAGCATAATTGGCTGCTGTGGACGAGGGGAGAAAAGGCAAGACGCGCACAGGCAGGAGGGGTCTGAGAAACGTCAATGCTCTGCCGCCTGTTAGAGCTATTTATCGAAGGCCCACAATGGGCCACTCATTCGTGTATATATTCATCCATTCAACAATTAATTACAGGTAGCTCTTTGGTCTCAGGCACTGTGCTAAGTGCTGACTATATGCTGGTGAGCCAAAGGGGCACAGCCCCTGCCTTCCTGGAGCTTCTGGTTTAGTTCTGTGCTATCTAGTATGGTGGCGTCTAGCCGCAGGTGGCTACTTAAGTTTAAATTAAATGCAATAAAAAGATTCAGTCCCTCCTTTGTACTAACCATATTTGAGGTGCTCAATAGCCACAGTGGCTAAGTGGCTACCATATTGGATAGACAGGATACATTTCCATCTTCACAGAAAGTTCAGTTGGACAGCACTGGTCTAGTGGGACAGACAGGCACTTTCTGTGTATATTCTTTCAGTTCTCCCTCACAGAACCTTTGAAGTAAGTGCAGTTTCCCCTATTTTAGAGAGGAGGGAACAGCGATCACCTGGTCAGTTGTGGAGCCAGGGTTTGAACCCAGGTTTCTGCTACACCAAAACTTTTAAGTAAGTGAAAGGAAATAGGATCAAAGCCACAGGCAGAATGGCAAAGTGGTTTAGAGCACGTGGCTTGCAGGATGACCTACTAAAGTTTAAGTATCAACTTGGGCCAGGCTTTTTTAACCTCTCTGAGCCTCAGTTTATTCATCACGTGGGGATAATCATAGGATCACTTCATATTCTGGTAGAGATGAGTGGTAAGATAACGTATGTGTGCACGTCCCTGGTATGGGGTAAATGCTCAATGTATGGTAGCAATTTTTGGTTTTGATGAGGAAGTCGAGCTCCAAATAACAGAAGTAACAATAGTGATTAAAAACCAGAAATAAAAGAGACACCCAGAAATCATTTGTTTTGGAAAACTCAAGAGCGGAAAAATTAAAATCAGTGAGGAACAAGGAAGGTAAGCCCAGGATTCTGAGCATTATGTTCTTTGTCTGTATAACAAATTACCCAAACAGTCAATGCCTTAAAACAACAAGCATTCATTATTTCATAGTTTCTGAGGGTCATGAATCTGTAAGCAGGTTATCTGGGTGGCTCTGGCGCAGGGTCTCTTCCGAGCCTGCGTTTAAGCTTCTGGCTGGGGCTGCATTATCTGGAGGCTGGACTGGGGCAGAAGAATCAACTTGCAAGAGGATTTTGTCACAAGGCTGTTGGCAGGGGGTCTGGGTTTCGCTCCAGCTCTGTTTGGTCACCTTGGATCTTCACCATATGGGCCTCTACACAAGGCCCCGTGAGCGTTCTCAAGACACGGAAGCTGGCTTTCCCCAGAGCAACTGACCCAAGGTGGAGAGAGAGCAAGTGACAGAGAGAATCTGGAGACTTTTTACAATGTAATCTCAAAAATAACACACTACTATTTTGCCATATTCTATTCATTAGAAGCAAGTTACTCAATCCAGCCCACATTGGACTGAGAGAGGAATTAATCTCCACATCTTCTAAGAAGGAGCATCAAAGAATTTGTGGACATGTGTTACAACTACCACAAGCATGAACTGGGCTGAGTGCCCAGGGCTCCCTTTCAGCAGAGTACATGGATGGATCAAAAAGAGTCAAAGACAAAACGTCTAGGTGCACAAACACCACTTTACCATTCAGGAGCTTGAGTCAGATCTGGGAGGATAGCAAAAGGCCTTATCAGATGAAGAAGTTGGCATCCGTGGGACATATCAGTAATATATATGCATATATGTGGGGCGGGGAAAGAAGGGTACATCATCTGTGTTATAATAGGATACAAACTTATTGTACATAAATCCTTTCTCCTAACTGGGGCATTGTGTTTGCAGAGGGAGGCACCAGAAACACTTCCAAAATTGCATTGTTTTATTTCTGGCCAGAGCATCTTCCCTGAATCCATCTCCTTTCCTTCACTTGGCCTCAGGCTGAGCAGTAGAGAAGAGGACAGAAGGAATTAATATTTATCGAACACTTACTATGCCATTTTATTTATTTCTCACAATCCTACCAGATAGGTGTCAGAGACAGATTATTAAAATACGGTGTAATCCCACTTGTGTATGTAGCTGTCCCTAGTCCTGAATCTCACTGTTCTCTGAGTGGCCTGCAAAATGAGGTTGACCTACCCAGATGGCATGCATAATGATTTATGGGAGCTGTGGATGAAAACATATTAGCCCTCTATTTATATGCTTAAACTTAAAATAAGTCAAATATTAATGTTTACTAAGATGTAATATACAGATGGGCCCTGATGCCCTTACTAAATCTATTTGTCACCTACTCTCCCTGAGGGATCCTGAGGAAAGTGTAGGTGTCCCACAATGCAGAAGGGCTACCCACAGAGTCCTCATTCAGTTTTTGGTTTCCAACATTTCATGGTTTAGTGTAGTGGACATGTGCACAGTTAAGTGGCTTTACAGATTATATTATCTGAAATACTAGAGTTGGGTGAAGATGATGAAAATCTTCTATACCAAAGAGAGGCTCACTAGTTATCCCAGAGCTGAGTACTTAAAGGGGTTGTCTAGAATAAAGCTGAGATATAAAATTGTTTTTCAAAAAGACAAAGGTTTGCAATTTACTGACATTTTTGGTGATGAAACCAGCTGTTGGCAGTCCCTTACAGCTAAGACAATGATTAAATTCAACCTCTCATATAAATTAAACTTTGGGCCAAACTTTTAAATAACTATTTCAGAAAGTGTTAAGACAAGGTTTTCAAAATCATAATATTTTAGTGCATTTCTGTCTCATTAATAAGTTATTTTTAAATTATTGTTCATTTTTATCTCATGCTAAAAAAAATCCCCATCTTAAAAATCTCCATTTGTGTATGTCTTACACACAAAATATTAGTACATATGTAACTGTACCATTTGTAAACAAAGAAATGTGCATACATTGATACTGGATGCTCAAAGTTTCCAATGCCATTAGAGGCTCATGACCAAAAGCGTTGATCTAGAGCCCAGGTATTTGTCTTAATGTGGTTGAGACTCGTGCTCATTCTCTTGAAACATTTCTAAATAAGGAAAAGGCAGGATGGGCAAGAAAGGAGAGAGCAAAGATGAAGACACACAAGAGATGGAAGCTTTGGAGAGTCAGAGCTACTCAGGGATTGCCAAGGAGAAAGCAAGATTTGTTCTTTCTGAAGTTGGTTTCATATAAGCACAGTAACCAAGGACAAAACCACAACTGACCCCAGCTAAACTACTAAAGAGCTTTAAAAAAAAAAAAAAGTCAAAAGATGTACATTAATGGATACAGAGGCAGGCAGGCATCGAGATGAACAATGGTGGTCCCGTGGGTGCCCCAACAGAGCACCCATGAAGAGAATGAGCTTTCTCTGTGGCTGAGTTATTCCAAAGGGCTCATGATTTTTCTCTGTTTTTATTTTCTATCTTGATGAGAAATGTGATGATTTCCACCCTGTCTCAGGACAAATAGAACATAGTTCACAATTTCTGTAACTTATTTCATGTACTTCTGCCAGCTGTATCGTGTTTCTGACCATTACAAATACTTCTTTCCTCATTCGGTGGTGTTGTGGGTTATCCATGATCACCTTGCTGTGCCTTGATGCTCCAGTTGTGGGTGCTATTTTTTCCATCTGACACCGTAGGGAAGCGAACTGAGGCTCAGAGAGGTGTGTTATTGGACCAAGGACATATAAGGGGTAAATGGCAGATCCAGGATTTGGACCCAGATCAATAAAGGAAGTACCTTAACTAAATTCTCTTCCACATCTCAAGTGTCTCCAGCCTGAATTTTCTCAATCCCAAGGCATCTCTGTCAGTAGAAATGTTTCAGAGGTTCAGGGTACCCCAAGCTATTCTCAAAACTTCAAAAAGTCTCTTGAAATGGCATAAGACAGGCTATTTCTTAATAAATACAGTGCTTATACTGGATAAACTCTTTCAAGGGTGGAGTAGATGTATGAAAATCATATATGTGGTTATTGGTGGTCAGAAGAAGGAGAAGTCATTGCTTTAGATTTTTACTTGAAAGACGAATACCGGGACTTCCCTGGTGGTCCAGTGGTTAAGAATCCATCTTGCAACACAGGGGACGCCGGTTCGATCCCTGGTCAGGGAACTCAGGTCCCACACGCAATGGGGCAACTAAGCCCATGCGTCGCTACTACTGAGCCTGTGCACCACAACTAGAGAGAAGCCCGTGCACCCCCAACGAAAGATCCCGCGTGCCACAACTAAGACCCGACGCATCCAAAAAAATGATAACTAAATAAAGTGAATATTTAAAAACAAACAAACAGAAGGCAAATACCTTGCGTCAAGTCCCTTCAACTTCATATAGCATCTGGTGAAGCCAGACAGGTTGTTCATTAAGTAACCTCAGGCTGTTAGTAAGACTTTATTGTGTTCAGTTTCCTCAACTATAAAATAGGGGTGAAGACAGACCTACCTCTAAGTGTTGTGGTAGGAATTTTTAAAAATCAAAACATGCAAAGTACTTAGACCAATGCCTGACATGTAGCAGGAAATCAGTGACAGCTATTGTTGTTTTAGCCTCAGTTTCCCCATCAGTAAAATGGGCGAATTCATATACTACCTACTACCCACAGGCTTATTGTGAGACTCAAATGAAATGGTAGAAAAGTGCCTTACAAGCTACAGCATGCTCTGAAGATGAGAAAATATGCTGTACTTTTCACTCTTCTGACTCACGCATGAAACAAGTCTAAGAACAGCACATTCCAGCCGGGATATTAAAAGCTTTGATCCTTTGGAGTCAGAGTGTGTCCCTGTACAGATCAATGTTGCTGAAGTGAAAAGAGAGATTTAATTACCTCCAGCCTCAGTTCCTTCCCCGCTGAGAGCAGCAAGCTCCTGGTGGGAGGGAAGTCTGTGTGTGGAGGTGACAGGCCGTGTGTGCACACCTGGGGAATCCCAGACCAGAAGCCCTGGCTCTGTTCCCAGGGCCAGACAGCTTGACACAGGCAGAGCTGACCCCAAAGAGAAGGTGTGAACCTGTGTCTTTGAAAAGGCCACGAGCTGCGATGGAATCCTGCAGCCTTAGGAGGTGGCTAAGCTTGCGTCCCTTGCCTCTGCATGCCTGCGTGTGTCTCCACGGAGGGGCACGCGGCAGTGAGTTTGCATACACTGGTATCTGCGTACTGAGGGGTATGGACACCACAGACTCGGTCTCAAACGCATAAGGTTACATGCACACTGGAGAGTCTGTGTGTGCATGTACCTGTGCATCTGGGCACACTTTGCATGTGAAACACGTGTGGGTTTGCATGCGGGCCCTGGGTCTGCCCCCATGGACATAAATGCATGTCTGTGTCTCTGCTCTTGGCCCAGTGGACATGGATCCATGCTGTGGGCTGCTGCCCACAGGATGTCTGTGGAGCCGGGTCTGGGAGACTCTGGGTAAATGCCCCAAAACTAGGAAAAGGCAGGAAGGTGTGGTTGGGAGAAGCTGAGCTCACAGCAAGAGGGGTCAAGGAAGAGCGGATCTAAATGAGAGGAGATGTGGAGCCTGGGCTGTGGGGAGGAGAGGACAGGGAAGGACACGGTGCAGAGAGGGGGAAGCAGAGCATCTGGCTGACAAATCCACTGCCACAGGCACAGGCAGAGAGCATCTTATTTGTTAACCAGAGATGTCTCCTTAAAGGTGCCGCACCAGCTGTCCCGAGTGCACACATAGGAAGTACCAGTTTGAGGGCTGTCGTGCATACACGGGGGCTGTATCTACACGGGGCTTCTCTGGGGGTTGACATATGATGCAACAGCATCTCAAGCATGTTGGCTTTTACTCAGGCAGCATTTAGACAGCACCTATTGTATACATGAGGTGTGTGGGAGGGACTAGAATGAAGTGGAACCACATCCCCTGAGCCTGAGGCTCTAAATGGAGGAATGACACACAATGCAGATAAAAAGTATAAGCAACCTAAAGAAAGTGCGTAGGCATTCTACTTTCTAGATGTGTGTTCAAGTCTGAACTCTGCCTTTTACTACTAGCTCTGTGGTCTTGGGCAAAATTTTTTTTTTTAATTTAATTAATTAATTTATTTATTTATGGCTGTGTTGGGTCTTCATTTCTGTGCGAGGGCTTTCTCTAGTTGCAGCAAGCAGGGGCCACTCTTCATCGCGGTGCACGGGCCTCTCACTATCGTGGCCTCTCTTGTTGCGGAGCACAGGCTCCAGACGCGCAGGCTCAGCAATTGTGGCTCACGGGCCTAGTTGCTCCGCGGCATGTGGGATCCTCCCAGACCAGGGCTCGAACCCGTGTCCCCTGCATTAGCAGGCAGATTCTCAACCACTGCGCCACCAGGGAAGCCCTTGGGCAAAATTTTAACCTCTCTGAGTTTCATTTCCCTCATCTATAAGATGAGATAATAATACCAATATGACTAGGTCATTGTGAGCATTAAAGGAAGTAAGATATATGAAGTCACCTAATAAAGTATAAATTATGTAGCATATGTGGTGGATGGGGGCCTGGTCCAGCAGACTCCCGGGAGGAGGAGGAGAGACTGACCAGGTGATGGGCTGAGAGAGGATGTGTGGGATCCAGACCTCCACGTGAGTCAGCGCTTGTCCTCAGACCTTAGCAAGATCCAAACAGCCGGCTCCCTCGAACCCTTGAACGTCAGGGCAGTGGAGGACCTTAGAGGAACACGAACCCAAGCTCTCATATTACAGAGGCAGAAAGAGACTCAAAAGGGCTCATGCAAGACCTTCCAGAAGTTTCTGGAAGGAGGCGCTAACACAGTATGAGGCACCATGTCATGCTTTTGCACACATTCTAAGCCCCACTGATTGGCAGAGCTGCTGTTAGCTGGCAGCACCTTTTTCAAATAAGAAAAGGACCCTCCTCTGGGCAGGTGCAGCCCCGCGGGGCCCAGCTTGGTGAGCTGTCACCTACGGGAGTGAATGCAGATTAGAACACCATACCTCCTCCAGGCAGACACATCGCCTCTCAGCACACAGCCTGGGGTCCAGAGCACGGGCGAGACTGCAGCCCCTGCCCCTCTCAAGCAGATGCCCTGCAACATTGTACAGAGTGGCCCTGTGTCTGAGCCTTGCTAGGGTAGCAAGCAGCCAGCATGCCAGGCTCTGAAGGTGCAGCAGTGAGGCAGATACTGTCCCCACCCCTCAGGAACTCTCAGTTTGGTGGACAACAATGATAAAATTGCAACCAATCATTGTGGAAAGTTCCATGGGCGAGGGAGACTGCAGGATCAGAGGAGGACCCCAAACCGAGCCTCAGGGTCAGGAGAAGCTTTGCAAAAGATGGGGAGAGTGGGGCTGGGTGTATCTGACACATCAGTGCTAGGGCATGGTGTTTTACATTTGATGCAGCCCTATCAAAGTGACACATTGAAATAGCCTCTGAACCAAAATGGCTCCATTAAAGTCATAATGGATAACATTTACTGAGCACTTCTCATGTGTTTTAATTCATTTAATCCTACAACAGCCCTATGACATAATGTAAGTATCCACATTTTCAGATGAGAAAACTGGAGGATAAAGTAGCTTGACTAAAGTACGCAGCTGGTAAGTGTCCGAGCTGGGGCGATGGCTCCAAGCTGTACCCTTACACTACCTCTGGTCAGACGTGTTTCCCCCATTAGAACTCAGGACTTGAGGCCAAGGGAGAAGCCGGACTTTGGGGACGAACAAACCTAGGGCAGTGTGGTGGCTATAAGAACATGCCTCTCAGGTGTCCAACCTCAGGGAGTGTAACTGACCAGTGGTCCCACCTGCTGTGCTCTGAAGTCCAGCACCGCCTTTGCACCACGCTGGTCCCTGGCTGCTCCCAGCCAGTGGCAGAGCTCAGCAGGGACACTCAGGCAGAGCCATTCCTGGAAGACTCGTGTCTCCTCTCCCAGGCAACTTGGGCTCAAGGACTCCCAGACAGCCTTGCCAAACTTAGGATTCTCTAAGACCCTTCTACCCAACCCTCCTGCCTTGCCTCTGTCCTTTACTCAGGGTCACATCAACTCCACACGCTGTAGCTCCTGCAACGTCTCCTGGCTTCCCCCCCTTCATTTTCTCTCCTGTTTCAGATTTCCTGCATGTTTAATCCTGTCTCGGTTTCTGGTTTCTACTTTCTCTAAGGACCTGGACTAATACGAATCAGGTGAGTGTGAGTAGGAGCAATGGGGGTGCCCAGCCGGAGTCCCTGGAGCGCTGAATTCTGAACCTGGAAGTCAGAGGAAGGGGAGGATGTCCAAGTGGTATTGCATGAAGCCCTGTCACTTTACTCTCCCTCCTTCAGGCATCGGAGAAGCAGTTCTTTCTTGAAGAAACAACCCCCCTCCCCTGCCACACGCCCGCCCCTCTTCCTTTCACCGGCTCCACCGGGGTCTCCTCTGGAGGTCACATCCTCCAGGTAGCCGGGACAACTTGACACTGGGTGATGTGCCACTTTTTGTGCTGCCACTGCCCCTTGACCTTCACCTATCATGGAACTCATCCCACTGCACAGGCACCTGTCTGTGTCTCTGTGTCCCCTGCTAGATGGTCAGTGGGTCTGAGTCTGTGCTCTGTGTTCTGGGGCCTGGGACGTAGGAGTGGTAAACGAATAACTGAACACATTAATACCTGGATGATTGGCCTCATAGCAAACACATCACTTGACTTGTGTAAAACAGACACAGGACCCAGAGGCAGAGCCCCACAGTGGACCGCTGGGACCAGAAAGCCCTTCGTGTGACCTGGCTCTGCTAATGAGCAGCTGGGTGGCTCCAGCTGTTCTCAAATTTGCTGAGCCTCAGTGTTCTCATCTGTAAAAAGGGGTTGTAATGCCTAACTCTCCAAGTTGTGAAGATTGAAAATAAAACACACGAAGCATTTAACAAAGTGGCTGGCACAGTGCTAGGAACTCAGGCATCAGACCCTCTGACCTGGCTACCCCGGTGCCCCACAGCAGACCTATCACCCACACGCAGCGTTGCTCAGACGAAGGTGCCTTCTCGGCTTTTGGAAAAGCTACCTATGCTCTGCCATCGGCTCTACCTGCCCTCTCTCTTCCCAGTCCCTCATTTTATCACCTCCTGATTATTAAAAACATAATAAACACATATTGCTCCCCTGCTACTGTCGTAACCACTGGGGATTCAGAAATAAGGAAATGAGAGTCTTCTTAGAACTCATGGTCCAGTGAGGGTCAGGGAGAGAAAGAGAGTAGAAGAAGCATAAAAATAAGGAATTGCTACTCAGTGCAGGAAAAGCCACAGTACACTAAGACTCAGTTGCTGGCACGTGACAACATAGATCCAAGATTTTCCGAAGCAGAGCCAATTTCAAATCATTTTAATATATTTTCAAAAGAGGCGATTTGTTGGGTATGATTTAATATATATTAATTTTTTTATCATGAAATACTTTAGGCAGATAAAAAGCACAGGTACAATGAGCAACCATGTACCAACCACCCAGCTTAAAATAGAAAACCTGACTGCATTCTCCTTTCTTTCTCCTTTCTCTCTCCTTTCTTTCTCCTTTCTCTCTCCCCAATGGCAGCCTCACTCCTGAAGTCGGTGCTTATCACTACCTAGTGTGTTTTTATACTTTGATTACATATGTACATATCTACAAATGATGTATTGCTTTGTTCTGCATGTTTTAAAACTTTATATAAATATCACATCCTGCATCTATCACTCGCAACTTTTTTTTGTTTTTGCTCAATATTGTATTTTTGAGATGTATCCATGTTGAGGCCTTTACCTCTAATTCATTCATTTTCACTGCTCTGTAGCATTCCATTGCATGTCAATATCATAGTATTGATCTGTTTTCCTGGTGATAGACATTTGGGTTGGGGAAATAGAATCACTATGTTTGTCTACTAGAGTCTCCCAAGAAGCAGACACCAAGACAGGATTAGATGTGCAAGAGATGTATTGGAGAAATGTAGGTGAATGATGTGTGGAGGGGAGAGGAGTAGGCAGGGAGAGCCTTCAGACTGTGATGAGGTCTGACACATAGGAAGGGAGAGTGGGAAGGAAGGAGGACTGAGTCGGGAGGACTTCTGACTAGTGCCATTGTAAGAAAGTCTCGGCTAGGCCAACAGGGAATCCCCAAGCAAAGTCTGTCTATTACAGGTGCCTCCTGTGAGGCAGGAATGGCCCAGCCCAGCTCTAGCACCCCTGCCGTGCCCAGCTGGGAGCCATCCAGGTGAAACTTACAGTGGACCTGAAGGTGTGGCAGCTAGAGCATCAGTAAGCTAAGCTCCCTACAGCAGGTTCTCTTGAAGGGGGTGCTGAGTGGGTCCACACCCTCCGTGGCTGCCATATTGTGCATGAGCAGAGAGAAGGCAGATTCCTACTCATCCATTCATTCATTCATTCTCTATCTTATGAAAAAATGTGAGATGTTTGAGAAGGTCATCACAGAACAGTGCCATGAAAGCTGGCTCCTAGAGGACTGTTTCAGACATCGTTGCTAGGGCCAGCAGTCTCAGGAAACTACTTGCATTTTTGTCTTGGTGACTGCATGGAACTCTGCTGCCAAGGATCTACAGTCAAGGTCCTGAGAGGCTCTGTGGTAAGATTTTGGAGTCACACAGACCTGCATTTTATTCTCATCTCTGCCACTTGGTCATTTGTACAAGGCATTTCCCTGCTCTAGGTCTCAAAAATGAGGGTAACCAGACCTATCTCATGGAGTGGTTATGGGGATTAAAACAGATGATGTAAACATAGCATCTGGCACACATAGTAGGTACTTTAAAAAAACATTAGTTCCTTCCCCTGTCCTTCTAGGCCATTGTTAGGGGTATAGAAGCATTCTTGGTTGCAATAATTTTTCTCAAACAGAAATGTTAAAAACTTAGAGCCCTAGTTCTGCAAACTCCAGCTATCTATAGCAATCGGGGTAAATCGAAATGATCTCTACTGACCCTTCTTATTCACACCCATCACTCTTTCTAAAGCAGCATTTGTGATTAATCTCACTCTAGGGCTAAATCGGTCCCAAGCGCTTCCAAGGCACTTGATAAAGAAGCTCTCTGATTTATAGCAAACACCATTATTGAGCGGTGGCAGAGAGAGGCCACTGGGGGATTTGTCTCGCTGGAAACTCTGTCTGTTGGAGCCATTTCTTCTGTTTTCCTGGATAAGAGCTCAATTTCTTTCAAAATAGATAAATGGGGTCCTTGTTTTACTCCCTTGGTGGGGTGGGAAGGAGAGAAGAGTTGGACAGTTTTTTAAAATAAAGAATAATACTTAACATTTTAAATTTGGGGAACACTTTATAGCTGACACAGACATCAGGATTCAGCAGAAGGCTAGGCACGTAGTAGGTCCTCAATAAATCTTTGTGGACATGTACAATCGTCTCATTTAATCCTCACAGTGGCCCTGTGAACTATACCAAGTCCATTCTTCCCATTTGACAAAGGGGGAAGCTGAGGTTCACAGGTAAGAAATGGAAGAGCTAGGACCCTGATGTAGACTCAGACCTGACCTTTATGGGTCACCACATCGTTGCCCTTGGTGGTCCAGAAGCAGAGCCATCATACCTGTTCCTTGAGCACAGATGCCTGAGATGCTGTCTCAGACTGCAACCCTGGTTAGCCAGGGCTGCAACTTCTTTTTACCTAGTCTTTGGAGCCACTTGGTTCTGTTCCAGAACACATTCACAGAACATTTGCCTCTCACTCATCGTCCCACTTCCTCACTTGTGCCTACTCAGAGCCGGACTCTCCTTTCCAACAAACCTTACGGATGGTAGTCTTGTCTTTGCTTGACTATTTCCAGTAACCTAGAGCTCCCTCCCCGGCGAAGCTGTCTACTGTTGAGAGTTCTTCTTATTTGGTTGGGCCAGCATAGTGCCCTTGGAATGTAGTTCCCCTGGACCTTAGACTTGGCCCCAGGCAGAACAGCAGCAGTGAAAAGCTCAGGCCCAGACAGACCTGGCTTGAAGCATGGCCTTTCCATTTACTCGCTGGGTGACACTGGGAGAGTTAACTAATTTGCAAAATTGAACCAAAAATGTTTTATCAGTAGGATTTCTTTCAGGGGCAAGTAAGAGAATACTTAATTAACAGTGGCATAAACAATACAGACGTTTAATTATCTCATTTCATAAAAGGTTTCAAGGGAGGCAGTGCCAGCATTGGCTCAGCAATACAGTGAGGTTGGCGTTCTAGGTTGGTATCTTCATGATTCTCTTGGCCTGTCCTCAAGTTCATTGAAAGGCCACAGCAGCAACAGACATCATATTTTAACACAAAACTTGCAAAGCAGGGACAGAAGACACAGGTTTATAAAAAAAAAAACAAAATAGATGAACAGCAAGGTCCTACTGTATAGCACAGAGAACTATATTCAATATCCTGAGATAAACCATAATGGAAAAGAATATATATATGTATATATGTATAACTGAATCACTTTGCTGTACAGCAGAAATTAACAGAACATTGTAAATCAACTATACTTCAATTTAAAATGTAAAATAAAACAAACAAACAACAACAAACAACAAGCCTTTTCTGTGGCCTCTCTCGTCTTTCTCGGGTGGGGAAAATATTGGCCATCCTGGAAAATATTGGACTTTTCTCTATTTCTCATTGGCCAGATCTGGTCACATACCTACTCCTAGACCAATCACTGGCTTAGGGAGACAGCATTGCTATGACTGACTTAGATGATCATGATTTATCTCCTTGGGCAGGACACACTGCCATTTAAACAAAATAAAGCTTTGCTGGAAGGGAAGAGGAAGAACGGCTGTTGGCAACAATATTATACTTGAGGGTAAAATGGGATAATATATGCAAAGCGCTTAGTAGAATTTCTGAAAAGTTTTACTCCTTAAGTGTTAACTATTACTATTGCCTACTGTGATTATAAACATTAATAAAGGCATCCAGGTTCTCTCTGACCATCTCTTCTTCCACCTAGAACTTCAGTTCACCCTTAATGATCATTCTCCTTGACAGAAAGGATAAAAGCATCATAGGTAGGGCTGCCTTGTTGTATAACTCTACCAGGTGTTGTTCACATTGTAGTTTGGGTGGATGGCGCCCCTTGGAGGTGTGCAGTATATAACTTGTGTGACCATTAGCCTCAGTCCTATGAGTAGTAAAATAGCTCTTTCTGTGTCGTCCACCTTCACCATACCATCTTCTCCAAGAAGTGGTCCTCTCCTGTTCGTGGTATATTTGGCCCTAAGAAAACTTTAGTTTTCATTTTTGTTTTATTTTGATCATTATTACTTTTCATAAGTGTCATGTAGAAACTTAGCCTAGTTCAACATCTTATCAACATCTTGAGTAAAAACAGGGAGAGGCAGTTCCCTTTAAGGAAGAGAGTCAGTGACCAGTTGTGGTCATTGAACTTGACCATGGGACCTCTGTCTGCCATTCATATGTCAGTGAGGCTGGGGGTAAGGAGGGCTCTCCAGCTCTGCTGCCACCTTTGAAATAGTTCAAAGAGACAGAGCTCACTGGCAGAGGGCAGAGAAACCAGGGAAGGTATTGCCTGAATATTACATAATGTTACCTTGAGTAGAAAACAAAAGACCTCATTGAAAAACCCTTCTTGTATTTGTCTCTTGACATTCTCTGCCTTACAAAAGAATCTCTTAAATCATTTGAGGCCTGGCAAGAAGTGAATCTCCTCTTAGATTTTGGCCCCAAACTTTCCTTTGCAAATCATCTTTGGAAGTAACTGGACTATAAGCCATAAGTTTGAAAGGGAAAGAGAAACAGCAAGTGGTGATCGGTTGCCATGTGCCAGGCACACACATGCATAAACTCACTACCTTCTCATGGCTGCTCTGTGAAGAAGATATCACTGAATATTTGGTAGGAGTGAAATTAGTCCTGGGAAAGTGAGGGAATTTGTCTAAGGTCTGTCTGATTCAAAAGACACTTCTCCACATCACACTGTATTTTTGTGCATTAGAAACCAACCAACAAGCCAAACAGCCAACCCACCCTCATCTCATGGCATCAGATGGCATTAAATCTGGGGCCCATGAGCTTGGAGGATGGGGATAGTCCTCACTGTGACTCCGGTTCAAGTCACCCAAGCTCTCTAGGCTCTGATTTCTGCATTCATCTGTAAAGTGAGACGATCATATCCACTTCACAGAATGGTTGCAGGAATCAAACCAGCTCCTGCACGTCAAGTGCTTTCGGGGCCTGGCTTATAAGAGGTGATTCATTGTTCATCCACTAACGAATGGTGGCTCTCGTTATTGCTCTAGTTACTGGTCTTATTGTCAGTGACTCAGGACCTTGCTGAGCCCTAGTGACCGCATTTCCAGAACAATCTAACCTGAATGTCCCCTGCAGAGTAAGTTGGAGCGCTTCTGAGCAGGCTTCTCCAAAACTGGTTTGTCTTCCCAGCCTGCGTTTCCTTCACATTTCGATTCCCGACAGATTTCTGTGTTCCGGACGAGGCCTTTAGTGTTACTCCGCAATCTGTTACGGCTGTTAAATAAACTTCTCCTGCTCCCGGACGGGCTGTCGCGTGTGTGTAAAAACCACTTTATGCCTAGACTGTGATTTCCAAGTCAAAACTCCCGCTGCAGGGGCGGCTATTAGGGTCACTCCAGATCCAGAGTCTATGAATCACAGATAACAGGTTCAAACTCTGAGGCTGCTCTGGGGACTGATTATGGGGCCTGAATGAGGAATGATTAGCTATTGTACTTGGGCATGTTTATGTCTACTCTGGGCATCAGAGGATCACTTTCCGTGTCACCATCATTAGAAGAGGTGGCATTATGAAGGGACAATAAACAACTCGTGCCCAATACTACAGTTTATGAAGCCCATTTATATTTGAGAGTTGACTCATTACTTCCTCATGACAACCCTGAGAGGTAGGGATTATTAGAACCATGTGCTTCGTAACCACGGGCCAGTTCCCACCTCTCTGAACCTCAGTTTTGTCATCTGTTAAGTGGGCTTGTTATGGGGACTCAATAATACTAATAATGTTTGATAGCTAACTTCCCAGTTTGGGTCCCCCCAAAAGCAGGCCCTGAGACAGGCACCAGGGGAAAGTAGGTACGCACCAGGTCATTTATCCGGCCTTGCTCTCAGGAAGCTCACATAAGGAAGCGGACAAACAGAGTGGGGAGGGAGAAAGGCAATGCAGGATGCATTAATGAGTGGGTTAAAGCTGTGGGCGACTGGGACTCAGTCCCACAGGGACCCTATGACAGACTGGGGAACACAACCTAGAATCATCCCAAGAGGATGAGACATTTATCCACTGATTCTGATGCCCCACTGGTTGTGGGATACCCCGGGGAGCTCCCCTCACCCTGTGCTTGTGGGTTGCCCCTGCTTGAGGCTGGGCGAAATCCTGTAGTACCAGAGAAATGCCTCAGGAGAGAAGGAAGCAGGAGGGTGAGGAGAGCAGTGGAAAAGAAACTCTCCACTGCTGCTGCAGGCCAGCCCAGGGGGCTGAGGGCACGCGGGTGTGGCCCACCGGTGATGCTGACATTCACTGCTGCCGCTGACCTCTTCATGCCAGGAGACGGCCCAGCACTGGACACACATTTGGTCCTCACACCGACCCCCAGGAAGCATCGACTCCATTTTCCAGAAGAAGCAAACTGAGCCTTACAGAGTAAAGTAAGTCACCCAGAATGAGCCGGCCTCAGATCCGGGTCTGTCTGGCTGCAGAGGCTGGACTATTAAGGGCAAATGTTAGTGCAAACCTAAAAGGAAAATTAGCCCGTTTCACAGAAAGATGGAGACTCCCATTGTGAGGAATTTGCCAGACAACATTAAAAAGTTAATACTAGTACATATAAAATAGGTAATAAACAAGGACCTACTGTATAGCACAGGGAACTATACTCAATATCTTGTAATAAACTATAATGGAAAAGAATCTGAAAAAGTGTGTGTGTGTGTATAACTGAATCGCTTTGCTATACACTTGAAACTAACACAACATTGTAAATGAACTATACTTCAATAAATAAAAAAGGTAATACTAGTTACTATTCTTTATACTGATTTAGGAAACAGGTATTGAGCAGACCTTTGGCTTGAGGATAAAAAAGAAGGCTGTGACAGAGCCCCTGCCCTCGAGGAGGACCCGGGCACGGGGCGGGCTTGCAGTGCGATGAGGCAGGGGCAGTGGCAAAGCTCTCTCCAGCCTCACAGCGTACAGTGAGGATGAGCTGAGGCCCACAGATGCAGAGTGACCTAAGCCGTCACACAGCGGTGAGGAAGGCAGGATCTGAACCCGCATCTTCAGCCCTTGGATCCTCAGTGTTTCCTGAACTAGTTCCCTCGAGAGGAGGAGTTAGCTCCTTGTGACCAGCTCAGATCAAACCTGGTGACCCCAAGGACCTTGGGTAGCCATAGAGTCAAAGAGGTCTATCACTTCTGATGGAGAGAAGTCCTATGAAGATGCATAAAGCAGAGCAGAGGGTGAGTGAGATATTAGAGCGTGCAGAACTGGCAGGATTTGTCTATTTCCTGCCATGGAGTGTTTGTGGTAGAGCCGAGGCTTACACAACCCTGGGGCTGGGAGGAGGTGAAGTAGAAACACCCCTGTGTGCATGGGTGAGACTTTCCAAATCTTCACTATATTATAAATAAAGCTCACCTCCAAACTGTCTCAGCATTAAAATGACTCCTATAGCTTGCTTGTTTGGATTCATTTATACATCTCTCCAGTCACTCATTCTTTCAATCCTTGGACTTCAATTCACTGAGCACTTACTATGGGCCAGTTTGTGTTCCCGAGGGCTGCTGGGCCTTTGTCGTGAACACCCTTCAGTTAGCTGGTTGGCTCCTGGCAAGAGATGAGTGTTGAGAGGTGAGATCATGGGAAGTTTCAGAGCTTATGGAGCAGGAGAAAAGCCCTGGATGCAAGAACGAAGGGCCCGGAATACATGTTTCCCGTGTTGTCCTGACAACTGCTCTCATTTTCTGTGTGAGAGAAAGCATGTGAAAGGCAGTAAAGTCTTGTGAGTCTCACAAACCCAGTTAAACTCCTGGACTATCTGTGTGACCTTGGCCCAGTTACCCAGCCCTGGGAGGCTCCGTTTCCTTATACGTAGGTGGGGAGAACACCCTGTGCCTTGAGAGCTGCTGCCAGGATTACAAGGAGGGAAAGTTGTGGCATCTCATCCTCAGTAGTGCTCAGCAAATATTAATTCCCTTCCTCCCAGTCCGTCACCTGGAGAATGGGCTGGCCCTTCCAGAAAACATTGATCTTAGTTCTCTAGATTTAAGCATCAGAATGTTGAAATTGATGGAAATCAGGGACACTGATTAATTATTAATCCTAATAGGATTAATAGAATAACTAGGTTAAACACACACACACATGCACACTCCTAAATTAGACTAAACCAAAACATGCTACAAATAAGTTTCCCTTTTTCTCACCCTTGGATAAGAACAGATCATCATCAATTCTGGCTTGTATCACATCAGGCAAATGGCCATCCTTTTGGAAATGGCCTATCCTAAATAATAATCTTATCACCCAGGCTAAGACAACACTAGAATCAACCCGTGTACAACATTTTGGATGTTGTACAAAGCAGATACACATTATTTTACTTAAAACCCCTAATAACCCTAGGAAGCAGGCAGGGAAAATGTTATCATCCCATTTTCCCAAATTAAAAATAAGACTAGTCATGTTGCCCTTGCTTTTTCTCAAGGTATTCTAACATCAGAGGGGAACTGTTGTGGAAAAAATTAAATTCAACTTGTTTCTCTGCAAAAATAATACTTGAAAAAATCCTTAAATATGGAACAACAGAATCCTTGAGTAGACCATCCATCATCACTAACCTACAAAAATATGGTTATAATTTGATATATTGGTCAAAATTAATACATGTTAATTTTACTTTCTTTTATATTCTGGAGAGAAAAAAGCAAATCTGATTGTAAACCCATGCTGCCCAGGAAGAAGTCCCAGGTCCCTTGTGGCCTGTGAAGGTGTTATTGGAATCTGCCAGTTATGCTTAATATTTCAAAGAACCTAACTAAAAATGTTATATTTTCTCTCATATAATTAGGCCACTCAGACTAATTAAAATCACAAATCTTTCTTTTGGCTGGAATTTGGTAGCACCAGAGATCACATGATGATCAGCGGTCCTGATTGGTCTTTGATGACATCATAGCAACTCTGAGACCTGGAAGCAGGACCACACTGCGACTCATGCCCCATGCCCAACGATCTCAGCTCCTAAACAGCCAGCGCAGCAAGAGACCCTGGTCATGTGTCTAGACACTCCAAACCTTCAAGACAGAGAGAACTTGTTTGCACAAGTCCATGCACGTACAGCCAGGTCATATAAAAGGAGTTCTTTGTCATTAAGAAGCTAGAGTCACTGGCCTACCTTTGAAGGTTATTGGTTTCACGATGGAAGTTAGGGAGTAAGGTGCAAAGGGGAAGCGCACTGATAGCGTTTTCTTTCCACAATGAAATGAGAGATATTTCTTACCAGATTAAGGAACTCTCTAGGTCTCAAATAAAAACACGTTATACAAATGCTGGAGAGGGTGCAGAGAAAAGGGAACTCTCCTACACTGTTGGTGGGAATGTAAGTTGGTGCAGCCACTATGGAAAACAATGTGGAGGTTCTTCAGAAAACTAAAAATAGAATTACCATATGATCCAGCAATCCGACTCCTGGGCATACATCCAGACAAAACTCTAATTTGAAAAGATACCTGCACCCCAATGTTCACAGTAGCACTATTCGCAATAGCCAAGACATGGAAACAACCTAAATGTCCATCAGCAGATGAATGGATAGAGAAGATGTGGTGTATGTGTCTATACACACACACACACACACACACACACACACACACACACACGCACACTGGAATATTACTCAGCCATAAAAAAGAACGGAATAATGCCATTTGCAGCAACATGGATGCAACTAGAGATTATCATACTAAGTGAAGTAAGTCTGAAAGAGAAAGACAAATACCATATGATGTCAATTATATGTGGAAACTAAAATATGACACAGATGAACCTATCTACGAAATAGAAACAGACTCACAGACAAAGAGAACAGACTTGTGGTTGCCAAGAGGGAGGGGGAAGAGTGAGGGATGGACTAGGAGTTTGGGGTTAACAGATGCAAACTATTACATGTAGAAGGGATAATAACAAGGTCCTACTGTACAGCACAAGGAACTATATTCAATATCCTGAGATAAACCATAATGGCAAAGAATATAAAAAAAGAATGTATATATGTATAACTGAGTCTCTTTGCTGTACAGCAGAAATTAACACAACATTGTAAATCAACTATACTTCAATTAAAAAAAAGTTATAGGACAATTACCAGGAATTTTATCTCCATGTATTGGAATATACTTAAAATAGATAATTTTTACCACCTGCCATAGAGTATTACAATGAGTGCTTTTAAGTGAGGGAAGAGAGGGTATTGCCCCACTGTTCACAGGCGAAGGGTGAAGGGAAAGAAACCCTTTGCGTTCCCACTTCCTTTATGAGATTTGCCAGCTGAAGTAGTAAATGGATGAGGAGCACAGACTCTGGAGTCAGAAGATGAGGGTTTGAATCTCAATTCTGCTGTTACTTGCTGAGTAGTGCTGGGCACACAGTTGCTTAATATCTCTGAGCTTCGGTTTCCAGATAAAAAATGGAGGTAATGCCTCTCTCTCCAAAGAATGTGGTATTGCTGAATGAGCACAAGATTACAAATCAATGAATCCTTTCCTTCCAATCCCAGTTCAGCCATTTACTTGGGAGTGCATACTTGGGTAATTTGCCTAATTCCTCCAAGCTTCAGTTTTCTCCCCTGTGAGTAAATGCCACTTGTCCTTCCAATCTCATAGGTTGGTTTTGAAGATATAATTCAGGTCAGAAAAAAATACTTGTAAATAGTAAAGCAAATGTGTCAATGCAAATCCACTATCATATCAATGTAAAATTTTGCTACATTGTTTCTGCTCAGATTAAATATGCTTTCAGATCAATCTTCAAAGGATCATCTTGTTACTTTTCTTGCTCAAAGAGGACAAAGGTAACAGGTTTTTATTCATTACTTACAGACCTCGTGGTTGCATGTCCCTCACCATGCTGTAGAGCTCTGTTTAGGTACTGTTGACTGTACCCATCCTCGGCTCCAGACAGTTAGGACAATCGCATCCCCTGCCATGGTGACTGCTTCTGGGATGCTCTTTAGAGGCTGCAGTTAGTGTTGAAGGCTTTGTTTCAAAAGTTGCAAGATGGGTCACTCTTTCCATCTAGTTGTGAAGTAAACCTGGCAGCTGCCTACAGCCATGTTGATATCATCACGGGAGAGAAGCCAGAGCTGAGAAAAATCACAGGGAGAGAGCCATTGCTCTGATGATATCATGATCCTCTGGACCAAATTGTGTCCAAAGCTAGTGCACTTCTGGGCTTTTCTGTTAGGTGAGGCAATAACTTTCCTTGATTGAGTTTGAGTTGGTTTTTCTGTTCTTGCAAGTACAATAATCTTAAGAAATATACTATGAAACCTTGAGCAAGTTTCATTAACCCCCTAAACATCAGTTTCCTGATCTATAATGGGGGATCATATAATACCTATCATCTATCATCTATTATTGCAACCGCAGTGAGGTGCAATAGTGCTTGAAAAATGCATAGCACAGTGCTTAGTACAAAGTAAGAATTCAATAAATTGGAGCTATTTTTATTATGTTTGGAGCTCTAGACACTGTGCTAAATGCTTTTAGTACATCATTTCCCTTAATCATCACGTCAACCTATAAGGTAGGATTTATTATCCCCATTTTACAAATGAAGAAATGAGGGTTAGAGGGTTTAAGTGACTTGCCCATGCTACCAAGAGGCAGAGATTTCACCAGGTATGATTATTTCTTTTTTTAAAAATCTTTTGACCAGATGATGTTGAGTGTACATTATCAGTAAAACGCTAATATGCCAAAAATGGTTAGGTATTAGGGACATAGCAGTAAATACACAGTAAATATTTTCTTTGAGTTTAGTTTTAGAGGATACAGTCTTACAACTATCTGGATTATAAGAGATTAGATTGAATTTGTGCCTTGGATTTACTAGCACCATGTTTCTTACAACTAAGCTAACCAGCCAACATCATCTAAATCTTACAGGCACGTAAAAAGCACTAAAAGTAAGCTATGCAACTAAATGCAGGACATACAGAGGTCGTTTCCATGTACAACTTAAAGCATACATACACATATTACATTCCAATTGTTATTTAATTTCTCCTAAAACCCTGAGCTGAAATGTAACATTTCTCTTACATTTATTGATTCCATGGGTTAAAAATAAACCTTTTTCATATGTACTATAAAGGTATTATCTCTATATTTTCTCTGCTCTTTCTGACATGATGTCAACTTGTATGTGTTTCTAGGAAGTCTGAACAATTAGACGTGATACTGGAAGAAAAAAAAATAGACTTAGGGTCTCCAGTATACTATTTTCTTAGGAAACCTACAGGGAAATCTAATGGTGTGTTTTACTGTTTACCTGTAGGTGACATTCTCCAGATGTCTTTACATGTCATGGAGTGCCTGTGACAGAACGTCAATCACTAGGGAGAGGAAAGAACAACTATATGGAGAACAGTCAATCTGAACCTCTGCCTTACAAGTGTCGTCTTGTGGGCAGATCAGGAAATTGCTTACAAGCAATCTATAGTAAGCCCCGAGAAACATTAACAGGCTCTGGACTTGTCTTCTTAACAACTAGGTCAATATTTTGTCTAAGAAAATGTAATTGTGTCAGGACACACCCCAAATGAGAAGTCACAGGCTTTCACAGGCAGGGCGAGAGGTTCCACTCCTATCCTGCCTCACTCCAGGCTTTTGATGTGAAGTTAGATAGAAGGGTCTGAGAGGAGGACCTGGAAAATCGTCCTAGAGATAATATAAGCGATCCTTGATTTTGTACTGAGGAGATTTTTACCTGTATCGAAGTCATACATGAAGAAGCTAACAAACAACTGAGAATAGAGTTTGTTCTTTTTCTTTTGATAGCTTAGTTTTTAGATGCCGAGAGTGTGGAAGTGGACAGATTTGTAGTCAGACAGATCTAGCTTTGCTCTTTCTAGATGAGAGACATTGGGTATATCATTTAACCTCTCCAAGCCTAATTCTCATCGTAAAATGAAAATACAGGCATACCTTGTTTTATTGTGCTTCACTTTATTGCACTTCACAGATATTGTGTTTTTTACAAATTTTTTACAAAGTCTCAGTTTCCCAACAGCATTATTTTTTAAGTAAGGTATGTACAATGTTTTTTAGATATAATGCTATTGCACACTTAATAGACTACAGTATAGTATAAACATAACTTTTATATGCACTGGGAAGCCAAAATATTTGTGACTCACTTGATTGCGATATTCGCTTTCTTTCAGTGGTCTGGAACCGAACCCACAGTATCTCTGAGGTATGCCTACAATAAAACCTACTTCACAGGGTTGTGTAATACATGGGCACAGCTCATAGTAGAAACTCAATAAAAGGTAGTTTATTTCCCTTTAATTCTAAGAAATGATTTATTTGATTTAGTGTCTTATAAGAAAAATGTCTGTCTTAGAAATATAACCTCAACATCACTGGACTTCACCAGCGTGGGAGTACTAATAATACATAAATACTAATACATTTTTAAAACTTATTTCCACATTTAACTAATACAGTAATTTCTGGGTATCACTAGGGATGTGTCTTGTGCTTCTCTCATCTTCATTCAGCCCTTTGTCGATGTCTGCTGCCCAGGAAGATCAACTTGGGGGCCGCGCCTCGGCCCTGCATCTCCTGGTGATCCTCAGTGAGAATACGGTGGTTGTCTTCTCTGAGAACCCTAGAGATACCCAAACTAATACCGTCAAGAGGCCAAGATGACATGACTTCCTGTTAAGACTTCAATGCAACACAAGCACACTATGCAGAAGATGATCCTCTCTCCCCATTTTCTCCCTTGGCCACTTGGACCACAAACAGCACTACTTGTGCCTCCCTATGAAAAAAGCTTCTTCAGCTTCTTCTTAATCCCTCATCGGCCATAAGCAAGGACCAGGAATCTCTCTATCTCAAGGTCCCCTATTCCATATAATCCCACGCTAATGCAAACCAATTTCTGCATATTTCAGACTGTCAGTTTCCCAGTTCATCATAACCACCCGGACTCTGAAATTCAGTTTAGGCTCAGCTGGAACCCTCTCGACAGTAACAATTACTGCACATTCTGATATTCTGATTTTTCATCCACTAGAGTTCTGCCTTCCAAATCAAAAGTATATAACAGAGTAAAATGTGTAATATAAATTTATTCTGTGACATTTTCCTCATTGAAGATATTTTAAAATAGATTAAAATATATCAATATTTTATGAAAAATAAATACCTAGTACAAGAATTTAGATAATACCTGTAATATACATGATTTGACCCTGAGTACCCTTTTTTTTTCATTTCAAACAATATTTTTTAAAAAGTAACATGAAAATGATAAGGATTACTGCATTCGTCATATATCTGGTGTCTCATAAATTTTAATTCAACTGCCAGTTCTTTTCTCAACTATACACGTTAATGGTATTTGCTTCTCGTTTTGAATGGGAAGAGTATCCATTTTCGGTTTAACAGTGATATTTAGGTCTCCTTTCTCTGCTTCTTCAAGAAAATTCTTCATGCTGAGTTTGAACAGTAATCGAGGGTCTGGTCCAGAAAGTGGTGGGCAATTACAGGTCTCTCTAATTTTGAGTGCCTATAAAGAAAGAATACAACACAAAATATATACACATATATAAATTAATTAAGGTTATTCCAGTAATTCCTAATATGCTCTATGTAAAACAATGAAATATAAGAATACATTCTGTATTTCTGCAATAAAAGGTATCTTAATTACAACATATGAAAGAGAACCATATACAAATCCATAGTAAATAGTTATATTTACATGATTTGTTCATATAATATCTTCAAAAAACAACTGTATTTGCAATGACTGCCCACTGTCCTGTTGGGGATAAATAAGCCTTCTTGGAAGTATCTCTATGATTTGTCAAACTCGAGCCAATCCTGAGAACATTATTCAGATTAGAGAATATCTGAAGACGCAGAGAGCTTTTTTTCAAGAGAAAGAAAACAACAGAAAATAGATGTGAACCTACTGAAAGAAGATATACATGACTGGGACAGTCTGGGGTGGAAATGATACTAATAACCTAGAAAAGTAAGCAAATCAAAATCATGACAACTTTTAACTCCAGGAAAAATAAAATGATGCCGGGTAAAGAAAAGTAAGCACAGTATACGACATGGCTCAGCTGTGATTAGTGTTTACAGTTTTTAAAAACTGCGTCTTTATCTAACCAAAATCACAACTTAACCATATTGGGAAGGGGGAGAGCTGGATACATGTGTGTGTATGCACAGGGTGTGACAGTGGTAAGGGAGAACTTAATTCTCATCCTCTATGGGGGAAAAGAAATAGATAATACCTAAAACCGAAAAGTTAGGAAGTAGCGATATAAGCACGTTATACAGATAAGGTGGGAAATACCGAAATAATCATTTAATAGAGTTGCAAATAGTTACCCTTGAAACTGAAGGCAGGATAGGGAGACTGCCGCTTTAAGTACTAGCCTTAGAGAACTATGTGCTTCTTCAAAGCGGGTACATGAATGACTTTAAGACATGAAAACTAAAATAGCAATTTTTTTAAGGGAAAAAAGTCTTAATACCTAAGGGGTTTTAAAAGAAAGATGTTTAAGGGGAAAAGCTAGTTTAGGTTTTTACTACTTCTAAATGTTTGATAGTGATGCATGTTAAGGGAAGAAAAGAAAAGCAGGGGAGGGGAGAGTCAGTGCTTGGGGAGTAGGAAAGTTTTAAAAATATAAGTTCTCACTGATAAAATAATGACTTGGAGCAGTGGGGAGAAGACCTAAAGGACAAGGACCTGAGGGAAGAGGTCGCATGGGTACCTAGAAGAAGAGAATTCCAAGAAGCAGTAGTGAGTGCCAGAACCTGAGAAGGGAGCATGGCTGGAGCGCTGTGGAGCAGCGAGGAAGCCAGGGCAGCTGCAGCAGAGGCGGGAAGGAGGCAGGAGCAGACTGTGGGATCTCACAGGTCAGGCTACGGATTTTAGGTTTTCCTCTGAGTGGTCCTGCTCCTGATATTTGTGGGGTCCATAGCAAGAATGCAAATGGAGGCTCAGATACCATATATTTAAACATCTAAAATGACTACATAAAAAAATGTTTTATTCTACTTTGAGGAACAGACAATCAAAATGACTCTGACAGGGACGTTCCTGGTGGTCCAGTGGCTGAGAATCCGCGTTCCAATGCAGGGGACGCGGGTTCGATCCCTGATTGGGGAACTAAGATTCCACATGCCTCGGGGTCAACTAAGCCCGCACACTGCAACTACAGAGCCCACGCCCCACCTAGAGAGAAGCCCGCGCGCCACAACAAAAGATTCCGTGTGCTGCAACTAAGACCCACTGCAGCCAGAAATAAATAAATTAATTAATTAATTAATTAATATTAAAAAAAAAAAGCTGTACCTTTTTAAAAAAAATGACTCTGACAGCCAAGTACAAAATTAGAATTCTTTAATTTCACATGTAAGGTTGCAGGGAGCCTACCCCAGCTGCTGCCACTGGCCTGCTGTCCACTCCCTTCTCCTCCCACCCCTGGCCTACCTGGCACAGTGAGGGACCTTGTGTGAGTGCGTCCAAAGGAAGAGGTCCATGCAGGCCCTGAAAGCGGGTTCCAAAGTGTTTAGGCGAGGAAATCCACTATCCCAAATACCAGAGTGTCATGTGGTGAGGGCACAGGTTCTTAAAAGGGACTACTCCCTTAGCTCCCATGGGAGAGGGGGGCATGCAACCAGAGGCAAGCCAGAAAAGGGTCTTTTTTAATGGTCGAGGCCAGGGCAAGAGCTTGGGTCTAAGAGACCTTTGACCCTGAATGAGGCTATAAGTTACCAAAATAAACTGAAGAGGAAAAAGCATTAAAGTGAAATTCTTTGGTGATAGGGGCCTTGTCTGAAGTTTCTTTGTATCTCACAATACAGTAGATTTAATATGTATTGAGTGTTAAATAAATGTTTGTTAAAGTAAACTGAACTGAAAAAAGGAAGAAAATGTTTCCCAACTATAGCACTAAAGTAAAAAGAAATTCAGACCCTCAGCTACATGGTGACCTACTGTCCAAACAAGGATACCTTTGGGAGTGAAAGGAAATGCTATTAAAATAAGATTTACACTGAGACATCAGGCATAAACTGAGACTGTCCTGTCAAAACTGGGACGTACAGTCTACTCTTGTTTTAACTCCTTTACAACCATGTTGATGTTCTTTTCCGAGTGAGAAGCCAACCTGTCACGGCTGCTACATCACATGCCTAAGGCCTTCACTGGTATCAGTAAAGGGCCAAGTGTGGAGTTCAGCAGGTAGTAGCTGGCACAGCTGAATTTAGCAATGAGAGATGCAAAGCAGCAAACAAAGAGAAGAGAGTGCCATCTCCTACCATCTTTTATATTCAGTAAAAGCTCTTCCCTTTCCCTTAAATTATTTTATTCAGTACTTTTACATTCAACAAATATTTAGAACATCACACTGAGCAAGGTGCTAGGTACACACTGATCAGAGCAAATAGTCACGGTCCCTGCCCTCATGCAATTTACTTCGCGTTTCCCCACGACTGGGCATTTGCATTGTTTCCATAGTTTTGTTTTATGTGGCTTTTATAAATTACCCTGCTATGAAAACCTTCGTTTAAAAAAAAGATGTTATTTTTTAATCTCCATTTGGGTTTACTTGAGGGAGACCCCCTAAAATAGAATGATCTAATCAAAGAGTAAGAATAGAGTATAATTTTTGTTATATAGGACCAGACTGCTTTCACCAGAAAGGCTTTACCACCTTATAATGTCATCCGCATACATACACACCTGAGTTATTCATAAGCAACAGAACCTAAGATTTTATGATTTCTATCTAGATAACCACATAATTTCAAACCTCAGAATCCTTAGAAATCATCAGTTAAATTTTACAGAGAAGAAAATTGAGCCCTAGAGAGGTTAAGTGACTGGCAGGAAACAAAAAACTGCTTAGCGTTTGTTTATTCACTTGTAATTGCCAAAATTGGAAGCAACCAGGATGTCCTTTAGTAGGTTACTGCATAACCTGTGATGCAAGCAGACAATGAAATATTATTCAGCACTAATAAGATATAGTGCTGGCTATTTTTATGGCTTTTATCAAGCCATAAAAAGACATGGAAGAACCTTAAATGCATGTTTTTAAGTGAAAAAAAAAAAGCTAATCTGCAAAGGCTACATAGTGTATGATCCTAGTTACATACATGACATTCTGGAAAAGGCAAAACTATGGAGACACTAAAAAGATCCATGGTTGTCAGGGGCTGGGGGAAGACGGAGGAACAGGCAGAGCAGAGAGCATTTTTAGGGCAATGAAACTACTCTATGTGGTACTATAATGATAAACACACGTCATTATACATTTGTCAAAACCCATCGAATGTACAACACTAAGCATGAACCCTAATGTAAACTATGGACTTTGGGCCATAATAATGGGGCAACGTAGGCTCGCCTACTGTAACAAATGTAGCACTCTGGTGCAGGATTTTGATAGTGGGGGGAGCCTGTTTCCATATGGAAGCAAGAGGTAGATGGGAAATCTCTACCTTTCACGCAATTTTGCTATGAACCTAAAATTGCTCTTAAAAATAAAGTCTGTTTTGTAAAAAGCTGGCATGGAAGTACTGATAAAAAGGCGTAGAAAAAAGGGATTAGAACCCACTTTTGTTGTTTTTAATACTTTTGCATTACATGTACTAATGTGTTTTTTTTTTTTTTTTTTTTTGGCATCACATTATATGTTTCTTGAGTACATCTTTTACTGAATAAAATGCACTTTGGAGATGTCTGAGCTACATTTCCTTAATTGCTAGAAAAACTATACATACTTTTATAAAGGTTTTCTGTTACTATTTCTTCATCTGTGAACTGTTTTTCTCCTCTACCTATCAAGCAGAATCCTGTTACAGACCATACATATTTCCATCAAATCTTCATCTGTTTTGCATAGTAAGATTTTATTGCATATGCTGGTAAAATATTCTTTTTTCACTTTCGTTTCCACATTAATTTTATTACATTTTGCTGTGTCAACATCTTTTATTTTTTATAAATTCAAATCTTATTAAATATGCCTTCATCTCTTTTTAAAGTAAGCAATGTTTTCCCACTCTACAGCTAGAATATGCCTTTCTATTTCCTTTGTTTTCTGTGTTTAACTTCATGCACTGCACATAATAGGTACTTAACAAATGCATGCTGAATTTTAAACAAACATTTAGAGAACACAAGCTATGAATAAATGGTTATGATAAATGTCATAAGAAAAACACTCTTAAGAGTTTACAGTCTAAGAGAAAAGAGGAACACACTCTCATAACAAGAATACACAGTTCTAAGAATCCCATGGAAGATCTAGAGATAAATATGGGATTAGCCAGCCTAAAGGTTCCAACTAGGAGTAAAAGGAACTAACATTTACTGTTCATTTTCTAGGTACCTTGCACTGTGCCAGGTATTTTACCTGTTATCTGAATTGGTATTATGATATGAACCACTTTTGAAATCTTGGGCTCAGTGTTGAATACTTATCATTAAAGTGTCTTATAAGGGAGGGAGGGAGGGAAGGAGGCAGGACCTTACCCCACAAACATACAAGTACATACATAAAACATCCAGGACTTATTGCTCTCCTAATATTACAGATGAAGAAAGCTGAATGTTAGATTAGGTAGCTACCTCAAAGTTAGCTGAGTGGGTCAGACTAAAACCCCAAACTCCTTAGACCACTGCTATTTTTTCACTACTTCCTATAAGCATCCTTTCCCCATCGTGGACTATTAATCTGCTGCATGCTAAATTTCTGAGAGAATGTAACTGTTATTCAACTGCATTGCCCAATTTTTCTATTTTTAACACAATATTTTATTACTTACCTTTCCTATTATTACCATCATGCAATAATTTAATAAATATTCGCTAAGCATCTCAGAAATGGTCTCAGGCACTATGGATATAGCAGTGAAAAGGGGCCTTACCTTCTGGGGGAGGAGACAGATAATAAGTAAACAAGGGAACTTTAGTTAAGTACCCAAAGAAATTAAACAGTAAACTGTGTTACAGAATGACTGCATGGAAGACAGGCTATTGGAGATTGGGGGATCAGGAAAAGCCTCCCTAGGCACATAATGTTTGCATAAAGAGCTGAGGGAAGAATGTTCCAGGCTGAGAAATCGGCAAGTAGAGGGGTTGTAAGGAGGAAAGAGGCTCCACGTGAAATAGCTGGAATCAAGGAAAACCTGGGGAGAGTGGCACGTGAAAAAGCTGGAGATGCAGGCAGTGGCCAAATTACATGATTTAAAGACCAAGTAAGGAGTTTGGATTTTTATTCAAAGTTAAATGAGAAGCCACTGAAAGCATGGAAATGACATTAAAAAGAGAATTCTGGCTACTGTATTGAAAATACGTTGTTAGGGATTGAGGTGAAAAGTGGAACAAGAAGATTAAAATAGGAGATGGCTGCAGTTAACCTAGGGAAGAGATGATGGTGACTTTTACTAGGGCAGTAGCAATGCTGATGGAGAAGGGAATACATCCCTAATGCCTTGTGGAGGCAGTCGGCAAAATCTTCTAGTTGGCAAGATACAGAGAGGAAGGGAAGAGAGAAATTAAAGATGAGTCCTAAATTTCCTCCTCTGTGTTAATAGCTTCTCTTTTATTATGCTACCCATGCATCTGAGGATAATTTACTTGCTCACTGCAAATCATTATTGTTAAGCAGTACTGTATCGTTGGCTGGTTAATGACACCAGTCCATAAATTCTTTTAAAGGTGTTGTTCTTATCAAGTTGTCAAAACAAAATCTTTTTGCTCACAAAATGATTAACATTTTGCTCATCAAATAATTAACAATGCCCCTTTCTATATTTTGAAGCTAGAATTAATTATTCACTGAATATTTGTTCTTTGAACTTTTAAAAAAATTCTCCGAAGTTAATCCCCATCAGGGCTAGGTGTCCTTTTCTTTACTTATTTGTTATGACTCTTTGGGTTTCTAATACAGTTGTTTTTTTTTTTTTTTAATTTTTATTTATTTATGGCTGTGTTGGGTCTTCGTTTCTGTGCGAGGGCTTTCTCTAGTTGTGGCAAGCGGGGGCCACTCTTCATCGCGGTGCGCGGGCCTCTCACTGTCGCGGCCTCTCTTCTTGCGGAGCACAGGCTCCAGATGCGCAGGCTCAGTAATTGTGGCTCACGGGCCCAGTTGCTCCGCGGCATGTGGGATCCTCCCAGACCAGGGCTCGAACCCGTGTCCCCTGCATTGGCAGGCAGATTCCCAACCACTGCGCCACCAGGGAAGCCCATACAGTTGTTTTTATTTATTTGATTTAATTACACCTTACCACTTTCCTCAAAATTTAATTTGAGGAGGTTCATTCTAGTTATAATTTCTACTTCTAGCTGCATCCACTTTGGCAATACTCACACACACACACACTCATGCATGCACACACTTTATTTCTGATTTTGACCTGGCCCATTAATTAATATCCAACTAAAAATAACATTCTTCAAACTATTTTTGGTTCTCCTGTATGTTAATTATTGTAGCTCCTCTCCTGATCATACTTACATTTCATTCTTTGTCTAACTAACCAATGATTCTCACTTTGACTAAATTATCCAAAGAAACAACTATTGTAATTTTGCTTATTTCTGCTTAATTTTATTAATGGTATTTTCCCTATCTGGGACACATTACTCTATTTCTTTTCTCTTCTTCTGTCTTATTAATATAGACATTTATATTGATAAAATTTCCTTTACACGTCAGTTTGACAGCAACCCATGAAAACATAACTATATCACTGCTCTTATTGTTTATGGATTTCTCTCTTGCCTTATACACAATTTTATTTTAACTTTCACCCATCTTTTAATTTTTGTTATGCTAATTTTAATGTACTGTGTTCTGACAATTTGAACCATAACATTTTTTATATTACATACACATATTTTTTGTCCAAAAAAGGTTGTATGACCACTATTGCTATAGATTTATGCACATTTAAGAAGAAAATATACATCTATTTCCAAGCATTTAGTTTCTAATGTCAGTTAAATCTTATTTTTGTACTATTCAACTCATTTTTTTGTTAATTCCTTTACATGATCTGTGGTTTTCTAAGAACAGCAGGGTGCAAGCTATAATCACAATCATATATAAACAAACTAAACTATATATTTTATCTAATTCTCGAGCATCAGTGGATTCTGTAAAGAGCCCTACTGCTACTGAGCACTTCACTGACATATTGTTTTATGTGTTTCATTTATTAAGGGATCTTCCACCTTAAAAGAAAGAAAAGTTGGTTTGGCTAGATACCATAGCAAAGTGTGTTAGTTCCACTGGTTTCTGTTTGGTTGGTTGGTTTTGTTTCTTTCCCCCTTAAACTCTTACAGTTCTCCAAAGTCTGAAAAGTGAGATCCAAAGTCATTCTTACTATTAAGTGTTTTTAAATTTTCTCTTTATACCTTGGCATCTTTAAGAGCCTATCTTTGCAATGACGATTAAACACTTGATAAATTTAACTACCTAGGGATGTTCATGTCAGGTTTCTCATGCATGATGCTCTGGGATTCTTCTAAAAACCTATCTTGAGAAATGTTACCTAAATCAAAAATTGGATATAGAAACCAAAGTCAAAGAAATAAAGACATGAATGAATCCTTACCACTGTTACATGCAGTTTGGATTTCCTTGTGTCTTCAATATGCTTCCACTGTTTAGACACTTTCTAGCTTTGGATGTTTTAATTTGGTTGTGCTATGTTCCTCTATCTCCAAGCATCAATGAGTCTTCGCTCTGGAGCATCAATTCTTCTCTTTACAACCTCCAATGAAAGTTTTACAAGCTTCTCTGCTGTATTCGCAAGTTTAGCAATTTTTTGAAATGGATGTATCTTACATTTGTAAAGTCATTCTTCTTCTGTCACTTTCAACGTAGTTAAATCAGCCTTATCACGCCCGCTTCACGTGGTGCTGCTTCTGTAGTTTTCATCACCTAGGCTGTCCTCTCCAATGAAGTAACATTTTTAAATTAGACTGAGATTTGAGATTTGGTTTTGTTTTTTAGATTTTTCTACTCTTTGAAGCTTATCTTACTGGGGGAAAATGGGCATTTCAGGGGCTTTGTTTTTTTGTCGTTATTGTTGGATTTAGTTTAGATCAGAGTCTTTGTGGTGGTATTAGTTAAGGACACTCAGACACTACCTAGTCTTCTAAATACAATTACCTATGATCAACTTTCCTTTCTTGTCAACTCTTATGCACTCATCATCATTCTGATTTTTTAAAAAAATCTGTCTTACCTACATCTTAAATCTACTCTTGAGTAGGAGAAAAATGTGGCTGCAACATCTTTTATTCCGTTAGAGTTGAATTGGCTGGTCTGAGTTCCTTCTTCACTGTTCTATATAGATTCCTCCTGAAGACACACATTTAGCCAAGCCTTTTGAGACAGAGGAGGATCATATTTCCTCAATCAAAAACACTTCTCAGGTTGCTAAAGAACTGGATCCTTTGCAGAGTGCCAAATCACCACTCCACAATCACTTGCTGGCCATAAGGGGGAAAACCACATTTCCAAAGGAGGGGTTAAGGCCATCACCATCCAACCCCCCTGATCAAATGTGACATCACTAAACATGGAGCAGCCAGATTAAGAGAATCCTGATGTGAAGCAATATGAAGCACAGTTGCACAACCTATAAAATATTCTTGCCAAAAACGTAACTTCCATTTATAGGTATACAGAGAAACAAGTTGGTCAAAATCACAAAGAAGCAATCAGATAAATCTAGAATGTGGGACTAGATTTATTCAACACATTCACATGTTTAAAAACAAACAAAACAGAGGGGAGGGGCACTGTTCTAAAGTCAGACTTAAGGGACATAGCAACCAGATGCAGTGTATGGACCTTGATGGATTATGATTTGAACAAAACAATCAGAAAACTATATTTTGAGAGAGAGAAATTTGAATATGCACAGGATACTTAATTTTGTTGAGGAGAATTACTTAATTTTCTTAGCTATGATGATGGTATGATTATGAAAGAAAATGATACTACTTTCTAAAATACATACTGAAGTAATTAGGAGGGAAAGCCCTCATGTCTAGGATTTGCATTAAAATACTTCTGGGGAAAGAAATAAGAGAAGAGGCAGATGAAGCAAGTGTATAAAAAGGTTGATACTACTGCATGTAAGTGAAAAACGGGGGTTTATTAAATTATTCTCTATCTTTACATACGTTTTTAAATTTTTATCATCAAAAGGTAAACTAAAAAATTTTTCTTTAGAACAAAACTTTTGCCTCTCTAGCTTCCCTTTTCCTCTGTCATTTTTGCATTTCTGTAACTTCATTCTTGATTTTACATCTATATCTTTAGTTCTAAATGGCTCATGAGAGGTTTAAATGTTTCTTCTGAAAAATGAAAGCAGTCTCTTTACACCCTCTCAATCTCCAACTCTTTCCCTTGATTTCTGAAGGTTAAGCATATACTTTTCAAAAGATCTGAAATTTTAGCATCAATAATCTCAATGCAAAAACTCACTAGAAACAAATTTAACAGAAAATAATGAGAATAGTAGGTTACCACTTTAAGAGACAGAAACTACAAGGATAATGTCTATGTGGCTACTTAAAAATAACAAAACAAAACTTCTGTTTATATATTAGTCTGACAGGATGATTTGATTTGGTATCAACTTGAAAGGCTAATGGAAGACAACAAGAAATAAAAACAGAGAAAACTGTGAAAGAATTTGAAATGGGCATTAAAAGATCATTTGGTATCCTGTCAAATGCATCCTTTGGTATTATCCCAGCCTTTCATGGCTTTAGAGCGATTTTACCACTCTGTAAGTTGTAGAAAACTTAAAACAATGTAAATGATACTTGTCCACAGAAAAGGAAATGAACTATGTCTGGTGAAATGCAACTGATTATTGCCTTATGAATGCGTCAGTTTTGCACCTACTTGTACAGTCACCTGAACTAGTTGTAAGATATTACTGGCTCTCTCATTAATAATAAGTTAAATAAAATCTCAGATGTGGTTCATTTTATATTTGTGTAAGTCATAATTTTACCTTTAAAATTTTTTTTTCCTCTGACTCATTTCCTTTCATAAACTGCAATGGAAATTGGAGTCTGACTAATTTTGTAAGTGGTCTAATTAAGTATAAATAACTAAAACTTTGAAGTAAATAGATATAAAATATAAAAAATTAAGGCCACCTTGACACAGGTCAATTATCCTTTGGAATGATAAAATAATATGGAAAAGTTTTCAAATAAAATTTTATGATCAACCACTCCTAACATATGAGAATCAGGTATTAAGAAATGGCTGTATTTATTCCCAGTAATAGAAATATTTATAAAACAACTGCTGGTACATGTCAGGATTCTTCTAGGTACTATATATCAAGTAAAACAGCAATTATTTATGCATAAAAATATAAACTATAATAATTAAGTTCAAAAAAGGAAAAAAGACAGGAAAAAAAATTAAAGCCAAAGAAGCCTCATAATTAGATTAAAAGCTTCCTTTGAAAACAGAAACCAAGACATTTCAAGGAAAAAAAATCACCTCAACTTTTAAACATATTTTTCTAAAAATATCATTACTTTTCTCCCCTTTCCCTATAAAAGCAATTTTTTTCTAATAGCCCATTCATTTCAGCCTCAAGTAGATACACATCACATGCACCATAATATTTTTTTAAGGTTTTAGACAATGTTACTGTCAGGCTTCCTGGCTTTATATGATTCAGAGGCCAATTCAATTACAGTAGCTGCTATGATATTTGCCTTTTCCTCAACACTCTTCTTGTCAGACAAAATGAAATTCTGCAAGGTGAACAGCGTATGTTTGTGTACATTGGCCAACAACGACATTTCACTTCAATGTTAAACACACTCATATTTTCTACTTATGAGATGTATAATATTAATGATTTACGCATTTACTTTGTCCAATTATAAATGTGTAAGAATGATTTACACATGAGTTAAAATCCCCAGCTTCCTGAAAGTTTAAAGAATTTGAAATAAAATGAGATTAAAATGAATGCATTTGTAGTCTGCCACTGATTCTCATGTCTAAAAATTAAATGTAGTAACTTTGAAACTCAAGATTTAAAACACAGTTTACAAATAAAGCTGACATTGAAAGTTCTAAGAACGTTAAAAAATAAATCCTATTCAAAATTATGATTACAATAACATAACCCCAGACAACCAGTAAGTCCAAATTAATCGGTTTTCCTACACATTCTATTATTCTCCATCCCCTTCCCCCTCACCAAGGAAAGGATGGCATAGAGTTGGTGAGAGAAGAAATACTACAAAGTTCAGTATAAATGCTTTCAGTTGTAAGATAAATCTTTCAAGTAAATTTCTACCCTGGGTTATCATACAGTTTCTCTTATTCACACCTATTCATATTGTATAACGATACTTACAGAAGGAAAGTTAAATAAGGTCTTTCGAGGACAATGTATGGTATATATATATATATAAATTTAAAATCTGAACATTGTAAATATAATTTCAAAACTGTCATACTATTAAACATCAACAGGTTGATATAACATCTGTTCTTCAGTTTTTCTCCCAAGTTGTTATGGCAACCGAATATGTGGAACACGTGTTTCCTAAATTTAACTGATTATTTCAAGTAAATAAAATTATAACATATCATATTATTAACTACAAATAATATTATTACTATAACTCTATATTTATCCTTTTCAAATGCTAGTGGATCACAGGATTATATTTAACTAGGCATTTACACATGCTTTATCTCAGAATTCACATTTAAAAAAAAAACAAGGGCATTTTTTTTTTCTAATTTCGGGGCATTTTCTTGATTTAGAAACAAAACAAGAAAGGAACTAGTCTATTTTCTGAACAATATACTATACTAAAATATTCCAAAATTATATGATTGTACTGCTTTGTAGGAGCCGTAGATCATATTCTTTTCAAACATAATTCAGATCCTGTTACTCCTCTCATCCTCAGCTCAAAACCCTCCAGTGGTGTTCCATCTCTGAGCAAAAGCCAGTCTTTTTTTTTTTTTTTTTTTTTTTGCGGGGCTGTAGAGCCTGCACCCTCCACCTTCCCTTGCTTACTCCATCCAATTACACTGATTTCCTTGCTGGTCCTCAAATACCAGGCTCACTACTGCCTCAGGGACTTGTACTTACTATTCCCTCTCCCTGCAAGGTTCTTCCTCCTAGGAAGCTACATGGCTCACTCTTTCACTTATTTCAAGTCTTCATTCAAATACCATCTTCCCAGTGAAACCTCCTCTGACCCAACCCCATGTCTTTTTTCCTTTTTTTAACATCTTTATTGGAGTATAATTGCTTTACAATGGTGTGTTAGTTTCTGCTGTATAACAAAGTGAATCAGCTATATGTATACATATATCCCCATATCTCCTCTCTCTTGTGTCTCCCTCCCACCCTCCCTATCCCACCCCTCTAGGTGGACACAAAGTACCGAGCTGATCTCCCTGTGCTATGCAGCCACTTCCCACTAGCTATCTACTTTATATTTGGTAGTGTATATATGTCCATGCCACTCTCTCACTTTGTCCCAGCTTACCCTTCCCCCTCCCCATGTCCTCAAGTCCATTCTCTACGTCTGCATTTTTATTCCTGTCCTGCCCCTATGTTCTTCAGAACCTTTTTTTTTTTTTTAGATTCCATATATATGTGTTAGCATATGGTATTTGTTTTTCTCTTTCTGACTTACTTCACTCTGTATGACGGACTCTAGGTCCATCCACCTCACTACAAATAACTCAATTTCGTTTCTTTTTATGGCTGAGTAATATTCCACTGCATATATGTGCCACATCTTCTTTATCCATTCATCTGTCGATGGACACTTTGGTTGCTTCCATGTCCTGGCTATTGTAAATAGTGCTGCAATGAACATTGTGGTACATGACTCTTTTTGAATTACGGTTTTCTCAGGGTATATGCCCAATAGTGGGATTGCTGGGTTGTATGGTAGTTCTATTTTTAGTTTTTTAAAGAACCTCCATACTGTTCTCCATAGTGGCTGTATTAATTTACATTCCTACCAACAGTGCAAGAGGGTTCCCTTTTCTCCACACCCTCTCCAGCATTTATTGTTTGTAGATTTTTTGATGATGGCCATTCTGACCGGTGTGAGGTGATACCTCATTGTAGTTTTGATTTGCATTTCTCTAATGATTAGTGATGTTCAGCATCCTTTCATGTGTTTGTTGGCAATCTGTGTATCTTCCTTGGAGAAATGTCTAGTTAGGTTCTCTGCCCATTTTTGGATTGGGTTGTCTGTTTTTTGGATATTGAGCTGCATGAGCTGCTTGTATATTTTGGAGATTAATCCTTTGTCAGTTGCTTCATTTGCAAATATTTTCTCCCATTCTGAGGGTTGTCTTTTTGTCTTGTTTATGGTTTCCTTTGTTGTGCAAAAGTTTTTAAGTTTCATTAGGTCCCATTTGTTTATTTTTGTTTTTATTTCCATTTCTCTAGGAGGTGGGTCAAAAAGGATCTTGCTGTGATTTATGTCACAGAGTGTTCTGCCTATGTTTTCCTCTAAGAGTTTTATAGTGTCTAGCCTTACATTTAGGTCTTTAACCCATTTTGAGTTTATTCTTGTGTAAGGTGTTAGGGAGTGTCCTAATTTGATTCTTTTACATGTAGCTGTCCAGTTTTCCCAGCACCACTTATTGAAGAGGCTGTCTTTTCTCCACTGTATATTCTTGCCTCCTTTATCAAAGATAAGGTGACCATATGTGCAAGGGTTTATCTCTGGGCTTTTTATCCTGTTCCATTGATCTATATTTCTGTTTTTGTGCCAGTATCACACTGTCTTGATTACTGTAGCTCTGTAGTATAGTCTGAAGTCACGGAGCCTGATTCCTCCAGCTCTGTTTTTCCCAACCCCATTTCAAACAGCTATTCCAGCACCATGACCACCTCTGCTCACACATTACCTATCTTCTATGGAATGTACGGTGTCCTCCCCAAATTCATATGTTGAAGCCCTAATTCCCAATGTGATAGTATTTAGAGATGGGGCCTTTGGGAAGTAATGTTTAGATGAGGTCATGAGGGTGTGGCCCTCATGATGGAAGAGTGCCCTTATAAAAAGAAAAGACACTAGTGCAATCACTGTCTCCACCAAGTGGGACACGGGGAGAAGGCAGCTAGCTGTCTGAAAGCCACGAAGAGAGACCTCACCAGAAACCAAATCAGCCATAACCTTATTATTGGACTTCCAGCCCTCAGAATTGAGAAAAAGTGAATTTCTGTTGCTTAAGCCAGAACCCTGACCTTGTACTTCTAGCCTTCAAGCCTGTGAAGAAATGAATTTCTGTTGCTTAAGCTACCCAGTCTATGGTATTTTGTTATGGCAGCCCAAGATAATACACTATTCCTCCCTCTTTATTTTCCTCCCTAACACTTATTACTGACTAACATATATATTGGTGATTTATTCTGTACATTACTAATTTATTCTATTCATTGTCTGTCACCCTTTACTACAGAATAAGCTTCCTGAAGGCAGGGTATTTTGTCTATTTTGTCACTGAACCTACAATTCCTACAATCTGGCACATAACAAGTAATCAATAAATATTTGTTGAATGCATAAAATACAGATTTAAAACATCTTAAATGTTGATATGGTACGGTAAGAAATAATACACTTCTGTGATGATATTCCAGGAAAACATTAAAAAATAAAAATATGCAATCTTTAATAAGTTAAATTAAAAAAAAATCAAAGTTACCAAGATTTGTATTCTCAGAGGACCAAAGAATCTTTCCTGATTTTCTTGATCTTTTCTCCTCCTATGAACCTCATCTGCTACAGGCTCTGTCTTCCTCTTACCTGTTCAATGTGGAATCCACCTAATACTGCTAACTGTCTAGGATCATTTTCTTTGCTTATTTCCTAAGTGAACTCGCTCTCACTGCTTCAACTATCACGTTTTTTTGGTGACTTTGAAATCCTCATCTCTGGCCTAGACACCTCTGTACTATGGTGCTAGATTCCCAACTGCCTTAGAGGTATACATTACTTCAGGCATACTGTCAGGAATGTCAAAGGACATGAGCTTTTGGTAGAATATAACATTGTCCTCACCTAAGTAGGAAAAAACCTTAAATAAAATCGAACCCAAAATAGGTAGTCTTTAGTAGTATACAGACTCACATAATTCTATATATTGCCTGAGGAATCACTTTCTTCCATTACAGAAATTAGGCCTATGATAGTAGGGAATTCCAATCTCTGAATTATGACTATGTGTTCTAATTAACAATATACTCACGCCTTAACTATAAGTTTCACTTCAACCACTGAATTATTCCCAATATTGTAGTAGAGTTTTATTACTTTCAAATTGAATTTAATCACTTGGGGGGAAAATACAAGAAATTATATGAGTTTTTCAAATTAAGTTTCTGAACTAGCATAGTTTATTTTTAGAAGAAAAATATCTCTCAATTTTTTTCTTTGCCATTGGCTTCCAAATAACATATCAGTTTCTCCAACCATTTTTCTTCATACTCACTAATCGATTCATTATTATTTTAAAGACTTTTCAAAGCACATTTATTACTTCTTTAAAGATCCTTAGTTATCTGATGATGAAATGAAAACTTGGAATTTAGGACAGGCATCAGATAAAAGTTGGGTAGAACTTATTATCCATTTGAAGCGAACCATATCTTTTTAGAATTTCCCTAAGCAAAAATAAAAAAGAAAGGAAATTCTAAGAGAAAACCATGTGGTTATTATGGCTTTAGAGATAGGTTAAGCCTCCCAGGGTAGTATGAGGTCCCTGGGTGTTGGATGGCACTAAGAAGACTCTTAGAGTCAGTGCTCTTCAATACAAACCAGTTACTAATGAAACATTTATTGTCCCAGTCCTACGTTGTCTTTTAAGATGAATAATTACTACACATTATATCAAGTAAATTTCACTGCTGTTTCTTTCTCACATATTTTTTCTTCAAATTAAGAGTATAAATGAAATATATTTAGGATAGGTCTCAAGAAGCTATGTCTGGCTGTCCCCAGTGTTCATAAAAGGCACAAAGTATGCTCAAAATATCAACAAATCTTGTCATCATTCCTTTCAAAATAAATCCAAAATCTGACCACTTCTCTCCCTCTCTTCTGCCTCCATAATCTCTTACCAGGATTATTGCAAGAGCCTATTAAATAGTCTTCCTGATTCCATCCTTGCCCCACTACAGCCCACACAGGAGCTCCAGCGATCACTATAAAACACTTGAGTCAGATCAAGTCCCTCCTCTGCTCAAAACCCTCTCTTAGCTTCCCATATCACTTGAAATAAGAGTCAAGTTCTTACAATGGTTTAGACGACCCTTCACCGCCTGGCCCCCGTACACCTCAGTCATTCTCCCCTCCCTTACTACATTCAGCCCCAATGTCTTCCTTGCTATTTCCTGAGCACACCAAGCATACTTTCACTTCAGGTCCTGTGATTTGCTGCTTCCTCAGACTAAAAGATTCTCCTTCCACATACCCACAGGACTTGCTCCCCTGCTTCTTTCCAGATTCTGCTTAGTGAGGCCTTCCTTGACAAACGAACAATGACTAGTACATATTCTCTGCTTCCCAGCCTTCTCTCCTACCTTTAACCTGCTTTGTTTTTCTGCAACGTGCTTATCGCTGCTTGACATACTGTATGTATGTTTGTTTGCTTGTTTATTGTTTGCATTACCTAACTAGAATGTTAGCTCCAAGAAAACAGAGACTGTTTTGTTCCTTGCTCATTCCCCAGCAATAGAACACAGAATGGTAGATTAGCAATGAACATGAATAAATATTCACGAATGAATTAATGAATCTTATGGTAGTTTCTTATCCCAAATGAGATGCAGGCTATTCTTCCTTCAAAATGTATACCACTGTATTTCTACTTTTCTTATGATAATTCATATTCTTTACTATATTAAGAATCATTTTGTACTTATCTTAGCATCTGCAAATATCAAGACCATGTATTATTTCTTTTGTACCTTTCTTATAATAGGTAGTCAATGTTTGTTCATCTGAATTTGAAGACATGTTTAAAGATAGTTTTATAATACATCTGTATTTGTTGTGTTATCCTTTAGCAAATAAGCCCAAAACCAATTCTGAAATTGGTAAAGAGTATTCTGCTTTTATAACCAACCAGCAAATTTAATGCAAGAGAGACAGAAGAGAGCATGTAGCCTGGCTTAAAGATGTCTGACATTGATTTTGTACCTATGTGGAAAGCACAGAAAACATTCTGAATGATGTTAAATCAAAAGGTTTTTAGAAGATAGTGAATACTACTTGGGAGAAAGCTGCTTCAGCTTGATCCATTAATGAATTCTACAAAAAAAACGAGAAAAAGAAGAGCACATGGCACATGCTTTATTCTATCTTTTAAAAGAAATAACCAGAAAGCAAACTAATAACGAAGGATTTTTTTTTTCCCTAAGAAAACAAATTCCAGTGTTACTACTGGAATTAACACCCAGTCGACCCAAAATTTTTGCACAACTCATTAACTGGTATGTTTAATGATAAGCTTAAATCACTAAGAAAAGATTATGATCAGTATGATGAAAAATATGCCTTGAGTTTTAAACTTGCACCAAATTTTTTTAAAATTAAAAAGTATGATACTAAAAAGGGTAAAGCTTCACCATCAAGAAAAGTCAACTATACACACCAATTTATTCACTAAGACTTGTGGACTAGCAGGATTTTACTTTTCAGTCAAATCCTTTAAAAACTGATGGTAATCAAAATAGCTGATTATTTATTCTATCTTTTAAAAGAAATAACCAGAAAGCAAACTAATACAAAGGATTTTTTTTTCTAGTGCTCTTTTTCTAAGCACAAGAAGTAAAGTATTAAAAATATATGATACAGTAAAAATAATGTCTTGCCTTACGCAGTGTTAGCTTACCTGAGGTATGAGTCTATCCAAGTGCTCTGCTCGATTTCCATGAGAAGGGTGTGTAGATAACCATTCTGGCAACTTGGGAAGACCATGGAGGCTTTCTGCAAATTCCATCTGTTGCCAAAACACTGAACTGGCTCTGACGTCCACACAAGCCTAAAATCAAAATTAATAAAAGCACAAAGTAAGCTTACTTATGAGGACATTATTTTAAATTTACCTTTATGTCATTACATGTTTTAAAAATATTTTCCATTACCATTTTAATAAAAGTAGAATATGTTCATTGCTTTAAAAAAAAAAAAAAACTCAACCAATATGGTATTATAGAACTCAAAAAGAATCTTCCTCCCTTGCCCTTCCCCCTACACAGCGTTCACAATAATCCCACTCCCAAAGATAACCCACTATTTTCATTCAGTATGATGGATATTAAGAACATGTATCAAGGGCAAAAATCTTCCACACGAATTAAAAAACTTTAGGTTTCACATAAAGATTTTAAAATCTAATCTGTTATTAAACTGTACTAAAGAAATTTTACTCTTCCTCTATACCACTGGAATAATTAGGAAAAGACCTCAAATAAATATAAAGAAAAGACAGTTTTGCCCATTTTTGAATCAGGATTTTGTTGTTGCTGAGTTTTAGAAGTTCTCTATATATTCAGATATTAATCCCTTATCAGATATATGATTTGCAAATATTTCCTCCCATTCTCTGAGTTGTCTCTTTTTACTCTGTGGCTGGTGTCTTTTGATGCAATTTTTTTTTTTTTTCATGAAGTCCAATTTGTCCATTTTTTTCTTTGGTCAACTGCACCTTTGGAGTCACAGCTAAGAAATCATTACCAAAACCAATGTTGTGAAGCTTCTGCCCTATGCTTTTTTCTAACAGTCTTATTGTTTTGGGTCTTACACTCAGGTCCTTAAAATTTTTTGAGTTAGTTTCTGTATATGGTGTTACGGTGTTATGTAAGGGTCCAGATTCACTCTTTTGTATCTGGATATCCTGCTTTTTCCCAAGCACTATTTCCTGAAAAGATTGTTCTTTACCCATTTTCCACCCTCGACAAAAAAATGATTTGACCATATGTGTGAGGGTTTATTTCTGGGCTACCTATTCTATTCTATTAGTCTATATGCCTTTCATGCTAATACCACATTGTTTTGATTACTGCAAATTTGTAGTTAGTTTTGAAATCGGGATGTGTGAGCCTTCTAAGTTTTGTTCTTTGAAAAAGATTGTTTTGGCTATTCAGGTCCCTTAAGATTGCATATGAACTTTAGGATGGGTTTTTCTATTTCTGCAAAAAAGAAGTCATTGGAATTTTGATAGGGATTACATTGAATTTGTAGATTGGTTTGGGTACTGACATTTTAACAATATTAAGTTTACAATCCATAAACACAGGATGTTTTTCCATTCATTTATGTCTTCTTCAAGTTGTTTCAGAAATGTTTTGTAGTTTTCACCATACGAGCCTGTCACCTCCTTAGTTAATTCCCAAGTCTTTTATTCTTGTGGACGCTACTGTAAATGGAATTATTTTTGTAGTTTCCTTTTCAGATTGTTCACTGTTCATGTATAGAAATACAACTGATTTTTGTGTGCTGACTTTATATTCCACTACTTTACTAAATTCATTTATTAGTTTAAACAACTTTTTTTGTAGAGTCTTTAGGATTTTCTACATACATGATCATATCATCTGCAAACAGAGATAATTTTACTTCTTCCTTTAAAATTTGGAGGCTTATTTCTTTTTCTTGCTGACTAGAAACTTCCAATACTTTGTTGAATAGAAGTGAAAGTGCGCATCCTTGCCTTGTTCACTATCTTAAAGGAAAAGCTTTCAGCCTTTGCTGCTGTGGGTTTTTCATATATGGTTTTTATTGCAGTGATGGAGTTTTCTTCTTACCTCTATTTTGTTGCATGTTCCTTATCATGAAAGGGTGTTGAATTTTGCCAAATGCTTTTTCTGTATCAATTAAGATAATCATGTGGCTTTTTTCCCTCATTTTGTTGATACAGCATATCACTTTAATTTTTATATGTTGAACCATTCTTGCATTCCAGGGATAAATCTCATTTGGCCATGGTGTATAATCCTTTTAATAGGCTGCTGAATTATAGTTGCTAGTATTCTGTTGAGAATTTTTACATCAATGTTCTTAAGGGATATTGGTTAGTAGCTTTTTTTCTTATAGTGTCTTTGTCTGGATTTGGTATTAGGATTACACTGGTTTCACAGAATGAGTTAGGAAGTGTTCCCTCCTCTTCAGTCTTATGGGAAAGTTTGAGAAGGACTGGTATTAATTCTTCTTTAAATGCTTGGTAGAATTCATCGGTGATGCTGTCAGATCCAGGACTTTGCTCTGCTGGAAGATTTTGATTACTGATTCTCAATCTAATTACTAGTCACCCTTACTACTGCTTTTACTGTGTCCTATAACTTTTGGTATATTATGTTTTCATTTTCATTCATCTCTAGTATTTATTAACTTCCCTTGTGATTTCTTCTTTAAATTCATTGGTTGTTTAAAAGTATATTGTTTAGTGGAGGCTAAATAATATGTTACTAAACAACCAATGGATCACTGAAGAAATCAAAGAGGAAATCAAAAAATACCTGGAGACAAATGAAAATGAAAACACCATGATCCAAAACCTATGGGACACAGCAAAAGCAGATCTAAAAGGGAAGTTTATAGTGATATACTCTTACCTCAGGAAACAAGAAAAGTCTCAAATAAACAACCTAACCTTACACCTAAAGAAACTAGAGAAAGAAGAATAAACAAAACCTAAAGTTAATGGAAAACTGATGAATTCATAAAAGTGCTAACAAAAGATCAAGATGAAAAAAACATTAATTACATGGGACTGAGTGAACTGATGAGGATGATTATAATTTTTGTGACTTTCTGTTTGGAAAAAAAAAAAGAGACTGTCAAACGTTAAATAAATAAATAAATAAATTTGAATTCTAAAAACAAAAACAAAAACAAAAAACCCAAAGTTAGTAGAAGGGAAGAAATCATAAAAAATATCAGAGCAGAAATAAATAAAATAGAGACTAAAAAAAAATTAGAAAAGATCAATGAAACTAAGAACTGGTTCTTTGAAAAGATAAATAAAATTGATAAACCTTTAGCCAGACTCATCAAGAAAAAAAGGGAGAGGACTCAAATCAATAAAATTACAAATGAAAAAGGAGATATTACAACTGACACCGCAGAAATACAAGGGATCATAAGAGACTACTACAAGCAACTATATGCCAATAAAATGGACAACCTGGAAGAAATGGACAAATTCTTGCAAAGGTACAACTTTCCAAGACTGAACCAGGAAGAATTAGAAAATATAAACAGACCAGTCACAAGTAATGAAATTGAAACTGTAATTAAAGATCTTCCAACAAACAAAAGTACAGGACCAGATGGCTTCACAGGTGAATTCTATCAAACAATTAGAGAAGAGCTAACACTTATCTTTCTCAAACTCTTCCAAAAAATTGCAGAGGGAGGAGCACTCCCAAGCTCATTCTACGAGGCCACCATACCCTGATACCAAAACCAAAGATATCACAAAGAAAGAAAATTACAGACCAGTATCACTGATGAACATAGACACAAAAATCCACAACAGAATACTAGCAAACTGAACCCAACAATACATTAGAAGTATCATACACCATGATCAAGTGGGATTTATCCCAGGGATGCAAGGATTTTTCAATATCCACAAATCAATCAATGTGATACACCACATCAACAAATTGGAGAATAAAAACCATATGATCCCAACAGACACATGAAAGAATGCTCAACATCATTAATCATTAAAGAAATGCAAATCAAAACTACAATGAGATACCATCTCACACTGGTCAGAATGGCCATCATCAAAAAATCTACAAACAATAAATGCTGGACAGGGTGTGGAGAAAAGGGAACCCTCTTGCACTGTTGGTGGGAATGTAAATTGATACAGCCACTATGGAGAACAATATGGAGGTTCCTTAAAAAACTAAAAATAGAACTACCATACGACCCAGCAATCCCACTATTGGGCATATACCCTGAGAAAACCATAATTCAAAAAGAGTCATGTACCAAAATGTTCATTGCAGCTCTATTTACAATAGCCAGGACACGGAAGCAACCGAAGTGTCCATCAACAGATGAATGGATAAAGAAGATGTGGCACATATATATAATGGAATATTACTCAGCCATAAAAAGGAATGAAACTGAGTTATTTGTAGTGAGGTGGGTGGACCTAGAGACTGTCATACAGAGTGAAGTAAGTCAGAAAGAGAAAAACAAATACCGTATGCTAACACATATATATGGAATCTAAAAAGAAGAAGAACCTGGAGCAAGATGGGAATAAAGATGCAGACCTACTAAAGAATGGACTTGAGGATACGGGGAGGGGGAAGGGTAAGCTGGGACAAAGTGAGAGAGTGGCATGGACATATATACACTACCAAAGGTAAAATAGATAGCTAGTGGGAAGCAACCGCATAGCACAGGGAGATCAGCTCAGTGCTTTGTGACCACCTAGAGGGGTGGGATAGGGAGGGTGGGAGGGAGGGAGATGCAACAGGGAAGAGATATGGGGACATATGTATACGTATAACTGATTCACTTTGTTATAAAGCAGAAACTAACACACCATTGTAAAGCAATTATACTCCAATAAAGATGTTAAAAAAAAAACCCATATGATCTTCTCAATAGATGCAGAAAATCTTTTGATAAAACTCACCCATTTATGATAAAAACTCTCCAGAAAGTGGGCATAGAGGGAACATACCTCAACGTAATAAAGGCCATATATGACAAACCCACAGCTAACATTATACTCAATGGTAAAAAGTTGAAAGCATTTCCTCTAAGATCAGGAACAGGACACGGATGTCCATTCTTGCCACTTTTATTCAACAGAGTTTTGGAAGTCCTAGCCATGGCAATCAGAGAAGAAAAAGAAATAAAAGGAATCCAAATTGGAAAAGAAGAAGTAAAACTGTCACTGTTTGCAGATGACATGATACTATACTTAGAAAATCCTAATCATGCCACCAGAAAACTACTAGAGCTCATCAATGAATTCAGTAACGTTGTGGGACACAAGATTAATATACAGAAATTGGTTGCATTTCTATACACTAACAATGAGCTATCAGAAAGAGAAATTAAGGAAACAATCCCATTTACCATCGCACCAAAAAGAATAAAATACCTAGGAATAAACCTACCTAAGGAGGCAAAAAACCTGTACTTGGAAGCCTTTAAGACGCTGATATAAGTAACTGAAGATGACACAAACAGATGGAAAGATATACCTATTTTCTTGGGTTGGAAGAATCAATATTGTTAAAATGACAATACTATCCAAGGCAATCAACAGATTCCATGCAATCCCTATCAAATTACCAATGGCATTTTTCACAGAACTAGACAAATAATTTTAAAATTTGTATGGAAACAAAAGAGCCCAAATAGTCAAAACAATCTTGAGAAGGAAGAACAGAGCTGGAGGAATCACACTTCCTGACTTCAAACTATACTACAAAGCTACAGTAATCAAAAACAGACATATAGATGAATAGAACAGGATAGAGAGCCCAGAAATAAATGCATGCATTTATGGTCAATTAATCTATGACAAAGGAGGCAAGAATATAAAATGGAGGAAAAACAATCTCTTCAATAAGTGGTGCTGGGAAAACTGGACAGCTACATGTAAAAGAATGAAATTAAAACATTCTCTAGGGGATTCCTGGTGGTCCAGTGGTTAGGGCTCGGCGCTTTCACTGCCATGACCCAAGTGCAATCCCTGGTGGGGGAACTAAGATCCTGCAAGCCGAGTGGCATGGTAAAAGAAAAACAAACAAGCAAACAAGCCAAAAAAATCCCCATTCTCTAACACCATATACAAAAACTCAAAATGGATTTAAGACTTAAATGTAAGACCAGATACTATAAAACTCCTAGAGAAAAACATAGGCAGAACACTCTTTGACAGAAATCACAGCTATATCTTTTTGGATCTGTGTCCTAAAGTAAATAAAAGCAAAAATAAACAAATGGGGCATAATTAAACTTAAAAGCTTTTGCACAGCAAAGGAAACAATTGGCAAAACAAAAAGACAACCTACTGAATGGGAGAAAATATTTGCAAATGATATGACTGATAAGGGATTAATATCCAACATATATAAACAGCTCATACGACTCAATATCAAAAAATCAAACAACCTGATTAAAAAATGGGCAGAAGAACTGAGTACATTTTTCCAAAGAGGAAATGTAGATGGCCAGCAAGCACATAAAAAGATACTCAACATCACTAATCATCAGGGATATGCAAATCAAACCCACAATGAGTTATGACATCACACCTGTGAGAACAGCTATAATCAAAAAGAACACAAATAACGAATGTTGGTGGAGAAAAGGGAACACTCCTACACTGTTGGTGGGAATGTAAATTGGTGCGGCCACTGTGGAAAACCTCTGTGTGGCGGTTTCTCAAAAAACTAAATATAGAACTACCATATGACTCAGCAATTCCACTCCTGGGTATATATCCAAAAAAAAAAACCCCACTAATTCAAAAAGATACATGCACCCCAATGTTCATAGCAGCACTATTTACAATTGCCAAGATATGGAAACAACCTAAGTGTCCATCAACAGATGAATGGATAAAGAAGATGTGGTACATATATATAATGGAATACTACTCAGACATAAAAACAAATGAAATAATGCCACTTGCAGCAACATAGAGGCAATTAGACATTATCATACTAAGTGAAGTAAGTCAGAAAGAGAAAGACAAATATCATATGATATCACTTATATGTGGAATATAAAATATGACACAAATGAACCTATCTATGAAACAGAAACAGAATCACAGATATAGAGAACAGACTGGTGGTTGACAAGGGGGAGGGGGTTGTGGGAGGAATGGAGTGGGAGGTTGGGGTTAGCTGATGCAAGCTTTTATATTTAAAATGGATAACAACAAGGTCGTACTGTATAGCACAGAGAACTATTCTCAATATCCTATGATAAACCATAATGGAAAAGAATACAAAAAAAGAATGTATATATATGTATAACTGAATCACTTTGCTGTACAGCAGTAATTAACACAACACTGTAAATTAACACTTTAATTTTAAAATAAATAAATAAATAAATGCATTAGTCTCCTAATTACATTTAAAAAAACAAGATTTGAAGTTACAAACCAAGGTTACAGTAATACTAACTTTTATACTAATAGTTGTTTTTTTCCTTTAAATATATGTCTCTTGAATCATGTAGAAAACAAACAAAAAGTACAGTTACAAACCACTGTTACAATAATACTTTTACAACTGCCCATGTTTTTACCTTTATTAAGATCTTTATTTCTCCATACAGCTTTTGTTCTGTTTTTTTGTTTGCTTTTTTGGCCATGCAGCATGTGGGATCTTAGTTCTCCAACCAGGGATCAAACCCACGCCCCCTGCCCTGGAAGTGTGGAGTCTTAACCACTGGACCACCAAGGAAGTCCCTTCATACATCTATGAGTAACTATCTAGTATCCATTCATTTCACCTTGCAGGACTCCCTTGTACATTTCCTGCAGGGCAAGTCTAGTGGTCACAAACTCCCTCAACTTTTGTTTAACTGGGAATGTCTTCATTTCTCCCTCATTTTTGAAGAACGGTTTTGCAGGATATAGGATTCTTGGTTGACAGGTTTTTTTTCTTTTAGCACTTTGAACATACTGAGCCCTGTCTTCTGGTCTCCATAATTTCTGGTGAGAAATCTGCTGAAAATCTTATAAAGGATCCCCTGAATGTGATGATTTGCTTCTGTCTTGCTGTTTTCAAGATCTGCTCTTTGTCTTTGCCTTTTTAAAGTTTGATTATAATGTACCTCAATGTGGGTCTCCCTGTTCATCTTCCTTGGAGTTCAATGAGCTTCTTCGATGTTTATGTCTTTCTTCATTTTAGGTAAGTTTTCAGCCATTATTTCTTCAAATATTCTCTCTGCCCCTTTCTCTCTCTCTTCTCCTTCTGGGATTCTCACAATGTGTATGTTGTCCACTTGATGGTTCCCACAAGTCCCTTAGGCTCTGTTTGCTTTCCTTCAATCTTTTTTCTTTCTGTTCCTCAGCCAATAATTTCTATTGTCTTATCTTCAAAGTTCACTGATTCTTCTGCCTGTTCAAATCTGCCTTTGAATCTGTCTTGTGAATTTTATATTTCCATTACTGTATTTTTCAGCTCCAGAATTCCTTGTTGGCTTCTTTTTAGGTTTTCTATCTCTATATGGATATTTCCATTTTGCTGATAATCACTTTCTTGACTTCCTCCACACCTTCCTTTAGTTCTTTGAGCATCTTTAGGACAATTATTTTAAAGTATTTGTCTAGTATACCTGTCATTAGGTTTTCTTAAGGGACAGTTTCTGTGGATTTACTATTTTACTTTGAATGGGCCATACTTTCCTGTTTCTTTGTATATCTTGTGCTTTTTGGTGAACACTGGACATTTGAATCTAATAATGTGGTAACTCTGGAAATCAGATTCTACCCCTTCCTCAGGGTTTGCTGGGTTTTTTGTTGTTTTGTTACTGTTTGTTTGTTTGTTTTGCTGTAGGCTGTCTCTGTGCTGAGGATCAGCCTGAGGTGTAAATTTAATGTCTTCTCAGGTTTTTCCTAGCATGTGTGGTCACTTTCTAAATCTCCCCATTTATGTATTCATTTTTAAATGCCCCAGTCTTTAGTGTCTGGCTCCCAAAAGAAAAAATAAAAAGGGAAAAAAGGAAAGGGGGGAAGGGCACTGAACACTTAAATCCTCTGAAAGTCACTTCAGCCAGGAGGGGAGGGGCTTGCAATAATGGAGGGAGGTGCAACAATAATGGCTATCTACCTCTTTGCATCTGTGTGATCAAAAGCAGCATTCAGTGATCAGAGCACAGATCCCTGATATTTGGAGGACAGGGTCCTTTTTGGTCAGCTTCTCCCTAGGGAGGGAAAGAGTTAGACCACACTTCCAATGTTCCAACTTTTCCATGGCTGCCCAAAGACTGGCTTCTGTCTCACCTGACTCAGAGCACTAACAAGACCCAGCATACACTAGATGCCTGGTAACCAGTGAGAACCAAAATGACAGAGTGAACTAGCACACAAGCAGTCACCACAGCCCCTCCCCCCAGCTCAACACAGAGTGAGCAGGCAAAAAAAAAAAAAAAACTCCCAGCTCCCAGTTTCTCCTTCCTGGCTCTCCTCCCTGGGGATAGGAGGTGAAACCCATATCTAATGTTCCTGCATTTCTGGGAGCTGCCAGAGGGACTAGCTACTGTCACACCTATCTCAGAGCACTGATAGGCTCTGGAATACTTTAGATGCCTGGGGAGCACTAAGACCAAAGACAGAGGTTTGGACTAGCCTGAATGTTTGAGAAGTTACCCAAAGTCTTTGGCTGGGCCGATTGGTAAGGATCTTCTCCTGTACAAGGCCAGTCTGTGAAGACTGGAGGAAGTGGTTGTTTTTTCCACTGTGAAGATACGAGTACAAAACATCAAGAAAAATGAAGAAACGGGGAAATAAGCCCCAAAAGAACAAGTTAAATCTCCAGAAACCAACCCTAATGAAACAGATACATGATTTACCTGACAGAAAATTCAAACTGACCATCATAAAATTGCTCATCCAGATCAGGAGAAATGCATGAACTGCAACCAAGAGATAGAAAATATTAAAGAGTACCAAACAGAAATCTTGGAGCCGAAGAACACTATAAATAACTGAAGAATTCACTAGAGGGGTTCAACATCAGGCTAGATCCAGAAAGGATCAGTGAACTCGAAGACAAGTCATTAGAAATCATCTAGTCAGAGAAGAGAACAAATAATAAAAGAGTGAAGAAAGCTTAAGGAATTTATGGGATATTATCCAGCAGCAGACCAATATATACATTATAGGAGTCCCAGAAGGAGAGAGAGATAAATGGGGCAGAAAGCTTATTTGAAAAAATAATAGCTGAAAACTTCCCACTTCTGGAGAAAAAAATAGATATCCATATTCAGGAAGCCAAGCACACTCTAGAAAAGATGAACTCCAAGAAATCAACATCTAGACACATTATATACCAATTTGTCAAAAGTCAAAGACAAAGAGATAAGTTTGAAAGCAGAAAGAGAAAGGTGAATCAATATGTAAAAGGGCACCCCATAAGACTGTCAGTGGCTTTATTCAGCACACATACTGCAGGCTAAAGGGAGTGGGGTTATATATTCAAAGTGCTGAAAGAAATGAAATGCCAATGAAGAATACTATAGCAAAACTGTCCTTCAAAAATGAAGGATAAAGACTTTCTCAGACAAAAAAAGCTGAGGGAGTTCATCACCACTAGACCTGCCTTACAAAGAACACTAAAGGGAGTTCTTCAAATTCAAGCAAAAGGACTATAAACAGTAATATGAAAGCAATGAAACTGTATAACTCACTGGTAAATGTAAATATATAGACAAATAAAAAATATTGTAATATTCTACTAGTAGTAGGTAAAGCACTTTAATTCTTGAATAAAAGTCAGTAGTATCAAAAATAACTAAAAGAGTATGTTAATGGATGTAAATATAAAAATATGTAAATTGTAATATCAATAACATAAGTGTGTAGAGGAGAAAAAGTAGAATGTAGAGGTTTTGTATGCAAATGAAGTTAAGTTGTTATCAGCTTAAAATAGACTGTTACAACTAGAAGATGTTTTATGTAAGCCCTATGGTGAAAACAAAGAAAATACCTGTAGAAAATATATAAAAGAAAAAGAGAAAGGATTCAAAGTATATCAATACAAAATATCAAAGAAACATGAAGACAGCCAGAAAGGGAAAGGACAAAAGTTCTACAAGATAGACCGAAAGCAACAAAATAGCAACAGAAAGACTTTTCTTATCAATAATTACTTTAAATGTAAATGCATTAAAGTCCTCACTCCAAAAATAAAGTGTCTGAAAGAATGAAAAAACAAGATCCAAATATATGCTATCTACAAGAGACTCACTTTAGTTATAAGGACACAGATAGGCTGAAAGTGAAGAGCTAGAAAATGATATTCCATGGAAATGGTAACCAAAAGAGAGGGAGGGTGGTTATACTTAGAAATAGGCTTTAAGACAAAAATTGTCACATGAGACAAGGGCATTATATAATGATAAAAGGATCAATGAACCAGGAAGATTTAACAATTATAAATATACATGCACCCAACATCAGAGCATCTAAATACATAAAGCAAACACTGACAGAACTGAAGAGAGAAGTAGCAATACAATAGTAGCAGAAGACTGTAAGTTCGTACTCTCAATAATGGATAGAACATCCAGACAGAAAATCAATATGGAAACAGTGACTTTGAACAACATGACAGACCAAATGATCCAAAAGACACATACAAAATATTCCACCCAACACCGGAATACACATTTTTCTCAAGAGCACATGGAACATTCTTCAGGATAGAACACGTTAGGTCACAAAACAAGTATCTTTTCCAGTCACAATGAAACGAAACAAGAAATCAATAGCTGAAGGAAAACTAAATATTCATAAATGTGTGCAAATTAAATAACATATTCCTGAACAACCAGTGGGAAAAGAAGAAATTGAAAGGGAAATCAGAGAATATCTTGAAACCAACAAAAACAAAAATACTACATACTAAAATCTATACAATGCAGCATAAGGAATACTAAATGGGAAATTTATAGTAATAAACATCTACATTAAAAAAGATCTCAAATAAGTAACCTAAGTTTACATCTTAAGGAATTATAAAAAGAAGAACAAACTAAGCCCAAAGTTAGCAGAAATTAGAATATAATAGAGATTATAATGGTAGAAATAAACAAAATAAAGAATAGAAAAGCAATAGAAAAAAAAAACCCAACAAACTAAGAGCTGACTGAATCAGTAATAAATAAATCTCACAACAAAGAAAAGCACAGGACCAGATGGCTTCACTGGTGATTTCTACCAAACATTTAAAGAAGAATTAATGTGAATCCCTCCCAAATTCATCCAAAAAATTGATGAGAAGGGAACACTCCTAAACTCATTTTACAAGGTCAGCATTGCCCTGATACCAAAGCCAGCCAAAGACACTAAGAAAATTATAGACAAAAATTCCGGATGAACATATAGATGCAAAACCTCTCAACGAAACACTAGCAAACCAAATTCAATAGCACATTAAAAGAATAGCGTATCATGACCAAGTGGGATTTATGCCTGGGATGCAAGGGTGGTTCAACATACAAAAATCAATTAATGTTATATACTTCACTAATAGAATGAAGGATAAAAATAACATGATCATCTCAATAGGTACAGAAAAAGCATTTCAAAAAATTCAACACCCTTAATGAAAAAAATCAACAAACTAGAAACAGAAGGAAATTACCTTACCATAATAAAAGCTATATATGAAAAACCCCCAGAGAACATCATATTCAACAGTGAAAAACTGAAAACTTTTCCCTAAGACCAAGAACAAGACAAAGATGGGTTCAAGATGGTGGAGTAGAAGGATGTGCACTCACTCCCTCTTGTGAGAGCACTGGAATCACAACTAACTGTTGAACAATCATCAACAGGAAGACACTGGAATTCACCAAAAAAGATACCCCACACCCAAAGACAAAGGAAAAGCCACACTGAGACAGTAGGAGGGGCGCAATCACAATAAAATCAAATCCCATAACCACTGGGTGGGTGACTCACAAACTGGAGAACACTTATACCACAGAAGTCCACCCACTGGAGTGAAGGTTCTGAGCCCGTCAGGCTTCCCAACCTGGGGGTCCAGCAACAGGAGGAGGAAATCCAAGAGAATCAGACTTGGAAGGCTAGCAGGATTTGATTGCAGGACTGAGGGAAACAGAGCCACCACTCTTGGAGGGCACACACAAAGTACTGTGTGCATCAGGACCCAGGCGGAAGGCGCAGTGACCCCATAGGAGAATGAACCAGACCGACCCGCTAGTGTTGGAGGGTCTCCTGCAGAGGCGGGTGGGGGGCAGCTGTGACTCACCGTGGGGACAAGGACACTGGCAGCAGAACTTCTGGGAAGTACTCCTTGGCGTGAGCCCTCCCAGAGTCCACCATTAGCCTCACCAAAGAGCCTGTAGGCTCCAGTGCGGGGTCACCTCAGGCCAAACAACCAACAGGGAGGGAACTCAGCCCCACCCAACAGCAGACAAGCGGATTAAAGTTTTACTGAGCTCTGCCCACCAGAGCAACACCCAGCTCTACCCACCACCAGTTCCTCCCAACAGGAAGCTTGCAGAAGCCTCTTAGATAGCCTCATCCACCAGAGGGCAGACAGCAGAAGCAAGAAGTACTACAATACTGCAGCCTGTGGCATGAAAACCACATTCACAGAAAGATAGACAAAATGAAAATGCAGAAGACTATGTACCAGATGAACGAACAAGATAAAACCCCAGAAAAACAACTAAATGAAGTGGAAATAGGCAATGTTCCAGAAAAAGAATTCAGAATAATGATAGCGAAGATGATTCAGGACCTTGGAGAAAGAATGGAGGCAAAGATCGAGAAGATGCAAGGAATGTTTAACAAAGACCTAGAAGAATTAAAGAACAAAGACCTAGAAGAAGTAAAGAACAAACAAACAGGGATGAACAATGCAATAGCTGAAATGAAAAATACACTAGAAGGAATCAACAGCAGAATAACTGAGGCAGAAGAATGCGTAAGTGACCTGGAAGACAGAGTGGTGGAAATCACTGCTGCAGAACAGAATAAAGAAAAAAGAATGAAAAGAAATGAAGACAGCCTAAGAGACCTTTGGGACAACATTAAACGCAACAACATTCGCATTATAGGGGTCCCAGAAGGAGAAGAGAGAGAGAAAGGACCCAGAAAATATTTGAAGAGATTAGAGTTGAAAACTTCCCTAACATAGGAAAGGAAATAGCCACCCAAGACCAGGAAGAACAGAGACTCCCAGGCAGGATAAACCCAAGGAGAAACATGCCGAGACACATAGTAAACAAACTGGCAAAAATTAAAGACAAAGAAAAATTATTAAAAGTAACAAGGGAAAAATGACAAATAACATACAAGGGAAGTCCCATAAGGTTAACAGCTGCTTTCTCAGCAGAAATTACAAGTCAGAAGGGAGAGGCACAATATATTTAAAGTGATGAAAGGGAAGAACCTACAACCAAGATTTCTCTACCCAGCAAGGATCTCATTCAGATTCAATGGAGAAATCAAAAGCTTTACAGACAAGCAAAAGCTAAGGGAATTCACACCACCAAACCAGCTCTACAACAAATGCTAAAGGAACTTCTCTAAGTGGGAAACACAAGAGAAGAAAAGGACCTACAAAAACAAACCCAAAACAATTAAGAAAATGGTCATACGAACATACATATCGACAATTACCTTAAACATGAATGGATTAAATGCCCCAACCAAAAGACACAGGCTTGCTGAATGGATACAAAAACAAGACCTCTACATATGCTGTCTACAAGAGACCCACTTCAGACCTAGGGACACATACAGACTGAAACTCAGGGGAGGGAAAAAGATATTCCATGCAAATGGAAATCAAAAAAACGCAGGAGTAGCAATACTCATATCAGATAAAATAGACTTTAAAATAAAGAATGTTACAAGAGACAAGGAAGGACACTACATAATGATCAAGGGATCAATCCTAGAAGATATAACAATTATAAATATATATGCACCCAAAATAAGAGCACCTCAATACATAAGGCAACTGCTAACAGCTGTAAAAGAGGAAATCGACAGTAACACAATAATAGTGGGGGACTTTAACACCTCACCAACACCAAGGGACAGATCATCCAGACAGAAAATTAATAAGGAAACACAAGCTTTAAATGACACAATAGACCAGATAGATTTAATTGATATTTATAGGACATTCCATCCGAAAACAGCAGATTACACTTTCTTCTCAAGTGCACACAGAACATTCTCCAGGATAGATCACATCTTGATTCACAAATCAAGCCTCGGTAAATTTAAGAAAACTGAAATCATATCAAGCGTCTTTTCCGACTACAGTGCTATGAGATCAGAAATCAATTAAAGGGAAAATACCGTAAAAAACACAAACACATGGAGGCTAAACAATACGTTACTAAATAACCAAGAGATCACTGGAGAAATCAAAGAGGAAATCAAAAAATACCTAGAGACAAATGACAATGAAAACATGACAATCCAAAACCTATGGGATGCAGCAAAAGCAGTTCTAAGAGGGAAGTTTATAGCAATACAATCCTACCTCATGGAACAAGAAAATTCTCAAATAAACAATCTAACCTTACACCTAAAAGAACTAGAGAAAGAAAAACAAAGAAAACCCAAAGTAGTAGAAGGAGCTAACACCCATCCTTCTCAAACTCTTCCAAAAAATTGCAAAGGAAGGAACACTCCCAAACTCATTCTACGAGGCCACCACCACCCTGATACAAAAACCAGACGATACTACAGAAAAAGAAAATTACAGACCAATATCACTGATGAATATAGATGCAAAAATCGTCAACAAAATACAAGAAATGGAATCAACAACATATTAAAAGGATCATACACCATGATCAAGTGGTATTTATCCCAGGGATGCAAGGATTCTTCAATATATGCAAATCAATCAATGTGATACACCATATTAACAAATTGAAGAATAAAAAGCACATGATCATCTCAATACATGCAGAAAAGCTTTTGACAAAATTCAACCCTTTTTGATAAAAAAAGTTATGATAAAAACTCTCCAGAAAGTGGGCATAGAGGGAACCTACCTCAACATCATAAAGGCTATATACTACAAACCCACAGCAAACATCATTCTCAGTGGTGAAAAACTGAAAGCATTTCCTCTAAGATCAGGAACACGACAAGGATGTCCACTCTCACCACTATTATTCAACATAGTTTTGGAAGTCCTAGCCATGGCAATCAGAGAAGAAAAAGAAATAACAGGAATTCAAGTTGGAAAAGAAGAAGTAAAACTGGCACTGTTTGCAGATGACATGATACTATGCACAGAAAATCCTAAGGATGCCACCAGAAAACTACTAGAGCTAATCAATGAATTTGGTAAAGTTGCAGGATGCAAAGTTAATGCACAGAAATCTCTTGCATTCCTATACACTAACAACAAAAGATCAGAAAGAGAAATTAAGGAAACAATCCCATTCACTCCTGCAAGAAAAAGAATAAGATACCTAGGAATAAACCTACCTAAGGAGGTAAAAGACCTGTACTCAGAAAACGATAAGACACTGATGAAAGAAATCAAAGATGACACAAACAGATGGAGAAATATACCATGTTCTTGGATTGGAAAAATCAACATTGTGAAAATGACTATACTACCCAAAGCAATCTACAGATTCAATGCAATCCCTATCAAATTATGAATGGCATTTTTTACAGAACTAGAACAAAAAAATCTTAAAATTTGTATGGATACACAAAAGACCCCGAGTAGCCAAGGCAGTCTTGAGTGATAAAAACGTAGCTGGAGGAATCAGACTCCCTGACTTCAGACTATACTACAAAGCTACAGTAATCAAAACAATATGGTACTGACACAAAAACAGAAATATAGATCAATGCAACAGGATAGAAAGCCCAGAGATAAACCCACACACCTATGGTCAACTGATCTATGACAAAGGAGGCAAGGATATACAATGGAGAAAAGACAGTCTCTTCAATAAGTGGTGCTGGGAAAATTGGACAGCTACATGTGAAAGAATGAAATTAGAACAGTCCCTAACATCATACACAAAAATAAACTTGAAATGGATTAGAGACCTAAATGTAAGACCAGACACTATAAAACTCTTAGAGGAAAACATAGGAAGAACACTCTTTGACATAAATCACAGCAAGATCTTTTTTGACCCACCTCCTAGAGTAATGGAAATAAAAACAAAAATAAACAAATGGGACCTAATGAAATTTAATAGCTTTTGCACAGCAAAGGAAACCATAAACAAGATGAAAATACCACCCTCAGAATGGGAGACAATATTTGCAAATGAAGCAATGGACAAAGGATTAATCTCCAAAATATATAAATAGCTCATGCAGCTCAATATTAAAAAAAAAACAAAACCCAATCCAAAAATGGGCAGAAGACCTAAATAGACATTTCTCCAAAGAAAACATACAGATGGCCAAAAAACACATGAAAAGCTGCTCAACATCACTAATTATTAGAGAAATGCAAATCAAAACTACAGTGAGGTATCACCTCACACTGGTTAGAATGGGCATTATCAGAAAATCTACAAACAACAAATGCTGGAGAGGGTGTGGAGAAAAGGGAACCCTCTTGCACTCTTGGTGGGAATGTAAATTGATACAGCCACTATGGATGGAGAACAGTATGGAGGTTCCTTAAAAAACTAAAAACAGAAGTACCATATGACCCAGCCATCCCACTACTGGGCATATACCCAGAGAAAACCATAATTCAAAAAGACACATGCACCCCAATGTTCACTGCAGCACTATTTACAATAGCCAGGTCATGGAAGCAACCTAAAGGCCCACCGAAAGACAAATTGATAAAAAGATGTGGTACATATATACAATGGAATATTACTCAGCCATAAAAAGGAACGAAATTGGGTTATCTGTAGAGACATGGATGGATCTAGAGACTGTCATACAGAGTGAAGTTAGTCAGAAAGAGAAAAACAAATATCTTGTATTAACGCATAATATATGTGGAACCTAGAAAAATGGTACAGATGAACCGGTTCGCAGGGCAGAAATAGAGACATAGATGTCGAGAACAAACATATGGACACCAAGGTGGGAAAGCGCGGGGGATAGAGGGGGGTGGGGGGATGAACTGCGAGATTGGGATTGACATACATACATTAATATGTATAAAATAGATAACTAATAAGAACCTGCTGTATTCAAAATAAAATTAAAAAACAAAAACAATAAGTGAAATAAGCCAGTCACAGAAGGACAAATACTACACAATTCCACTTATATGAATGAGGTATTTAAAACAGTCAAATTCACAGAAGCAGAGGGTATATGGTGGTTGCCAGGAGCTAGGGGTAAGGAGAAATGGGAAGTTGCTATTCAACAGGCATAACTTTTCAGTTATGCAAGATAAATAAATTCTACAGATCTGCTGTACAATATCATGGCTATAGTTAACAGTAATGTATTATATACTTAAAATTTTGTTAGGAGGGTAGAGCTCATGTTAAATGTTCTTACCACAATAAAAAAAGAAAAAGAAGTGATAATTACAGATCAAAATACAAATATTTTTAAAATAAATATTTAGCCCATCACAAACATAACTCGCTTGCCTCAGTAAAAATTATGGCAAAGTAAGGAATTTGTGTTTATCAAGTGTCTATAAGTACATAAAGATAGAAAGAATGAGACTTTCTAGACAACATTTCCTTTTTAAAAGAGAACTAGTAATGGGCACAGCTGTTCAAAGGAAACATAAGAAAATATGTTTTAGTAAAATACATTGGTCCTGGAATACTTTTTGAGACATTATGCTGGGGTAATGGGAAGAGACTGGGTTTTAGAACCAGAAAGACTGGGTTCAAAATACCAGTTATTTATTTTATTTAAATAATAATCACTTACATGATACTATGTTACAGATATTAATTCATTATATTAACTCATTTAATCGTAACAACCTCATGAAGTAAATCCTATAATTACGCTCATTTTACAGATCAAAGAAACCAAGGCCCACAGAGGTCAAATAATTTGCTAAGATAACACAGCCAATAAGTGACAGAGCTACAATTTGAACCCAAGGAGACCGATTCCAGAGTGTGTGACCTTGGGCCAATAATTTAGTCTGCAGGAGTCTCGAACTTATCTGTAAAAATGAAATTAAAGCAGTGGATCATTGGGATTAAATGTGGTTAACTCTTGTAAAGTACCCAGCCCAGAATCTAGAACATAGTAGACACTATTTTTACTCTTCTTTTCCCCTGGTGAGCAACCACAGGCCTATGGTTATTGCAGGATCCTCAATACGATCATAAGTGATGATGTCATGAATTTACAACTAAAGAAGGATCTAGTTTATTCAGCCTATAATATCAATATGCAAGAATGTGCATTAGGGGATATATTAATTGACAATTTGCTACTATTCAACTAAAAACTCATATTCATAAGAGTACAATAGTATAAGAGCTATTCTTATAATCTGAACACTTCCCAAGATCAAAACAATATTAGAGAAAAATATATGATTAGACCTAGACCTAGTACACCCTACCTGTAGCCAAAATTTTCATTAGAAGTACAAAGAAGAAAAGTGTCTCTGAATTGTGCTCTTTCTATTCACCTAGACTCTCCAACCAAACTCCTTCCAGCCATCACCCTCTCCAAGAGGTAAATTCTGACACTAGCAGTTCTGAATTTTTTTTTGGAATGGCATTAACACCCTACACTTGTCCCAGTCATTCTGGCATTCTCTCCTCTATTCCATGTAGACATGTGGTAAATAAAACAGCCATCTGAAATAATACTACAAAGGACTGTGGGAGAAGGGTAACTGGACTCCTAGATGTAGAAGAATACACTGAGGCTATTTTAAAATTAGATTTAAAGGAACTAAAACAGATATAAAAATGGTCATCTTAGGGGCAATACTGCAGATGGCCAAAATTGTTCCTAGCAGGTTAAAGTATGATAAAAAGTTCCATTTCAGAAATAGAAGGGAAAAACTTTACTACATGTGAGCCCTTTGACAAGTTACTTGCTTTCTCTATCCCTCAGTTTCATACGTAAAAACGAACCTATACTTCACAGGGTTGCTATGAAGATTAAAAGAGTTGGCATATTTAAAACACTCAGAACATGTGCAGCACATAAAGAAATGTTAACTAATATTATTATCATTGTTGTCAAAATCATCATCAGTATTATCAGCACTACAGTAATCACTGTCATCATCATCTACCAGGGAACTAGTTTGTTTCAGTCTCTCACTTTAACAGGTTCATTTTCCCAATACTGCTGATGGATGACATTGCCTGTTAAAGCTCACTTTACTTCTCGTCTAAACAACATTTTTCTAGTCAATAATTAAAAAGAGCTCTTTTCCAACTAAATGTGATATAGTCTTGGGATGGTTACAGCTAAACCATCCTCAATATATGCCAATCTCTCTTATTTAAAAAGAAAGAAAAAACCTTGACTTATCAAAACTATCTTAAGTACCCTAACAAAGAGGAAAAATGAGACTGCCATTATTTTATAATTCATTTCATTTTAAAATTTTCTGCGTCTTTTCATTTCCAACATGTCAGTTCATCATCAACATAATTTTAATAAATTTTCATGTATTTATTTTTTTTCTCTATCCTAAAGTTTTATCATAAGATTCAATACTAGTGCTGAAATCATAGGAACTAAAAACATTAAACACAAAAGCTTGTCTCATTTCTCTAGGTGGAACAATTAGGTTCAAAATGAGATGTAATGCATAATATTTGCATTATGAAAGTTTACTTCATAACACACCAAGTAAGTGAAATGTTCTCATTTATTATTTTTTTCTTTCTTAAATGAATCACTGAAAAAGAACCTAAGATATTAACCCAAATAGAACACAAAGATAGTTTGCTATGAAGAAGGCTCAGATTACTAACCTGGAAAACTCTGAGGCCTGAATTCTAGCCCTGGCTTTTGCTACTAACTAGCTGTATGCTATTAGACAAATCACTGCAACTCTTTGGACCCTAATTTCCTAATCTGTAAAAGGAGAAGGTGGATCCGATAATCGCCAATTTTCCTTCCTGCTCCAAAAGTCTGTGATTCTATAACCTATTATTTTACAGAAAATTTAGAATTTTGAATTTTCTCTTATTCCTGCGATGAAGGTAGATTTTTGCTTATTACTTATTTCCCTCACTAGATGGTGCTATCTGCATAGTTATTCAGGTTACTTGAAGAAATAACCCAGCTATGTCTCTCAAGAGGGGCACTTACAAGCTTTTGGGGCTGGACTCCTCTCTCTGGAGAGCTTTCCAGGCCACTATAGTATATTTAATATCCCTGCCCCCTCCATGCCCATTAAACACCAGTAATCCTACCTCCCAGTCACTGTGACAATCAATAACAATCATATACAGTGCCCTAAGAGGCCGTCCCCTAGCGTAGAACCACTAAAAGAAAATTAGTTTTCTTTCTCATCTTTAAGAAACAGATATTCAAAATATATATATATGATTTAGTTTTTTGTGAAATCAAATAAAAGTCATTTCTGTAAATGACTGTAAAGTGTCAAATTCTCTTTACAGTGACAAATGAATACACACACAACAAAATCAAATACTTCACGGGACACCTTTTTTCAGCTGATAACTGGACAGCTCGTTGTTATTCTGCACTTGGGACACCTCAGTCCTACCAGTTTTTATAACTATATTTTTCATTCTGATTATTTATGTAATGATAAAATAAATATCTCATAAATGAAAAATTAAAACTACAACTACAAAAATGTAAAGATACAAAATAAACTCACAGTCAACAGCAGAGCAGATATAGAGTATCTCTAGAGGAGGCAAGCTGCATATTTTGAAAGAGGTCTCATGAGTAACTTGAGTTTAATGAATTTTCCATATTGTTTAGCTCTAGGCCTTAAAATCTCATAAACCAATGGGACAGCACATGACCAACAGATCCATCTCTCAGGAACAGTTCCCATTAATCAAGCTCACAAGATTGACATAAAATAAGAATGCCAACTTACTAGTTTACAGCAGTAACTATAACTGCCCAAACTACAAGGGCACAGGGCATTTGTGTCAAGTCAGCATGTTCTCTCCCTCGTAGGCATGGTACAAAGGAAGCCAGACTATAATCAGAAGGTTGCCTAATAAGGATAGAATTAGGAATAAGAGAATTATGTGATCTGAATACTAAATGGCAAGAAGTCAAAGGAGTCTTGATGCATCAGTGTCCAAAAAGAGGACATAAGCCACAAATAAGAATCAAATTCAGGATGTTCAAATTAACCTTTGAGGTAAATGCGATCATTATTGCTATTTTTCAGAGTAGAAAATAGACTTGAAGGTTAAAGGATTTAACTACTCATGTCGAGGAGACAAGAGTTCAAACCACAGATCTGACTCTGGAGTCCAAGGTCCCGACCGCTATGCTGGATAAGGTATAAAATCCTAAAATTGCTAACGATAAGTCTCTACCTACTTTTCAGTTTTATCTCTTGACACTGGTTCTCTTGAATACTACCTACATTTTAGCCATACAGAATTTTCAACCCCTGGACTAGACCATCATTTCTGTTGCCTTTGAACATGCTGCCTGCCATGCCAAAAACACACCCATCAACATCTTCACCAGGCTAATTACCACTTGTGTAACTATTGTGTATCCCTACATTGTAGTAAATGGTAGGCACACACTAAATATATGTTGATCTAATAAATGAAAATTAACCCAATAGGTCAGAGAAAAGCTATGTACATCACTTAAAGAAAGTGACATCTGGGCCTCAAAGATCTGTCTTCTAATTGCTTGAATTAACAAATAGGAAAGAGAATGTGCCAGTCAGAAGTAGGGGGTTATTCAGCCCAGAAACTGAAGAATCTGGTGGAAATGCTGGCCAGTGACCATCTAAGTCTCACCTTGAGAAACTGAGCATCCTAGCTCACTGAACCTGCCTCTTATTTGCGGCATGGGGGAGAACAGAATGCAGGTGAGTATGATTGGAGTCAATGAAAGCTATTAAGGAGGCTGTGCAGAGGCTGATAGTGGAAATGGAAACATAATAAGATACATTTTATACAGAGAACAACCAGGACTTGGTGAAAGATTACATGCAAATGATAAAGAAGAGGGAAGTACTAAGGAGGACTCCAGATTTTTTCCAAAAGCAACTGAATAGAAGGTGGTATAATCTGCAGGAAAGGAAGACTAGAAGAGAAATAGCTGTGAGGAGAAATCAAGGATTTAACATTGAATATATCAGGTTTGAGATACTTGTGAAATAGAAAGAGGAAATAACAGCAGACATTTGAATATAAATAATTAGAAGATTCACGCTCTTAGGACTTTAACTGTATTAACTCTGTGATATAGGTCCTATTATTGTTCCTTTCATACTGATAAGGAAAACTGAAGTACAGAAGGGAAAGATAACTTGCCCAAGATCACAGAGCTAGTACTGTCTCTGGCAAAGCAGACTCTCAAGCTTAGGAAGTCTGGCCCCAGAGCTCACTCATTATCACTAGACTGTATTGCTTCCGTGGCAGCTGACTGACAGCCCCACGCTGGGGGAACTCCAGAACGGTTCACCACTTGGCATCCAGGAGAGAAGGGTTGACGTAAAAAGACTCAAGTAGAGAACTAAGTAAAAGTCTCCACAGTGAACGAGAAAACGCCCACCTCCCCTCCTGGCTCAACCCCTAAACAATTTATAAGATTCTTCTGCAAAGACACCTAAATAGCCACAGAGAAAAGACATATATATATATATATATATATACATATATATATATATACACACACACACACACACACACACACACACATATATATATATATATATAAATTCCATATGGAAATTCCCAAAGAAAGAGCTATAATCTTACAGTGAAGTCCACTATCCCAACTTTTGCATACAGAGCTTCTGAAAAGTTTCTTAATGCCTTCTTATAAAATATGGACAGAAAATCATGAATCACAAATTTGGGGATTTACACTTCCATCCACCAAAGTAACTAGTACTGGACCTGTCCTCCCAACATGAATATCTATAAAATGGAATGAATCTAAAAGGCACACGTTTTCAAGTACTAGACAACAAGCAGGACAAGACTATGATCCTTGAGAGAAGAGAAAAACATGAGTGATTCCGAGATTTACCCCTGTTCTCTGCCTGGGGGCAGTTTCCTGACCACACCACAGGGAGGTAGAACCCAAGCAGAGAATGGTGAGCTTGACTGAGCTAAGGTATTAGAAGACAGGAGTTTAAAGCTGCAGAAGTTGCAGGAATTTGTGGGGCAAGCTGTCAGAAAGAGCTTGCCCCAGAAACTGGTGTGGAGTTTACTTGGAGATTCCTTAAACTGGATTTCATCAAAATTAAAAATGCTTGCTCTGCAAAAAAAAAAATATAAAAAAAATCCCTGTTAAGAAAAGATGACCCGCAGATGAAGAAAAACAATTTTCAAATCACATAACCAACAAACGACTGTATCCAGAATATGTAAAGAACACTCTAAAGTCAACAGTAAGAAAACAATCAGACTAAATCTTTTATAACAAGAAACTAATAATGCCTAAACTTAATGAGTCAAGATATTGCAAAATAAACTTATTATGTAGAAATGTAGAGGTAAATAGCAAAGAGAAGTTAAGGTGATTTTCACCTCTGGGGTATAAGGCAGGGGGCAGTGAAGGTTGTTATTTCCCATTATGAGTTTATAACACTAGATTACTTTCTATGCTATAATGAAATGTGGGCTACACACACAAATAGATACATATATTTTTTAAAGGGGAGTACGGTTAATAGTATCAAATGCTACTAAGGAGAAGAACATGATAAACGTGGCAAAGTAAGCATTGGATACGACAACATACAGGTAGACAAGAAGACCTTGAGAAGTGTAACTGTGGTAGAGGGATAGCAAACTGGAGCATGGATTTTGAAATCAAACATACTCAAGTTTGAATCATGGCTTTACCATTTTGTAGCTGAGAACAAGAAAGTAACATATCTGGGCTTCAGCTCCTTTATCTATACAATAGAGATACTGATAACAACTATTTCATGGAGCTACTATAAGGATTAAATTAGGCAATGCATATAAAATACTAAGCAAAGTACTGGAACATAATAAGTATTAAATAGCAGATAACGGTGGTATTATCTAAAAAGGTGACACAGAGTAAGTTGTAGTATAAATATAATATTTCAGGTTTTCATACTATTTCTCCCTTTGGCAGGAAAGAAATACTTGTATTCAGATATTGCACTTTTATATCCTAAGTGCTCCATAACAAAGATGTTATCTTATCGCTACATATTCATGACTTTACATCTGTAACAATATCATATTCTCCTCTGAACTAAATAAACCATAATACCAAAAGGCCACTAGTCCATAACAAAATATTTAGTGTGCTTTAGAAAATAAGATCATAGTTTCATCTATCAAGATATACTTTTTAAAAAAAATATGGCTTGCATTTATAAATAATCAAAGGAGTATCAATATTTCTTTAATAACTTCTCTAATTTCATTCCTCTTTTTTTTAATAAAACAGGAAATTTAACTTACCAACTCACCTCAAAACACAAAACTGGCATTTGATTACTCAAAGTTGTAATTTCCAAATCTGCCTGGATATCAGAATCACTTGGCAGCTCCTAAACATTTTCAGATTCAGACCTTCATCATCTAGCTACTGAATCAGAATTGCCAAGGGGGAGCCTAGAGTATGTATTTTTAAAATCTACTAATCAAACATAATAAAAGGCCATCTACAAAAGAAGAAATAAAGGAGCCAACGAAAATGAAGCATTATGTTCAACTTGACTGCTAAGCAAGAAAATTCAAGTCTTAAAAGCAATGAGATTTCATTTTTTGTCCAAATTAACAAAAAGAGATTGAAAACAGTACTGAAGTGGGTATTAAAAAAAAGGCATCCTGGGAAAATTAAAAAAAAAAAAAAAAGGCATCCTGAGTTGTCACTGGTAAGATTTGCTATTAACATTTTGAAATAACTGGGAGTATCTTTTAAAATAAAAATTGAAATGCCAGTAATCCCACCCTATAGCTATTAAAGCCCAAGGAGCAGAAGGATATGTGTATAAGGTTGCCGATTTCAGAATTATTTGTAATAAAAACAACAACCAAAAAAAAAAAAGACCAATAAATAACCCAAAAGTTCACTAATAGATACCTAATTAAATGAGTTATCCAAATTACAGAATATTAGGTAGCTATTCAAAACACTAAGCTAGGGACTTCTCCTAACAGTGATGGAGTCAAGTAGCTTATTATAGCAGACTGACGTTCCTGTCAAAAGAGATTAGAAAATCTGGATAAAATATAAATAATATTTGCTCAAAGGTATTGAAGAGTTACCAAGTCAACCAAGACTAGAAAAGCCAAAATCCCAGAAAGAAGGAAAACTCACTGAGGTGAGTCTGATCTTCTGTTTCACAATGCCATCCAGCAAATCTATTAAATTTTAAGCAGTGAAGAGCAAGAAACTGAGAATACAAGCAGAAATCAAAAGAAATCCAAGCAGAAGCAGAAGGAGGTGACTACGAGCTTTTGACTGTCTATCAGGGTTAGAGAGCCAAAACTTAGAAGTCAAGATTGACAAGGCAACCAAATTTGAGAAGTCAAGATTTGAAAGTATGGAGACAGAGACAACACTTGATGCCAGTTCACCAAAGTAGCTGCACAGGGCACTTTTTAAAACAAAAAGTAGATGAAAAACTGAGTAAAGATTTCAACAGTCTTATGGTGCCGTGAGAACAAAAACTGAAGTTCAGGAACCACTACAGAGAAGGAAGTCAGTATATACTCCAAGCCTTCAGTAGGCTTTGCTAGACAGTAATACCCTTATGAATGAAGGTGAACTAGAGGTAAATTGAAACTTATAAAGACTCAGCTCAGGCTCTGACTGACTGAAGTGATCTGCTCTATTCTAGTTGTCCACCAGACTACAAGGAGAATCCCCGATGATAGAAGAAATTACTGATCAGAGTCAACAGTACTGTTTATATAAAATGCCCAGTATTTAATCAAAAATAAGCAAGCATTAATTTCCAAAATACACAGACAGCTTACACAGCTCAATATCAAAAAAACAAACAACCCAACCAAAAAATGGGCAGAAGACCTAAACAGACATTTCTCCAAAGAAGACATATAGATGTCCAAAATGCACATGAAAAGATGCTCAACATTGCTAATTATTAGAGAAATGCAAATCAAAATCACAATAAGGTACCACCTCACACTGGTCAGAATGTCCATCATCAAAAATTCCACAAATAATAAATGCTGGAGAGGGTAAGGAGAAAAGGGAACCCTCTCCTACACTGCTGGTGGGAATGTAAAGTGGTGCAGTGACTATGGAGAACAGTATGGAGGTTCCTTAAAAACTAAAAACAGAGTTACCATATGATTCAACAATCCTGCTCCTGGGCATATATACAGAGATAACTATAATTCAAAAAGATATATGCACCCTAATGTTCATAGCAGCACTATTTACAACAGCCAAGACATGGAAGCAACCTAAATGTCCATCAGCAGATGAATGGATAAAGAAGATGTGGTGTATACACACACACACACACACACACACACGAATATTACTCAGCCATAAAAAAGAATGAAATAATGCCATTTGCAGCAACATGGATGGCCCTATAGATTATCATACTCAGTGAAGTCAGACAAAGAAAGACAAATATCATATGATATCACTTATATATGGAGTCTAAAAAAATGATACAAATGAACTTATTTACAAAACAGAAACAGACTCGCAGACACAAACTTATGGTTACCAAAGGGAAGGGGGAGGGATAAATTAGGGATTTGGGATTAACAGACACACATTACCATACATATAATAGGTAAGCAACAAGGATCTACTGTATAGCACAGGGAACTATACTCAGTATCTTGTAATAACTTAATGGAAAAGAATCTGAAAAAGAATACATATATTCCATAAATATACTTCATTAAAAAAAAACTTAATATAAAGTCATAATTAAAAAAAAATAAGCAAGCATACCAAGAACAAGACCAAAGGCAAAAACACACAACAGAAACAGACTCAGAGATAATAAAAATAAGTTAACAAACATGAATGTTTAAAGAAACTTGTGATTAACACATTCAAGAAAATTATGACAAAATGGAGAATTTTACCAGATAATTGAAATTTATAAAAGAGAATCAAATTAAGACTCTAGATGGAAAAATATAACAGAAATTTAAAACTCAAAAATGAGTTTAATAGCAGAATGAACACAGCTGAAAATAAGATCAGTGAACCACAAGACAGGAGAGGAAAACATACATTCTGAAATGTAGAGAGATAAGGACAGAAAATTTAAGAAAAAAAAAAAATGCAAGAGACAAATGGAAGTATAAAAATCCCAAAGCTACAGGGGAAAAGAGAAAAATATTGCAAAAACAATATGTTAAAAAATAATGCCTGAGAATTTACCAAACTAGTGAAACATTATAAGCCACAGCAAGCACAATAAATACAAAGAAAAGCACACCTAGACACACAAACTATAAAAAAGCAAAGACAAACAGAGAATTTTAGCAGTCATGGAAAAAAGAGACCCACTGCCTTCAAAGGAACAAAAAAAAGACTGACAGCTGAAACCTGAACAGGAACAATAAGTTAGAGAAAATTGAAATGTCATCATTAACATACTGAAAGAAAATAACTGCAAATTAAAAATTTTATGCCTTGCAAAAATATTATTTTAGGAAACGTGAAATTTTGAGTAATGAAAGAAAAGGGAAGGAAACATGTGAACCCTCCAGCAGATAACAATTATAAAAACCTGATTTAAAATAATTATTTAAAGATAATGGAAAGTGTACAAAAACAGAAGCCAGAAGAGAATTTAATCTTGAAAAACTTCAACAGCAGAGATAAGACAAGAATTCTTGCTTTCTGGCCTGAAGGTGTTGCCCAGCTTCCACTGACAAAGCTGCAGAAAATGGCAACAGGCTCATCAGCCAAAGTGCCAGAGATCATAGTTCAGGGATGTTAAAGCAGTGAGAAACCTAAAGGAGGAATTCTGACAATGAGGGAACTACAAAAGGAATGAGAAACTCTGTGTAAACTCCACCCAAATCCCTGACTGGCATCTAAACTACATTTAAGGCAGGGAATTACAAGGAGGGTGGGTGGGAGTTGTAGAAAAGCAAGCAAAGACCAGAGAGAAAGCGACTCTTGAAAAATAAAACTGTGGGGGCCAAATCTGTAAGTCTGCTGCCTTTTTTCTTTCTTTCTTTTTTTTTTTTTTGTAAACTCAGTGTACTCCTCAACCATGAGCAATTTGGATGACAAAAAGGTGAAGCCTTATGGGCTTCAAGTCAGTTAACAGAACTGGAAGCCAGCAGCACAAATGGAAATTAAGAGGAAATGCTCAGAAGCAAGAAAACAACATGAAGGGTGAACTTCATGTTGGCTTAAATACATGATGACTGACAAATACACTATTGCAAAGTTTGTACATTTTGCCAGAAATAACTCACTATCAACCTGAAGTAGAGAGAGGGCAGACAGCAGAAGCAAGAAGAACTACAATCCTGCAGCCTGTGGAACAAAAACCACATTCACAGAAAGACAGACAAGATGAAAAGGCAGAGGGCCATGTACCAGATGAAGGAACAAGATAAAACCCCAGAAAAACAACTAAATGAAGTGGAGATAGGCAACCTTCCAGAAAAAGAATTCAGAATACTGATAGTGAACATAATCCAGAACCTCAGAAAAAGAATGGAGGCAAAGATCGAGAAGATGCAAGAAATGTTTAACAAAGACCCAGAAGAATTAAAGAAAAAACAAGAGGAGATAAACAATACAATAACTGAAATGAAAACTACATTAGAAGGAATCAATAGCAGAATAACTGAGGCAGAAGAAAGGACAAGTGACCTGGAAGACAGAATGGTGGAATTCACTGCTGCGGAACACACTAAAGAAAAAAGAATGAAAAGAAATGAAGACAGCCTAAGAGACCTCTGGGACAACATTAAACACAACAACATTCACATAATAGGGGTCCCAGAAGGAGAAGAGAGAGAGAAAGGACCCGAGAAAATATTTGAAGAGATTATAGTGGAAAACTTCCCTAACATGGGAAAGGAAATAGCCACCCAAGTCCAGGAAGTGCAGCAAGTCCCATACAGGATAAACCCAAGTGAAAGACGCCGAGACACATGGTAATCAAATTGGCAAAAATTAAAGACAAAGAAAAATTATTGAAAGCAGCAAGGGAAAAATGACAAATAGCATACAAGGGAACTCCCATAAGGTTAACAGCTGATTTCTCAGCAGAAACTCTACAAGCCAGAGGGGAGTGGCATGATATACTTAAAGTGATAAAAGGGAAGAACCTACAACCAAGATTACTCAACCCGGCAAGGATCTCATTCAGATTCGATGGAGAAATCAAAAGCTTTACAGACAAGCAAAAGCTAAGAGAATTCAGCACCACCAAACCAGCTCTACAACAAATGCTAAAGGAACTTCTCTAAGGGGGAAACACAAGAGAAGAAAAGGACCTACAAAAACAAACCCAAAACAATTAAGAAAATGGTCATAGGAACATACATATCGATAATTACCTTAAACGTGAATGGATTAAATGCTCCAACCAAAAGACACAGGCTCACTGAATGGATACAAAAACAAGACCCCTATAAATGCTGTCTACAAGAGACCCACTTCAGACCTAGGGACACATACAGACTGAAACTCAGGGGAGGGAAAAAGATATTCCATGCAATTGGAAATCAAAAGAAAGCTGGAGTAGCAATACTCATATCACATAAAATAGAATAAAATAAAATAAAAATGTTAAAATAAAAAATGTTACAAGAGACAAGGAAAGACACTTTAAAATAAAAAATGTTACAAGAGACAAGGAAAGACACTACATAATGATCAAGGAATCAATCCAAGAAGAAGATATAACAATTATAAATATATATGCACCCAACATAGGAGCACCTCAGTACATAAGGCAACTGCTAACAGCTGTAAAAGAGGAAATCGACAGTAACACAATAATAGTAGGGGTCTTTAACACCTCACTCATACCAATGGACAGATCATCCAAAATGAAAATAAATGCGGAAACAGAAGCTTTAAATGACAAAATAGACCAGATAGATTTAATTGATATTATAGGACATTCCATCCAAAAACAGCAGATTACACTTTCTTCTCAAGTGCGCACAGAACATTCTCCAGGATAGATCACATCTTGGGTCACAAGTCAAGCCTCAGTAAATTTAAGAAAATTGAAATCATATCAAGCAACTTTCTGACCACAATGCTATGAGATTAGAAATCAATTACAGGGAAAACAACGTAAAAAACACAAACACATGGAGGCTAAACAATACGTTACTAAATAACCAAGAGATCACTGAAGAAATCAAAGAGGTAATCAAAAAATACCTAGAGACAAATGACAATGAAAACATGACGATCCAAAACCTATGGGATGCAGGAAAAGCAGTTCTAAGAGGGAAGCTTATAACTATACAAGCCTACTTCAAGAAACAAGAAAAATCTCAAATAAACTATCTAACCTAACACCTAAACGGACTAGAGAAAGAAGAAGAAACAAAACCCAAAGTTAGAAGAAGGAAAGAAATCATAAAGATCAGAGCAGAAATAACTGAAATATAAACAAAGAAAACAATAGCAAAGATCAGTAAAACTAAAAGCTGGTTCTTTCAGAAGATAAATAAAATTGACAAACCATTAGCCAGACTCATCAAGAAAAAGAGGGAGAGGACACAAATCAATAAAATTAGACGTGAAAAAGGAGACGTTACAACAGACACAGCAGAAATACAAAACAACCTAAGAGACTACTACAAGCAACTCTATGCCAATAAAATGGACAAACTGGAAGAAAAGGACAAAATCTTAGAAAGGTATAATCTTCCAAGACTGAACGAGGAAGAAATAGAAAATATGAACAGACCAATCACAAGTAATGAAATTGAAACTGTGATTAAAAATCTTCCAACAAACAAAAGTCCAGGACCAGATGGCTTCACAGGTGAATTCCATCAAACATTTAGAGAAGAGTTAACACCCATACTTCACAAGCTCTTCAAAAAATTGCAGAGGAAGGAACACTCACAAACTCATTCTACGAGGTCACCATCACCCTGATACCAAAACCAGACAAAGAAACTACAAAAAAAGAAAATTACAGACCAATATCACTGATGAATATAGATGCAAAAATCCTCAACAAAATACTAGCAAACAGAATCCAACAACACATTAAAAGGATCCTACACCACGATCAAGTGGGATTTATCCCAGGGATGCAAGGATTCTTCAATATACGCAAATCAATCAATGTGATACACCATATTAACAAATTGAAGAATAAAAACCATATGATCATCTCAATAGATGCAGAAAAAGCTTTTGACAAAATTCAACACCCATTTATGATGAAAACTCTCCAGAAAGTGGGCACAGAGGGAACCTACCTCAACATGATAAAGGCCATATATGACAAACCCACAGCAAACATCATTCTCAATGGTGAAAAACTGAAAGCATTTCCTCTAAGATCAGGAACATGACAAGGATGTCCACCCTCACCGCTATTATTCAACATAGTTTTGGAAGTCTTAGCCTCAGCAATCAGAGAAGAAAAAGAAATAAAAGGAATCCAAATTGGAAAAGAAGAAGTAAAACGGTCACTGTTTGCAGATGACATGATACTATACATAGAGAATCCTAAAGATGCCACCAGAAAACTACTAGAGCTAACCAATGAATTTGGTAAAGTAGCAGGATACAAAATTAATGCACAGAAATCTCTTGCATTCCTATACACAAATGATGAAAAATCTGAAAGAGAAATTAAGGAAACACTCCCATTTACCATTGCAACAAAAAGAATAAAATACCTAGGAATAAACCTACCTAGGGAGACAAAAGACCTGTATGCAGAAAACTATAAGACACTGATGAAAGAAATTAAAGATGATACCAACAGATGGAGAGATATACCATGTTCTTGGATTGGAAGAATCAATATTGTGAAAATGATTATACTACCCAAAGCAATCTACAGATTCAATGCAATCCCTATCAAATTACCAATGGCACTGTTTTACAGAACTAGAACAAAAAAATCTTAAAATTTGTATGGAGCCACAAAAGACCCCGAATAGCCAAAGCAGTCTTGAGGGAAAAAAATGGAGCTGGAGGAATCAGAGTCCCTGTCTTCAGACTATACTACAAAGGTACAGTAATCAAGACAATATGGTACTGGCACAAAAACAGAAACATAGATCAATGGAACAAGATAGAAAGCCCAGAGGTAAACCCTCGCACCTATGGTCAACTAATCTATGACAAAGGAGGCAAGGATATACAATGGAGAAAAGATAGTCTCTTCAATAAGTGGTGCTGGGAAAAGTGGACAGCTACATGTAAAAGAATGAAATTAGAACACTCCCTAACACCATACACAAAAATAAACTCAAAATGGATTCGAGACCTAAATGTAAGACTGGACACTATAAAACTCTAGAGGAAAACACAGGAAGAACACTCTTTGACATAAATCACAGTAAGACCTTTTTTGATCCACCTCCTAGAGTAATGAAAATAAAAATAAACGAATGGGACCTAATGAAACTTCAAAGCTTTTGCACAGCAAAAGAAGCCATAAACAAGACGAAAAGGTAACCCTCAGAATGGGAGAAAATATTTGCAGATGAATCAATGGACAAAGGATTAATCTCCAAAATATATAAACAGCTCATGCAGCTCAATATTAAAAGAACAAACAACCCAGTACAAAAATGGGCAGATGACCTAAATAGACATTTCTCCAAAGAAGACATACAGATGGCCAAGAAGCACATAAAAAGATGCTCAACATCACTAATTATTAGAGAAATGCAAATCAAAACTACAATGAGGTATCACCTCACACCAGTTAGAATGGGCTTCATCAGAAAATCTACCAACAAGAAATGCTGGAGAGGGTGTGGAGAAAAGGGAACCCTCTTGCACGGTTGGTGGGACTGTAAACTGATACAGCTACTATGGAGAACAGTATGGAGGTTCCTTCAAAAACTAAAAATAGAATTACCATATGATCCAGCAATCCCTCTACTGGGCATATACCCAGAGAAAACCACATTCAAAGAGACACATGCATCCCAATGTTCACTACAGCACTATTTACAATAGCCAGGTAATGGAAGCAACCTAAATGCCCATCGACAGACAAATGCATAAAGAAGATGTAGTACATATATACAATGGAATATTACTCAGCCATAAAAAGGAACGAAATTGGGTCATTTGTTGAGACGTAGATGGATCTAGAGAGTGTCATACAGAGTGAAGTAAGTCAGAAAGAGAAAAACAAATATCGTATATTAACACATATATGTGGAACCTAGAAAATGGTACAGATGAACCGGTTTGCAGGGCAGAAATTGAGACACAGATGTAGAGAACAAACATATGGACACCAAGGGGGGAAAGCTGCGGGGCAGTGGGGGTGGTGGTGTGATGAATTGGGCAATTGGGATTGACATGTATACACTGATGTGTATAAGATTAATGACTAACAAGAACCTGCTGTATAAAAAGAAAAAAAAAACCTGAAGTAGATTTCAAAAGGCTAAAGATGTATATTGTAATCCCAAAAGGAACCATTAAACATAATGCAAAGAGTCATATCTAAAAAGCCAATGAATGGAATACTAAAAAGTATGATTAACTCAAAGAAGGAAGAAAAGGAGGAACAGAGCAACCAAAACATAGCTAAAACAAATAGCAAAATGGTAGACCTAAATACAAGCATATCAATAATTACATTAAATATAAATGGACTATACACTTCAAACTAAAGGCATAGATTGTCAAACAATAAAAAAGCAAGAACCGGGGCTTCCCTGGTGGCGCAGTGGTTGAGAATCTGCCTGCCAATGCAGGGGACACGGGTTCGAGCCCCGGTCTGGGAAGATCCCACATGCCGCGGAGCAACTGGGCCCGTGAGCCACAACTACTGAGCCTGCGCGTCTGGAGCCTGTGCTCCGCAACAAGAGAGGCCACGACAGTGAGAGGCCCACACACCGCGATGAAGTCGCCCCCACTCGCCGCAACTAGAGAAAGCCCTCGCACAGAAACGAAGACCCAACGCACCCAATAAATAAATAAATAAATAAATTTATAAAAAAAAAAAAAAAAGCAAGAACCTAGTTTATGCCATCTGTAAGAGATGCATTTTAAATACAAACACTCAAATAGTTTGAAAACAAATGGGCAGAAAAAGATATTCCAAGTGAACAATAACACCTAAGAAAGCTGGAGGGTGTATATTAATGTCAAGCAAAATAATGTCAAACAAAATTAATTCCAGGATATATGCCCAGGAGTAGGATTGCTGAATCATATGGTAATTCTATTTTTAGTTTTCTGAGGAACCTCCATACTATTTTCCACACTGGCTGCACCAACTTACATTCTCACCAACAGTATAGGAGGGTTCCTTTTTCTCCACACCCTTTCCAGCATTTGTTATTTGTAGACTTTTTAACAATGGCCATTCTGACCAGCACGAGGTGGTACCTCACTCTAGTTTTGATTTGTATTTCTCTAATAATTAGCAATGTTGAGCATCTTTTCATGTGCCTATTGGCCATGCACCCCTATGTTCATAGCAGCACTTTTCACAATAGCCAAGACATGGAAACAACCTAAATGTCCACTGACAGATGACCGGATAAAGAAGATGTGGTACATATATACAACGGAATAGTACTCAGCCATAAAAAAGAATGAAATAATGCCATTTGCAGCAACACGAATGCAACTAGAGATTATCATACTAGGTGAAGTAAGTCAGAAAGAGAAAGACAAATACCATTTGATATCACTTATATGTGGAATCTAAAATGTGACACAAACCTATCTATGAAACAGAAACAGAAAAAGGGACATAGAGATTAGACTAGTGGTTGCCAAGGGGGAGGGAGGTGGGAGAGGGATTGTGAGTTTGGGATTAGCAGATGCAAACTGGTAGATACAGAATGGATAAACAACAGGGTCCTACTGTGTAGCACAGGGAACTATATGCAATATCCTCTGATAAACCATAATGGAAAAGAATATGAAAAATAAGGGACTTCCCTGATGGTGCAGTGGTTAAGACTGCACGTTGCCAATGCAGGGGGCCCGGGTTCGATCCCTGGTCAGGGAACTAGATCCCACATGCATGCCACAACTAAGAGTTCGCATGCCACAACTAAGTAGCCCATGTGCCGCAACTAAGGAGCCTGCAAGCCACAACTAAGAGCCAGCACAAGCAAATAAATTAATTTAAAAAAAAAGAATATGGAAAAGAATGCATATATATGTGTAACTGAGTCACTGCTGTACAGCAGTAATTAACACAACATTGTAATTCAACTATACTTCAATAAAAAATAAATTTAAAAAAATTAATGCCAAACAAAAAATACTTCAGAGTATTGCTATAGAGACAAATAAAAAAATACTTCACAATAATCAACCAGTTCAATAAGAGGATAAAATAATCCCACATGCGTATGCACCTATAGAGAGCTTCAAAATTCAGGAAGCAGAAACTAACAGAACTGAAAGAAAAAACAGACAAATCCACAGTCATAGTTAAAGATTTCAAAACTCCGTACTCAACAGCAAGTAGACAAAAATTCAGAAGATATAGAAGATTTGAATGACTCTATAAACTACCTTAACTTAATTGATATTTATAGAATATACACTCAGCAAATACTGAATACACATTTTTTCAAGTGATGGAACAGTCACCAAAATAGACCAAATGACACACCACAAAATAAGTCCCAACAGAGTTGAAAAAATTAAATTCTCACAGAGTATATTCTCTGACCATGAAATAATTAATTAGAAGTAAACATTTAGACAAACTCCAAATACCTGGATATTAAATGACTCACTTCTGAACAACACATGGATGAAAGAAGAAATCACAATGGAAATTTTAGAAAATATTCTGACTTAACTGAAAATAAAAATGCCACATATCAAAATCTGTGTCTAAGTAAAACAATGCAGAGTGGGAAATTTAGAGCTTTAAATGCTATTCTAAACAAGAAGAAAGTCTAAAACCAATGACCTAAGCGCCTACCTTAGAAAACTAGAGAAAGAGTAAATTAAACACAAAGTAGAAAAATTAGATTTCATAAAAATTTTAAACTTTTATTATTCAAAACACACTATAAAAAAATAAAGCAAGTCACAGAATAAGAGAAAATATTTGCACAAATATTTGACAGAGGACTTATATCCAGCATATGTATAAAGAACTCTTACAATGTAAGAATAAGAAGACAACTCAATTTAAAACTGAGTAAAATATCTAAAAAGACAGTTAACAAAAGAAGATACATGAATGGCCAGTACACACATGAACATACACTCCACAGCATCAGTCATTAAGAAATACAAATTAAAAATATAAACAGAGTAAAAACATCCGAAATAGGGCAAGGACGAGAAAACAACTATGTGTTACTTATAAGAGACACACACATAAGAACACAGAAAACTTGAAAATAAAAGAATGGAGTAAGATATGACAGGCAAGCACTAACCTAAAGAAAGCTGTCACAACAATACCAATAAAGGAAAAAGAGAACTTCAGGCGAGAAGCATTACTAGAGACAAAGAGGGATTACATATTGATAAAAGGATCAAGCTACCAGTAAACTCTAACAATCCTATATGAGTATGCTAAAAATAGTATTAAAATATAAAAAGCAAAAATTAATAGAACTAAAAGGAAAAACAGAAAAATACAGAATCACGAGAGACTAACCTCTCTTGGTAACTAGAAAAATAAAAGCAGAGAAAAAAATTCAGCAAGGATATAGATGATCTGAAACAACAGATTTAACAAACTTGACAAAATTGACATATGTAGAACACTGCACCCACAATGGCGGAATCCACTTTCAAGTGCATACCATTTTAACAAACTTGGTAACATGCTGAGCCATAAAGCAAAACTGAACAAATCTGAAAGAATTCACCATTCAGTATATTCTCCCATCAGACTGTAATTAAGCTAGACATCAAAAACAAAAGGTAAATGTTTAGAAATCAAGGAATGTTTAGAAACTAAGGAACCCAACAAATGTTTAGAAACTAAGGAATACACTTCTAAACAACCCATGGGTCAAAGAAGAAATTACAATGAAAACAAGAATATTTTAAACTGAAGAAAACAAAAACATATCAACACTTGCAATATGACGAGATATTCCAAAAAGAAAACAGCTAGGCATAAATGTATACATTCGAAAAGAAAATGACAAATCAATGACATAAAACCAATGACATAAGTATCTATCTTAAGAAGTTAGGAGGAACAGCAGATAAAGCTCAAAGCACAAGGAAATAAAGATAACAATAGTAACTGAAACAATAGAAAACAAACATAGAATAGAGAAAATAAGCAAAGCCAAAACATCTTTTTGAAAAGATTAATGAACGTAATAAAATCTAGCAAAAAGACAAAGCATATATCACCAATACTAGGAACAAAGGGGACATTTTTAAAATATATCTGTAGAATGCAGGAATCCTTGAGACATTAAAGATATATGAAGAGTATATCAAAACAACTTTATACCAATAATACTGAAAGTTTAAACAAAACCTAAGTTTCTAGAAAAACAAAACTTATGAAAACTGACACAAAAATATAAAAATCTGTATAGTAGTTCTACATCTAGTAAAGAGTAGTTCCACATCTATTGAATCCATAATTAAAGACCCTTCCACAAAGAAATGTGTAGGCCCATATGGTTTTACCTATGAATTCTCCAAATATTGAAAAAATAAATATCACTATTCTTACACAAACTCTTACAAAGAAGAAGGAACACTACCCAACGCTTTTTATGAGATCAGCATAATGCTGATACCAAAACCTGACAAGACATTACAAGAAAATTCCAAGCCACTACCTCCTATGAACACAGAAACATTCTAAACTAAACATTAGCAGACCAACTCTAGCAATACATTAAAAGGTTAATATAACTGACAAAATTGGTTTATTTCAAAAATAAAAAATTGTCATGTTTTAAACAAAAAAAAATTATTGTAATTTGCCACATTAACAGATTAAAGGAGAAAAACTATATAATCATCAATAAGTGCAGAAAAGCCATTTGAAAAACATAACATTCATAATTTTTAAAAATCTCTTAGCATATTAGAAATAGACGGGAAACTCTTACCTGACAAAAGTCAGGTTTAAAAAACGCTTACAACAAACATCAGAATTAATGGTGAAATACTGAATGCTTTTCCACTAAGATCAGGAAGAAACAAAGGTGCCCACCACCAACGCTGTGCTGAAGTTTCTGGCCATTGCAATTAGGTAAAAAAAAAAAAAGGAAGTATACAGAATGGAAAGGAAGCAATAAAGCTGTCATTATTCTCAGACAGCATAACTATGTATATGTAAAAATCTAAAAGAATCTACACACTATTAGACTTAAGTGAATTTATTTAGCAAGGTTGCTGGATACAAAGTCAATGATAAAAACAAACTATTTCTATATATAGGCAAATTTATTTTTTCAATGACATTGTTTATAACAACATCAAAAATGTCAAACACTTCGCAATAAATCTAACAAAAGATGTATAAGTCCTATACACACAAAAAAATTTCAAAACATCACGGAAAGAAATTAAAGAACATCTAAATAAATGGACAAATATACCATCCATGGATTGGAAGACTCAATACTGTTGACACTAGTCAGCTGTCCCCATATTGATCTATATTCGATGCACACAATTCCAATCAAAACCCCAGGCATGTTTTTGTACAGGTATGTGATTTGACAAGCTGATTCTGAAATTTATATGAAAAAGCAAAGGACCAAGAATAGCCAAGTCAATACTGCAGAACAACACTGGAGGACAGAGATCAAGATATCAAGATATCAGATATCAAGACTTATTACACAGCTACAATGACAATGTGGTATTGGCTCAAAGATAAATAACAGGCCAATGGAATACAACAGGGAGTCCAGAAACAGACTTACATATAGCCTCCCACATTGATGACAAAGAGACACTGAAGTATAGTGGAGAAAAGATAAACTCTTCAATAAATAGTGCTGAGTCTATTAGATATCCACATGGGAAAAAAATTATCTTGACCTCCTCCTTATATTTAACAAAACAATAAAACTTCTTGGAAATAAAACAGGAACAATTTACTGAAATAAGCAAAGATTTCTTTATCAGAACACAGAATGCACTTACCTAGAGGGAAAATTTCACAGACTGTAGTACATTAAAATTAGGAAATTCTTGATAGAGCCAATCTGTGGCCCATCATTTGGGAACCTCTTAATCTATGCAGTCTGATAATTCACTTAATTCTACTTATGTAACATTCAAAGAACACTGCTTTTGTGAATGAGTAATATCTTGATTTATGAAATTAAATCCATAAAACTCATAATGAGAAATTCAGATAATAGTAATTTTCAATAGTTAGGACTTTTAATAACTACTGAAAACTCAACAAAGAATCAAATACAATATGAATTTAATATGTGAAGTGGCACTGTTTTCACTCATTTTTAAAAATGCAGTTTTACTTTTAATGTTAAATCCTACTAATAATACGCAGTTATCACAGGTGATTAAAAACAGCAGACAGGCAAGAAGTGCCCTGTTAGGTAGATATGAACACAGCCAACGTAAACCAGAGTAAAGGCCCAGAGCTGCTCTCTGTGGCTAGCAAAAATAAGCCATCTGCTGCAACAAAAATAATCTGAAAGGTACAGAGTAATAAGCCTGCTCTTCTATCGTTTATTAAATGGTGAAAATTCAGGTTGCTTAGCCAGGAATATAGCTACAGTAAGATAAACCTTTCTCCAAGTGGGGAAAAACAGCTACACATCATCTTACTTACTCAAAAAGCCTCCTTAGATCAGCAAACTAAGGGAAAGGAGTAAAATAAAGATAGCAATAGCTTCCAGAGGGCACAGACTTAAAAAGGTATTAATGAAAAATTATATATAGTCCAACTTTCGTTCTATGCCCATGCCAAACCTCATTAAGATGATACACATTTATCTTTTACTATGTGAAGGACACTGTGTATTCTCAACTACTAAATATTTTACCTTTGCAGCAAGTTGTAGTCCAATTTTGTCAGCTTCATCCTCCAGTGTTCTACTATATGGTCTATCAAACATAAACTAAGAAGAAATAAGAAAGAAAACTTCCCTTAAGGCTATTTCATAACAAAAGGAGCAAAAAATGAGATTGTCAAAATTAATTTCATGAAGTACCTAGGATATAGTTTTTATGCTCTCCATGATTAACATTTAAAGAACACCATGGTATAAAACAAAGTGCAGCCTTTATTTCCTCCATCAGAGATTAATATTTTTAAAACATGGAAAGAATAGGAAAAAACCATGCCTGCAAACTTTTGGAGAGTCCACAGTATCATATAGTGGACTTCTATTTTTCCAATTATAACCTCTACTTACTATGTAGAGGATTCCCTAAGAAAGCTTATTGATGCAGGATTTTTAATATGACCAAGGAACATTGTGATCTTGCAGTTTTAAAAGAAAATTGAAAAACTATAGCTATATAATAGCCAGTGACACTACTAGAGGATTTATTTCAGTTAGAAAATTAACCATATAGCAGAATGTTCTTTCTTTGACATATTATCTTAATTTCCTCTTTGATTTCTAAGTATTGATTAGTTAGGAAAATGAACTTTTCTTCCAACTTCAATGAAAGAATACAAATAGATATTATAACTGTAATTTTCCTAATTACTTGTATTTATGTGAATGCTTTCCAGTTAAATACTAATTTTCAGTAAGTACTAAAGCTTTGTAGAAGATGGATCAATAGGCAGGATTTTTGAGAGAAGAGCTATTAATCGGGGAAGCAATTTTTCAGAGGTAGCTGCATGTCAGTAATGGCTAGAAATAGTAAAATCAATCTAATCCACTGTATATGACCATTAGATATGACTTGCTTCCTTCTCGATCATGTCTGTTTTAGGTTGCTGAACTATATTATATAGTGTCTGCACTTTCCATAAGCAGTCTGCAGGTGTCCCAACGAATCTGCCGGTAGTATAACCAATTAAAAACATTGGCTTTAAAAGGAAAGAAATGTGTTCAAGCCCAAATGCTGATGTGTATTAACTATTAGTTCTGGGCTAATTTTTTAACCCCTCTGAGCCCAATAGCATCATATGTAAAATGGAGTAGTAACAGTACCAAACTCCTAGAGTTGCAGAGAGGATAAAATGAGCAAATAATCATAACTCCCATTTGTTGAGTCCTTACTTGGTACCAGGTACTGTGCTAAATGCTTTCAATCAGTGGTTCTTAACTGGACGTGATATTGTCCCTCAGGGACATTTGGAAATGTCTGCAGATATTTTTGATTGTCACAACTGGGGTTGGGGAGAGAGGGGGGAGTGCTACTGGCGTCTAGTGGGTAGAGGCCAGATGTGTAGAGGCATCTAGACGTGTAGAAGCCACTGAACATTCTGCAATGCAGAGGACAATTCCCCACAACAAAGAATTATCTTGTCAATTCTTTGTCAGTTCAAAATGTCAATAGTGCCTATATTGAGAAATGCTGCTTTAAACGTATAATTAAACCCGCAATAATGCTTTGAGTTAGCCACTACTATTATCCAAACTTACAGATAAAGAAACTGAAACCTATAATAAGTGAAGTCACCTGCTGAAGTTCTATAAAATTTAGGTCTAATAGAGATTAAATTCAAACACAGATCCATCTGATCAGAGCCTGTATTCTTAACCCCTGTACAAAATTAATCTATAATGTTTATCCTAGTGCCTACAATACAGTAAGTACTCAATAAATGTTAGCTGCTATAATCATTAGTAATAGCTCTCAAAACCCTACCTGGTAGCGCTCTATGAGGGCTGCTACATTGTACCCAGACAGTTAAGTGAGGGCCCCCTACTTCTTCCTTCCTCTCTTCCTTTCTCTGACAAAAAAATGTCAGCAATTCCCCCTCAAGAACTTCACTATCAGCATTCCCCTCTACTCTCCAATCACAATGAGCAAGCTTCTAGAGAAAGAAATATTTCCTTGTCACCAAAATTACTGGGAGGGGGCCTTGATTTAGGGAAAAAGACTTCAAACAGAAGTAATCCTTACTTCATTTTCAGTTTAATTATTAAAGAATTATACTCAAATAGCAGGATCATCAAGTATTTCAAGGGAGAAACAGCTTCCAGTTATCTTTCTTAAGACTTAATCTCCTGATTCCATTACAGAAAAAGCTATATATTGATAAATGGGGGGGAAACTACATTACCTTCTTTGACTTCCCAGCACATTAATGATAAAAATAAAATTCAAAATATGAGATTCTATAACCTAAGCAATAACCATTCTTTCTTTTTCCGTTTAAGAATCTTTATTTCAATATAAATGAAACCAAATGATATGCTAACACTGACTAAAAGACTTAGTTATTCAATTTCTAAAGCAATTTGTCTCAAAGAATTTTATACATTGGATTTAAACAGCACCCAGATGGCACTCTGATGGGTGCTCCACAAATCACTGAATAAACAAATAACAGATTGTTCCTAAATAACCAAACCTCCCAGGACAAGAAGAAATATCTGACGAAAGACAAAAAATAACTAATGATAGTTAAACAAAGCAAATATTAAGATTGCAAGACCTCCTTTCAGTAGTGTACTGTTTTGAACAAGATGGAGGACTCAACAAATTTTATCAGATGACTATCATTATGCATAAGTACTAAAAACAAAGTTAACAAACACCTATTAAGACTGTCCTTTCAGTATTTTCCAGGCAACATTAATTTAACTGGGAGTGAGGAGATGAGGGTCGTCGAGCAGCTTCTGCCAACCCTGCGCCCATAAAAGTTTACAGGTTTTAAGAGTTCTCCATTAAAATGCAAATAATTTGGGGGAAGGGAGAGTCATCCAGTGAGTACACCACTGTTACTAGGAGACAAAAGGGGAACGTCTGAAGGTAAAGCAACAGAAGGAAAGAAAGGGTTGTGACTGGGTTTCTCTCTGTAAGAACAATAACTATGAAAAAAAAAAAAAAATGCTAGCCAAAAGTTGCCAAGCCCTTCTAACCCATCTATCTCCATCATATAAGAGATGTAGTATTTTCTAATTTGAATGCTCATTATTAAGAATATCCCCTAAAAATAAGAAGACGTAAGACACTAAAAATTAGCACCCGTTTTTCATGATAAGATTCATGATAAGGTATGAAAACATTTCTGGTACTTTTTCCTTTACAGTAATATTAAAATGTTCTCACCACAGGCCATTGCAAATTCAACTTATTGTCTCAGACTTACCTCCTGCAATTTAGACTGAATCCATTGGCCCAAAAGTGCCAAACTATCTCGAGGACAAATGGCCCAAATCATTGTGAGAAAAATCAGACCTAGGAAATCCAGGAAATGAACCAAGCTAGCCTTTTCTGCCTGAGAAAAATCAAAATAATGAAAATTACACTTCATAAATTCAGATAGTACATGCTTATATTTTCTAGTTCATCGTGTGTAATCACATTAAATAATTACATGTGTTTAACTGAACTTCGCCAAGTAAGATTGCAAATTCTTTTTCTTCCGTGTGCTTTATCCTTTCCCAGTCTGTTTTTCCCATCTCTTGCTTACATAGTTATGCATTCATTTATTCATTTAACTAATATCTACTTGAGCCACTACCACCATTCAGATACAATGACAGGTTCATTAACCTACAGTGTCTTATACTAACAAGCATAATAATCTTGTAAAATAGGTACAATTGTTCCCTATTTTATAGATAAACTAAGATGAAGAGAGATTAAAAGAGTTGCCCAAATTCACAAAGCAATTAGTAAAAGAACAAGGAATCAAACCCAGGAAGTTACAGTTTCTAATACAGTCGCTAAATCTTTTTAAAAAATCAAATAAATGTGTTTATTATGCTTATACTTTTAGACAGAGACCAAACACTACCTAACATATGAAGCAGTTAAAACAAGGAACAATTCAGGAAAATATTAGAAATATATTTTTTAAATAAAAGTCTTTTGACTTCATGACCTAATATGTGAAGAGTCATGCAAGTGTGCAACTTTATCAGCCTGGTATTTCCCACCAGGAAATTTAGTTATATGATTTTTTGTATTTACTTATAGCAGTAACCAAAAAATGTTTTACTTAAAATAGTTGTTTGGAGTAGTAATAACTAAATATAAGTTTTATGCACTGGACTGTTCATTGTTCCTCACTAAAGTTGCTGAATAAATGTTATTGTAATGCTGATACTGATAATATAGGAATCATTACTTGAATGTATGAAACATGGCTAACAACTAAAAATAATCACCTAGAATACTTCTTAATATAATCTGCCCTCACAAAGCATTCTTTGCTTCATTGTAAGACTCATGAAAAACAATTATGGAATTATTTTAGCACTAAATGATGAAGTCATTATAGAAGAGAAAATCCTTGTAATTAATTATTAAAGAATATAATTGTTATTATATAATCTTAGAAAACTAAAAAATTTTTAAAATTTGTATTTGTGAAATAATGAAAACATAAAATGGAGACTCCTAAAAGAGAAAACATAGTATTGACAGTGTCTAAGACCTCTAACAAAGAAATATTAATAACTATTTCCTATTTTTAAGGCCATTTGCTTTTTATGTCTTGTCTAATTATTGCTCTTGCACTGATAGAGATGACAACATTATGCTGAATAAGGCACTGGCCTAGAGGCCAGAAAAATTAATGTACTGAAATGAACACCTTTTAAAAACTAAAAATGGCCAAAATTGATTGACTTTGGAGTTATGAAGCCATTTCTAGAAAGACATAACGTATTTCAACTGCTTAGATTTATTCTTGTATGTATCTGTTTAAGGAAAAGATTTTTTTCTATTTTCCTGTAACTCAGAAGAAACAAAGGAGATAATTACTATTTGCACTCTAGAATAGCACAACTTTGGCCCACCTCATCTTTTTGATACTCTAAGGAAAAGACAGAATTTGAGATGACTTTTAGAGGGATTAATAACATTATCATTTCCACTTGAAGTTAATATTACTTTCATTTCTGATATATTCACAATCCTTCCACTATTTACCTTTGTGTTTTCAATTAAAAAATATACCTCTCTCTAATCATGTGAACAAATGAGCCATGCACAATTTTTAATGAATAAAAATAAAAATATGAGTAAACAAATAGATTATTTTTCTAGATTCATACCAAGTCAAACAGATGTATATTCACAAGGGTATAAATCGACCTGAATTCCATGATCTATGAGAAAAGTGCTGCCAACAGCCGGGTAACTGTACGAAAAGGAAGCAGTGCCAGACTTGCAAACAGAAAACCTTGATTAAAGTTCCAATTCTGCCCGTTTGTCACGTTAGTCATGTTATTTAGAGTCTTTTTAAACATTAGAGACCTCGTATATAATATAGCAGCAGTCCCCAACCTTTTTGGCACCAGGGACGGGTTTCATGAAAAACAATTTTTCCACGGACAGGGTTGGGGGATGGTTCAGGTGGTACTGCGAGCCATGGGGAGCGGCAGATGAAGCTTTGCTCACCCGCCTGCCGCCCACCTCCTGCTGTGCGGCCCAGTACCAGTCGACGACCCGGGGGTTGAGGACCCCTGTAATATAGGGATATTAAATACCTACCTCATGAGGATAGTATTAAAATTATGAATGAGAAGGTATTAAAAAACTCAGTAAAGTGTAAAATGGCAAGGTATCATTATTATTACTCTGCATTAATTATACATGGCATATCATTCTAGACATTTTCAAAGATGCTCTAAGCTATCCTCTGAGAATGAATAAAAAAGTAAGAAAACATTTACCACTTGAATAGTAATATCACTTTCCTACAGTTGATTTTCTGACTAGATTATAAGTATGTTAATAATTATAGGAAGTTTAAAATCTAATTTGAAATAATTACAGGTTGAGAATAATCACTTCTTAGCAAAAAAGACAGGTGATAAAAATAGTATTTAATAGAAACACTAATTATTCAGTATCAAACACTAAAGACAATAAAAATTCTCAAAATTACCCAATCATACTTTCTCAGGTAACAGAATAAGTCAATTACTAAAAACTAAAATTCCATCATAAAAAATAACTGAAAAGATTCAGTTCTCTAAAAGATTTAACTTGCTAATTTCAAAGGAGTGTTTCAACAACTGAACATTCATTTTAGGTACTTACGGCATGCTCAAGTACTGCGTGTGCTATTTCATGGCCCAGAAGGAAGGATAGCTGATGAATATCAGTCACACTATTTAAAAGCCCAGTGAAGATAAACACTTGTCCATTCTGCACCATAATGAAAATAATGTAAGGAATTAGAACAACATAAAAAACAAGGACGCTAAATTTAACAATTAAAAATTAGGCTGGGTAACATTTACTTACTGGAAGCACAAAGGCATTTATATCTGGGGAATCAACCACGTGAATTATCCAATTGATCTCAGAGATCCCTGGAATATCTTTATTGCATTCAATTAAATGATGAACCACTTCTTTAACAGCCACGTATCGGGCGTCTTTCTCAGTTAGCATATCATTTTTAAATTCTTCCATCCACTGAAAGATTAAAAAGAAAAGTAGTCTCTAAGAGAGTGTTAGTTCTACAAAATGTTTATATTGCTTTAAGTAGTGTTATATGGCACTTATTGTTGAACACTTTAATTTTTAATTATGTAAAAATATGCACATATTAAATACTCAAAAAATTTCAAATTTGAATTATTTATGCAAAGGCAATCTGGTTTCTCACAAAGAGAATAAATTCTAATAACTAAGATTTTTCATATAAATTGGTTGAAATAAAAATTTCACTCTTCTATTAGCCTATAAACAAATAAAATGCTTAAATATTATTTCTAATTTCCTAAATATTTTAGAAAACAAAACATTGCCTAGAGAACAGTAAGATTTCATATAAGAAAGTAAAATACAAAAGAAAATTACTTTCATAACATACTGAATAGAAAAACACCCTATACTTAATAAGAAAGTTAAACTTCCACCAAAAAAAGGACACTTCATTAACTTTAAAGTGTTTTAGCCAGATTGAAATTACTAAAATTTTAGAACTAATGGGCATATCATTTTCTCTATATTATGCTAATTAAGACTAACCACCATATGAAGACACTTTCTGAAGCTATATTCATGAGACTCTTTCAAGTGTACTTCGAAAAGTGAGGATGTTCTGAAAATATTAAATTTCCATAAAACGTATAATTTCTTTCATATATGAATCAAGAAGTCCATAACCTTCCTCCTTGAGATGCATTAAAAACAGATGATTTTATAGAACATGAATTTAAAAGTCTTTATATAGCGGGACTTCCCTGGTGGCACAGTGGTTAAGAATCCGCCTGCCAACGCAAGGGACACGAGTTCGAGCCCTGGTCCGGGAAGATCCCACATGCCACGGAGCCACTAAGCCCGTGTGCCACAACTACTGAAGCCCACGCGCCTAGAGCCCATGTTCCGCAACAAGAGAAATCACTGCAATGAGAAGCCCACACACCGCAATGAAGAGCAGCTCCCGCTCACCGCAACTAGAGAAAGCCCGCGTGCAGCAACGAAGACACAACACAGCCAAAAGTAAATAAATAAATAAATTTATAAAAAAAAAAAAAGTCTTTATATAGCATTTTTTAAAAGCACAAGTCACCAATGTAAACCGTCTGAAACAAAGAAAACCACTGAAGTGGATACAACAAAAAAAATTGTATGTAATTATAGTACTTTATAATAATCCTATAAGAGCATGTGTTTGAATTTTCATAACAGGCAGGTATTACATTAGTAGGCTAAAAAATAAGAAAAAAGATATATGTACATGTATATAATTTTTTAAAGCTTCTTAGTGATATAAATGGTAGAAGATAACACTAATTTAACACTAGGCCTTTCTCAATCTTAACAGAACACTTTCCTCAAACTTGCTTCTAACTAGACTATTCTAAGAAACATCTCAAATCTCTGTATAAACTGTATAGAAGAGATTGGTCTTATCTTTATTAAGAACAATCTTTTTAGTGAAAAACCATTATTTCCTTTTTTATGGTAACTTTCCATTAACAAACTCAGAAGCTCAATTGAAATAAAAATATATAAAAATCTAACCATGACAAAGCTGTCAAGTGAGGTTATAAATTCAACAAATATTAATTGAGCACATACAGGCACACCTCAGAGACACTGCGGGTTCAATTCCAGTTCTCGATATCTTTATTGAGATATTCACCACAAAGTGAATATCTTAATAAAGCAAGTCACATGAATTTTTGGTTTCCCAGTGCATACTGTGTGCAACAGCATTATGTCTAAAAACAACAATGTACATACCTTAAAGAACACTTTATAGCTAAAAAATGCTAACCATCATCTAAGCCTTGAGCAAGTCATAATCTTTGTTGCCTAACAAATATAATAGTAATGAAAAGGCTTGAAATATTGCAAGAATAACCGAAAAGTGACATAGAGATATGCAGTAAGCAAATGCTGTTGGAAAAATGGCACCGATAGACTTGCTTGACACAGGGTTGCCACAAACCTCCAATTTTTAAAAATGCAACATCTGCAAAGTGTAATAAAGCGAAGAACACTAAGATGAGGTTTGTCTATACTGTTTATGTGCCAAGCATGAGAGATAGAAAGATGATCCGTCCTCAAGGAACTCACTAGTGGTATAAAATGTTTAACTACTTGAGCGACTATACTTTCCAAGGAGGTATGACTTCTGAATTCCAACTTTATTTTGCATTCAAAAAATATAATAAATAGCCAAAATTGATGTGTGGGGGGTGGGGGGGAATATCTTATTCTACTTTATTTTCAAGGTACAAAAATTCAAATTACAGACCTATTTATTCAAAAAATATATACTAAGCACTACTTTGTACACTGTGCCAGTACTTAAGATGAAATGATAAACAGAATAGACAGGGTCTCTGACCCCCTGGAGCTAGTCTCGAAAGGGAGACAGATCAACAAATAAATAATTATGCAAATAATTATGGTGTTACCCTCATGATAAGTGTTTTAAAAGAAAAGGACAGTATGCAAAGAGAAAAGTAGGAGACCTAGCCCCAATATAGCCAAGCACAGAGCATAGCTACAAATGACTAATTCATAATGCAGTCTGTACGAAGGATACCCCCTAGAGCCTAACGTAGCCACCCTGCCTAACTCAGTCAGGATAATCAAGGAAGGCTTTCCTGAGAAAGTGACATTTAAGGTGACATGGGATGTGCAGGAGTTAGCTGGGTGATCCAGAGGAAAGGCAATGTAGGCAGTAGGAATACTAAGCAGGAAAGGTCTGAGACCTTTTGGAAAAAATGCTAATTTGCTATCAGAGATTAAAATTAAAAACTAGTGCATCTTTCATGTTTAAGAAACTTTCCTCCTTTGAGTATTATATCAAGCAATGTAGTTAAAAACAATTCTTTCTACTTACTGCTTCATATTCCAGTTCTGATAAAAGTCTGAAATGTTCTTTCCCCAGTAATAGAAGCTTGCTCCTTCCTGTGACTGGACTCACTTCCAGGTGTGTAAAATAAAATACTACAAAAAGCAATCCAAAACTACTCAAACCAAGGAATAACTTCCATTTATTCTTCCTTACACTTTCTTTAAATAGTTCCTTTTTGTTAGGAGGAAGTGCCTGCCACCATTTCCTTATGCCCCTAGAGCAAAAAGAAAAATTCAAAGTTCTGATAATAGAATCAGTACATATCACCAAAACTTAATGCTTATGCTAAAATTCTGTCATCAAATACTCAAATTTTTATATTTTTCTGTATAGATGGCTTTTTCAGTTTTTAAAAATTCTTAGCTAAATGATGAAAAAGTAATCAATTATATGGAGCTATAGTTAAAAATTCTAATGCTCATTTGAATTTTCTTCAGTTATTTTAAAGGTAAACGCTAAATGAGAAGCTGTTTTACTATAACTACCATTAACATTTATTGACTGTTTAGCACGTTCAAGGTACTCTTCTAATGCTATACGTATATCATCTCATTTAATCTTCATAAAAATCCTGTTACAGAAGAGAAAATGGAGACTTAGAGAAGTTAAACAATTTATACAAGGTTGTAGAGTTAATAAGAGGAAAATGAGGCAAGGAAGGCAATATAATAGGGATGAGCTGCCCAAATAAACATCTGAAGGCGTTACGGTACAACAAATCTATACCTTTAACCACCACTGCCCCCACTGCTCGTCAGACATCTGACACAATCTGCCAGTACTTCAGTAAGGTACAAGGGAAACTATCTCAGCACTGATTATAGAAACAAGTATTGCTCAGTAGCAGAAACCCCACTAACCCCTCAAGAACATGACAAAGGAGAGGTAATAAAAAGAGCATAAGCACTGTAAATACGGAAATGAGAGATTTTATAGATAACATCTGGGGAGGTCCAATTCTACCAGGCAACAATATACTCTGCTGCTTTTTAGGGTTTATGGACATTTTGACAACCAGTAATGTTTTCAGCACTGGAACAGAACTTTTTCCCTATGAGTTCATCTGTGAAATTACAACAAGAATTTAAAATATATACATCATTCTCTTGACAAAATTTATTTTATAAAATAACTTCTTTGAGTTATCTTAATCTTGTTAAGTGACACACCTAAAATGCCTTTAAAGTGTTTCAACCTAAAAAGATTCAGATCAAACTATGAAGTATACTTATTTCCAACTTAAAAGTTTATGACATTATTATTTAAAATGTATGAAAACATATCCTAAAATAAAATTTTAGGCGATTTACTATAGTAGTATCAACAAAAGGTTAAAAATAAATAAATAATTTAAAAGGATGAAAAAGTGTTATTGGCCCAAGAACCTGGGCTGAGTTGTGACAAAGATTCTCTCCTCCCCCAAACTCTACTCAGACTCCCCTGAACTCTTTTTCAAATAGGCCTTGTCTTTTGGACTGCTGTGTTCATCTCTGCACTGTCCAATTTTAGCAAGAATCCTGCTAGGTCAATTAAGTCAGAATCCCTCATCCTCCATATCTGATCACAATACCCAATCTGTCCTTATCATTCATCATCCCCCAGGTGATATCTGATCACCCTCACTTGCCTTCAGCAATAACTCTAGTAGGTCAGTTTGGGTGGAATCCCCCCTTGCTCCTGATGTTTCCTCTCTGTAGTTTTCCATCTACCAACCCCCCGCCCTGCCCACATAGCCCATGGTGTATTCAGAGCTGACTCTGGTTCTATACTGAGGTCTCTTTTCTCCTACTGCAGAAGTTCTGAATAAAATCTGTTTTTACTTCTTTAACTACTGTCTAGCTCTGGCTTTCTTTGATAGTCGTTACTTAAATTGAGAGCTAAATTAGCTGTATATTTTCTGAGTGCCAAAGCCTAGTCATAAAGAACACAATAAATTACAGAGTACAGGTCCTCGATTTTTGATAAAAAGAAAACTGGGTTGGTTAGCATGGAAGTAAGAAGGCTAGAAGGCACTTCATAGTTATCAAACATAAGAAAAGTTTATAAGGAGACAATGCTTAACTTTACCTTTCTTCAATCTTCATGGAGCAAATAAGAGAAAACAGAATTATGAGGGGGAGTTTTAAATTAAATATGAAGTATCACTTAGCTGTAAAAACATTAAGTATTATAAAGGATCACAAAGAGAAAATAAAGATTTGTCGGAAACAGAATAGAAAAATAAATAAACAAATAATAAATACTAATTAAGAGTTAACGTGGCTAGGAATGAGCCCTTTCTTAAGTAAGCAAAGTTCTTCAGTTTCATGATCCATTGCCTCAAATTCCGTGAACTAAAAAGGAATGCTTGTAAGTACAGTTCTTATACGTGAGTTATAACAAACATTTCTGATTCTTGTAATCATAAATATAAGACCTTTTAAATAGTGTCTATATAAAATATACAAGAATAACTTTTAAAGGTCACATTTCTGTACTATAATATGCAATAAATGATTTTAAGATTATTAAGGCATACATAAAAAAACTGAGTAGAACCAACGGTTTAGAAACTGAATTCTGAGCTAATTATGGGAGGGAAATCTATCAAGTTTTCTTTAAAAGTGAGTTTTACAGATACTTTTTAAGAGTTTATATTTTAAAGAGCATTTCACCTGCCCACAATGATAGCCAGTAGCTTCTGCACTGGTTTAAGAATCATCAACAAGAGAGGAACCGGAGCAGCATGAAACCGCGGAGAAGTATGGAAACTCCTGATGTCTCTTGTGGGTAAACAGTTTAGAGGATGCACCACTGAAAGAGCAGGAACTACTGGAACGTCTTTCATCAGTAGCTGTCTTGAAAAAGAGTTATTCCATGCAGTACATTTTTGGGTAATCATCCAAATTTCCTTACTTCTGGTGCTCAAGAGGCAGCCTGTTCTTTTGCTATTAAAAGTCCTACAGAAATGAAAGTTTTCAGGCAGAAATGTCCATCTATCACCCTGATTTACTCCCAGGCCCAGAGACTTATTTACTATATTGTTAATTTTCACTTGATGACAGTCCAGTGAGGTTACAGCTTGTGTGTTACATTTTCTCCAGCTGGTCAGTAAATTCAATCGGAAGAAAACACAGTGTCTAGCAGCAAACTGCAGTCCACAGATGAAGCTCATCTTTGTTTTGCTTGATTATCTGGAACACAAAATATAAACTATAAATATCTAAGCAAAATACTTATTACCAAACTGGGAATATAACACTTATGAAAAAGGTGTTCTTCCTTTAACACATCTCCGACTAAATTACCTTGGGTTTCTACTCACTGCCCCCTGCACCAACTCCTCTTAACAATAAAAACCAAAGAGGCTTTACTAACTTTTAACTCAACAACATGTACTTTCAAAATCTGGATTTTTTTATTCTTTTCATTTTTTAATTTTAGTTGGGGGAGTCTATTTTTATTTTAACAGCTATATTATTTGGGGAATAAGGAATGGATTAAATAAAAACAGCACTAAGTTTCAGCAATTGGCAGTAATGGGGGGAAAGGGTATTTAATGGAATAGTAAAGTCTAACATAAAATGCATTTTTAAAAATACAGATTTGTGGGACTTCCCTGGTGGTCGAGTGGTAAAGAATCCGCCTTACAATGCAGGGGAAGCAGGTTCGATCCCTGCGCCAGGAACTAAGATCCCACATGCCGCGGGGTAACTAAGCCCGCAAGACACAACTACTGAGCCCGTGTGTCTCAACTAGAGCCCACTGTGCCACAATTACAGAGCCCACGTGCCCTGGTGCCCGAGCACTACAACCTGAGAGAGAAAACCCGCACGTCACAACTAGAGAGAAGCCCGCACACCACAACAAAAGATCCTGCACACCTCAACAAAGACCCTGTGTGCCGCAACTAAGACCTGATGCGGCCAAATAAATAAATAAAATAAATAAAATAAATAAATATTTTTTTAAAAACCTAAAAAAAAAAATGCAAAAATAAATAAATAGAAATAAAATACAAATTTGTTCCGTTCAAATATAATACTGGCACTTCTGATTCAGGTCAATACAGAGTAAAAGGGACTTATCCTGTCACTGAAAATAACCAAAAAAAACAGACAGAATATGAAGACCTAAACAGACATTTTTCCAAAGAAGACACATAGATGGCCAACAGGCACATGAAAAGATGCTCGACATCGCTAATTATTACAGAAATGCAAATCAAAACCACAATGAAGTATCACCTCACACTGGTCAGAATGGCCATCGCCAAAAAGTCTACAAATAATAAATGCTGGAGAGGGTGTGGAGAAAAGGGAACCCTCCTACACTGTTGGTGGGAATGTAAATTGATACAGCCACTATGGAGAACAGTATGGAGGTTCCTTAAACTAACAGAGCTACCATATGATCTAGCAATCCCACTCCTTGGTACATATTCATAAAAGACGAAAACCCTAATTCAAAAAGCTACATGCACCCCAATGTTCATAGCAGCACTATTTGCAACAGCCAAGCCATGGAAACAACCCAAGTGCCCATCAACACGATGGAATATTACTCAGCCATAAAAAAGAATGAAATACTGCCGTTTGCAGCAAGATGGATGGACCTAGAGAATATTATACTTAGTGAAATAAGTCAAATATTATATATCATGTATATTTAGAATCCAAAAAAATAATACAAATGAGTCTATATACAAAACAGAAACAAATTCACAGACATAGGAAACAAACTTGTGGTTGTTGGGGAAAGGGAGGGGGGAGGGATAAATTAGGAGTATGGGATTAACAGTTACAAACTGCCATACATAAAACAGATAAGCAACAAGGACTTTCTGTATAGCGCAAGGAATTATATTCAACATCTTGTATTAACCTATAATGGAAAATAATCTGAAATATATATACACACACACACACAACTGAATCCCTTTGCTGTACACCTAAAACTAACACAATATTGTAAATCAACTATACTTCAATTAAAAAAAAAAAACAGACACAATAAGTAAAACAATGGTTTCAACATACTGAACATCAGGCAACGAAGAACAGTCATCCCTGAGAAATGGGAAACAAATAAGGCGAGCCCTACAACTGCCCCAGCCTCCTGCCTGGAGAGAGTTTCTAGGCCACTATGCAAAGAGGCGAAACCTAGCGCAGCCCAATGGTCCTCCTAAATTAAAGAGATGAAGCTGGGAATTCAAGGATATTAAACTAGTTATACATATTGCTTATGTTTAAGAAGTTAAAGGAAAGTTTGGGCATGTTATGTAGAGACATGGAATATATTTTTTCAAAAGATTGACATTGAATTTCTAGATTCGAAAACTGTAATGTCTTAGATAAAAATTATACTGGATGAGACTAACACCAAATTAGACATTGTATAAATAAAGCCTTACAAATTGACGTATCAATAAAAAACTATCCAAAATGAAATGCAGAGAGAAAACAGACTTTAAGAAATGCATACAGCATCACTGAGGTGTGGGATAACTCAAGTGACCTGATATATGTGTAAATGGAGTCCCTGAAAAGTGGGGAGGGATAGTAGACAGAAAAAAAAAAAAAAAACTTGAAAAAATAATGGCCAAAATTTTCCAAATTTGATGAAAACTGTAAACCCACACATCCAAGAAGTTTAACAAACCACACACAAAGGAAACACAAAAGAAACTACTCTAAGGTATATCAAATTTCTTAAAACCAATGAAAGAGAAAACCTTAAATTTGACACCTTGGATTAAATGGATACATTCCTTGAAAAACACAAAGTACCAGAGCTCACTCAAGAAGAAATAAACAACCTGAAGAGCCCTATACCCAACTTTTAAATTGAATTTATAGTTAAAAACCTTCCCATGAAGAAAGCTCCAGAACCAAAAGGCTTCTACCAAACATTTAAAGAAGAAATAATAATAATTCTATATAAACTCTTCCAGGAAATTAAAAAGGAATAATTTGCAACTCCTTCCATAAGACCAGCACTACCCTGATACCAAAGACAGGAAAAAAAATTACAAGAAGACTACAGAATAATATCCCTCATGAACATAGATACAAAAATTCTTAATAATATTTCAGGAAATCTAATTCAAAAATATATTAAAAAGACAATACCTCATGACCAAGTGAGGTTTGTCTCAGGAATGCAAGGTTGAATAAAAATTCAAAAATCAATCAATGTAATTCACCCTAACTGAAGAAAGAAACACTACATGATCATCTCAAAAGACACAGAAAAAGCAATGGATAAAATCCAACAACCAACCCTGATAAAAACTCTCAGTAACTAGGACATCTACAGGAACCTATAAGCAACAGTATGTTTATTGGTGAAAGATTATACTTTCCTCCTCAGATCAGGAGCAAGGCAAATATGTCTGCTCCCACCACTTCTATTCAACATTATACTGGAGATGCTAGCCAGTGCAACAGAATTAAATAAATAGATACATAACTAACTAACTAAATGGCATCCAGATAATAAACAAGTAAAATGATCTTTATTCCTAGATAACATGACTGTCTATCCAAGAGATCCAAAGAAATCTACAAAAAAGACTATTAGAATGAGTTTAAGGTGGCAGAATACAAGAGCAATACACAAAAACACTAGCAAGTGAGAGAAGCCAGACCCATACACAGGAAGAAAAATACACAGGAAAGAACACTACTCTCTCTCCAAAAATCATGTTCTATGATTTCAGCTATATAATATAAACTGTAGAAAATGCAGACTAATTTATACTTATAGAGAAATCAGAGGATGGAAAGGTAAAGAGGGGCAAGAGGAGGGATTACAAAGTTTGGGGGGGGGCAACTAAAATGTTCACTATTGTGATTGTGTTGTTGGTTTCATAGATATACACATAAGTCAAAACATGCACAGTTTAAATATGTCCAATTTATTGTATATCAACTATACATTAAGCTATTTTTTTTAAAAGGTACTAAAAAGAGACAACCAAATGCAATGTGTGAACTCTGATTAGATCCTAATTTGAAAGAAAAAAAATTTGTTTTAGAAGACAACTGGAACTATTGGGGTAATTTGAATATGAATTTGCTTTTAGGTTATTTTAGATAAGAGTTGCTTATTTACTTAGGTGATAAAGATGTGGTTATGTAGGTGAATATCTTATACCTGAAATGCTTGCTGAACTCTCTTTTCATGATGAATAAAACTTTCAAATTTTATAATAAAAATACATTCATGGGCTTCCCTGGTGGTGCAGTGGTTGAGAATCCGCCTGCCAATGCAGGGGACACAGGTTCGAGCCCTGGTCTGGGAAGATCCCACATGCCGCAGAGCAACTGGGCCCGTGAGCCACAACTACTGAGCCTGCGCATCTGGAGCCTGTGCTCCGCAACAGGAGAGGCCGCGATAGTGAGAGGCCTGCGAACCGCGATGAAGAGTGGCCCCCGCTCGCCGCAACTAGAGAAAGCCCTCACACAGAAACGAATACCCAACACAGCCAAAAATAAATAAATAAATTAATTAATTAAAAAAAAACCATTCAGACATACACACAGAACATAAAGGCAATACAGAAAAACGCTAACAATCTTTGTATCTAAGTGGTGGTTATATATGTGCTCATTAAATTTCTTTTCAGTTTTTTTTAGTGTTTCAAATCTTCATAATAAAAGTTGCAGGGAAAAATACATAAATCTAACTCTGTCTAGGCTAATACAATATTATCTGGAAAGATGCTTCAGAACATCAATTTTCATAAATAGTATTATCTATATATCAAATTATTTGAAAATTACTCAAATTTTTTACATAGGAATGCTTAAAACACACTAGTATATACAAATATAAATAAATCTAAAGGAATACACACCAAACCATTCACAGTGGTTATCTGGGGTGGCAGGATGATTGTAAGGGATTCAGTATTTCCATCGTATATATTTCCGTGCTGTTTAAACTTTTACAGGATGTGTTACTTTTGTAAGCCCCAAATCAATAAAGGCGACTATATTTGTAATTACCATTGGTTTCCATGGGCTTCAATAAACTCCTGCATATTGTAGACCAAGCCCCTCATAATACCACCTCCCACTGTTTCTCCAGGCACCTTCCCTACCCCTCCTTCACCCATTCCAAAGCTCCAGACCCACTGATTTACTTACACCTCTCAGAAAAGCTCTCATCTCTGTGCACATCTATTTACACTGCTTAGCTCTGTTCACACGTCAAGCAAACTCCTGCTCATAGCTCACAACTAACGTGAAATTTATTCTACTGACACAGAAGTTAGCAAAAGCCCCGAACACTATATGTAGTACATATATAAGCAAAAACGTTATCATTTATATCAGACAAGTGTCACTTGAAACAGAAATAGTGCCTGATATTTTGTAATCCCTGCTTTATCCTTAAGAAAGGGTAAAGAATGGGAGAAGAAAACTATTTATACATTTTCAAAGATCCAATCACTAGACTACACAGAGCAGAAGAAAGAATCAGGGCTGACACATCCTCTTCAAAGAACTGTAGCAGGTCAACAAACATAGCTGGCAGACTTCCAGGATTACTAAATTAATGATGTGAGAAAATTAAACAATTTGGATTGTTAGCCTCTACGAACATTTCAGATCCTTAATTCTTTAAGTACCATCTCAGAATGAGCAAGTACAGCGCTCACTGGCACTCACAGCTGAAGCCGGGAAGACAGTTTTAACAACTCTTCTGAAAGTGACTATTTCTTCCCTAGTTTCTATGGAAACAGCTGTCAGATTGGCAAAAATAGAACATGTACTTTAAAATAATCATTCAAGCAAAGTACACACATGATGGAAGGCTTAAAAAAATAATAATAAATTGGAAGGCAACAGAGTTGGTTCTTAAGCTTCCAAATGCCAGACTGCACCCCTTCACCACAGCTGAGAATGATGGATATGGACCCAAATCCTTTTAGTGAGGGTTACATGGCATTGGTCAGAGTCACTATAGTTGTTCAATCCCTGAATTCCCAATGAAGTATTTTCATCTCCCTGGACTAAAATTTCTCATTGAGGACTGCATGGCACAACACAATTGTTGTTCCACTTTACGCAGGCAAGTGACATTATTTAAGGAGCACAAAAAGTGAATCTGTAGACAGGTTCATGAAGAAATTATTTAAATACCCTACAACTGTTGAGACAGGGAATTTCCTATTTTTCACTGCGGGGTTTGGGTAGGAAAACTTTTATTTTCTCTGCTTTAAGAGGGAACAGGTAAAAGAGATGGTTTGAGTCTCAAGATGCCAAAAGCGGCTGGAAGCGGTTTTCTACGGGTGAAGGTGTCACTGTGACGCACACGATACTGCGGTAAAAAGAACCACAACTTTTAAAAAAGGGCCGCTAATGAGAAGGCTGGGAAGAGAGGGAGCTTATCTTCCCGGAAAATGCAGCCACCTGCCTATTTGCAACTCCCGCGCTTCCAGGGTAGCACCTGGGGTCCCCGCAGTTCACACCAGGACGGGATCAGGCGGGAAAAGGAGACTTTACTGCCACGTCCTCCTTTCCCACTCTCCCTCTCCCCCGACTCCACACGCTGCCCCCGCGCTTCACTCCAGCCCGGCTCCCCGTCGTCCCTCCTCCACCCCAGGCCTGGCCACCCCAACCCAGCCGGGTCCCCAAGGGTCCCCGCTCCTCACCCCAGCGCCCCTCCAAGCTCCCCCCACCCCAACTCCCGTACTCTGCCCCCTCCCCTGGGCCCGGCCCACTCTTAACAGCCGTGCAAAGGCGACCCCCACCAGGACAGACCCTAGCAGTGTCGAAAACGAAGACTCCTCTGACCCGACCTATGCGCAAGCGTACGCCCCGCCAAAGGAGCCAGACCTCTTCACTTCCTGCCCTCGGCTCGGACATGGACGCCTTTGGCTCCGCCCACACCGGGCAGTCAATACACCCGCCCAGAGTCTTCCTCCCAGAGGGCCCCGATCCCATGTGAACTGTGGCGCTCTAGCGCCCCCGCGTGGCCGGAGGAGGGACGCGGCTGCAGGCAGAGCTGCTCGCCTGGGAACATCTTCACTTGCTCAGGTCTTGGAACCTGACTTGGGTCCCTCTAATGAGTGATCCAGGCAAGGCTGTGCCCGCTGTAGATTCTAAGGCAATGCTGACCAAAAGGAAGGAGATTTGAGGGCTGCCAAAAGGCTAAGGTTTCTTGGTTCAGAAGTCGCACTGATAGAAGTAGTCTTTGGACTGTGAAAACTATGTTTTCACATGGCACATTCTAAGGAAGATGAAGAATAACCTGAAGCATCTGGAAGATAGTTGAAAATAGCTGGCTACAAAGTGATGTGTATAGTACACTTCATTCATTCCACCAAAAAATATTTATTGGGCACCAAGTGCCTTCTAAGTGCCAGGGAAACAGAGAACAAGACAGACCCTACTTTCATGGAGCTTATATCACAGTGAAGAAAGAGACAACAAGCAAGTAAACAAGTAAATAAATAAGATATCAGATAGTGACATGATCCCATAATTTCAAAGTCAGTTTGTTATATTTATATTCTATGCACAATGAAGAACATCCTAAAGGATATAAACACTATTTTTAGGTATCACTTTTAGAGTGTTTTAAAGTAATTTTTTCTTTTATCTTGCTTGTCTATATTTTGTAATTTGCCTTTTGCTTTAAAGGAACTATGTTGGCATATCTCTGACCACTGGTTCCCTAAAAACTGAAGGGGCAGTTCCCTGAATCTTCATGGGCTTATCTCCCACCCTCTGAAGTGCATGTTTCTTACCAAGGTTTCCAATATACTAGCCACCTCTTGCTCATCCTGCCTGATTAGCATGATGTCATCAATGAAACAGGTGTGACATTCTGTGGGTTGACCAAGTGGTCGAGATCCTGTACTATGATGGATCACAGAGCTAACACAACAGCTGTGATCAGGGCTATTACATGATTAGGTCTGCAGTAGTTTGTAAGCCATCCTCCTGGTTTCTGAAGGGGCCAGACAGGCAAACTAAATGGAAATATGACAGGGACGACCATCCTTTGGGTTGTTCATGTGGCATTAACTCCACCATCATCCCCCGCTTCCCCTTGGATGAAATACAGGTTTTGATTTACTATCTCGACTTGATAGGGAGGGGACAGTTTCAGAGGCTTTCACTTGGTCTTCCCCACATGAGAACTCAAGGCCAAGGACCTAATGTGGGGCTTGCTTCAGCTTCCCAATATATATACTCCCAGCTATGCACTCAGAGTCTGGGGGAATGACCACTGGGTGGGTCTATGGGTCCAGGGACCAATTGTAAGCTGGATGTTACCCAGGACTCCACTTATTACCTGACCCCCAGAAGTCCCCAGTCTTAGAGAGAGGACTTGATAACACCTGGATTTCTGAGTAACAAGATCCTTTCAGACCCTGGGAAATGTCTGGGTATTCCTCTTTCCCCAGTATATAGTTAGCTGAGAAAATGGTCATAGGCCATGGAGCAATCATTACTGTAAATACTTGTTTCAGTGTTTTAGGGTTCTTCTTCCTAGGGACCCAGCCACCTCTTTGGTCAATGGGTTCTGTGGTCTGGGTCTGAAAATTGACTCAGATGTGAGAATTAAGCAAAGAACATGACTTTTTATTGGGGTAACAACTCTGAGACACCTGTTCCTCCATTCTTTATTTTATTTTATTTTATTTTATTGGCTGCATTGGGTCTTTGTTGCTGTGCGTGGGCTTTCTCTGGTTGCAGTGAGTGGGGGCTACTCTTCATTGCGGTGCGCGGGCTTCTCATTGCAGTGGCTTCTCTTGTTGCAGAGCACAGGCTCTAGCTGCGTGGGCTTCAGTAGTTGTGGCATGCGGGCTCAGTAGTTGTGGCACGCGAGCTCTAGAGCGCAGGCTCAGTAATTGTGGTGCACAGGCTTAGTTGCTCCACGGCATGTGGGATCTTCTCGGGCCAGGGCTTGAACCTGTGTCCCCTGCATTGGCAGGTGGATGCTTAACCACTGCACCACCAGGGAAGCCCTGTTCCTCCATTCTTGTGTTTTTCTGGTCATAGATGTTAAGCAGAACCCAGTTGGCTGCCCATCTATTTTTTTCCCCTAGGGACACCTTGTATTATTAAATACCTTCACAACCTCTGTGGATCAAGCCCCCTAAGGCTCCCCCCTTGACCTTGCCAGCTGTTATAGTAATTACAGCCCCCAGACTTCTGGTGGTTAAAGCCACCACCTGACTTCTATTACTTCAGGATGCTATCATCCTCCTGGATATTATCAAGCCCAGCCCTGTGATTGCTTCTCTTACCATCATCCCTAGCTGGTACTCCTCTCATCAGTGCCTTCCTTGCTGTCTTTGTATACTATCTGTCTTTTGGGCCTCCAATGGAACATAATCCTCTGTCTGGTCTTCTGGCTCCACAAAATAAATCATTCCAGCAAGCCCACTTCCCTTGGGCTTTTCTTTCCTTCTTCTAGAGTCTGCCAGAGCAATTCAGATGGCTTCCTCTCTGGAGATTTCCCTTGGATGAAGACACCTGCCTCATCCAAGAATATGCCTTCTCTCCAGGGACAGTGCACATCCAATGACTGGTAATCTGGGGGGACAAAGGCCTGACCCTTGGATTTCAATTGAGGCCAACCCTGCAGGGCCATCCCAGGTCTCCATGGGACTGGCGGAGAAGCCCCACTTCTTCTGCCCAGTCTTCTTTCCCTTCCTCTCCAGCAACTCTGCACACAAAGAATTCTTTCAGAATCTGTTTCTGGGGAACCCAGCCTAAGGCAACTCAGTTTTCTCCAGAAGTAGAAGCTGCTTTCATACAGAAAGACTTTCATTCTCACCTCCTAGAGGAAGTACTGGAAACTGAATACTGAATTAAAGGAGAGACTAACTCTGAAGAATTATGAGGGATGAATTGTTCTAGCACCAGGCATAGACAGAAGCTCAACAGACAAGAGGACTCTGCTGATCTAGATTCGGGCTGAGAGCCAGGTGAGATGAGCACAGGATTTGCTGAGGGTCACATATTTGATAGTCTGCAAGGCACAGGCAGTCTTGACTAAAGCGGCCTTTCCTTTTTCTTGAATATGTGCTAGGCCTGACTGTTCCAGATGTTGGGAATGGCTGGCTCTGCATCTGAAATGCCCCCCACATAGACAGTTGCCGCATCTTCATTTGCATATTCCACTCCAACAAAAATTAGCTCAGTATTTTCTTCATCCACATTTGACTTTTTTACTTTCTTCTCCTTTTTTACCTTCTTCTTCCCATATAACATGAACAGGCAGGCCATTTCATTTTTTAAATTTATAACATAATATTTTTTTCTTTTTTTTTTTCTTTGGCCCTGACGCGTGGCATACAGGATCCTAGTTCCCCAAGCAGGGATCGAACCCGTGCCCCTTGCAGTGGAGCAGGGAGTCTTAACTACTGGACCACCAGGGAAGTCCCTTTTCTTTCTTTCTTTTTTTTTGGCCCAAATAGAATTGTCACACCAAATTCCAGTGTGTTATTTTTAGAAATTGCCACCTGGATTGTCACTGCGCTAGCTTGCTGACTGGTCTCCCTACCTCTGTATAAACACAGCCAACCAGACCCACTTCCTGAAGTTGGGGGCCAAGAGGGTTCAGTATGGCTCAGCGAGCTCCAGGCTGGGCCCAAGAGGAAGCCACAGCTTGGACATGTCCTTTTTCACTCTCCAGAGGTTAGTTCTCCAGAGATCCCAGCTGAGCACTTTTCTAAGGGTCAGTGCAAACTACTATTTCTTTACTACACAAGTTAAGTAACACCACAGAAAAGCAAAAAAAAAGAAAAAGTACCCTAAACCCCACTACCCAAAGATAATCACTGTTAACATTTTGATATGTAAGCTTCTTGAAAAGTAAAATTAAAATTACTTTAGGACTTCCCTGGTGGCACAGTGGTTAGGAATCCACCTGCCAATGCAGGAGACGTGGGTTCGAACCCTGGTCTGGGAAGATCCAACATGCCACAGAGCAGCTAAGACCGTGAGCCACAAGTACTGAGCCTGCGCTCTGTAGCCCGCGAGCCACAACTACTGAAGCCCATGTGCCTAGAGCCCGTGCTCTGCAACAAGAGAAGCCACCGCAATGAGAAGCCCGCGCACCGCAACGAAGAGTAGCCCTCACTCGCCACAACTAGAGAAAGCCCGTGCGCAGCCCAAAATAGATAAATAAATAAAATAATTTTTTTAAAAAAAGCAATGTTTAAAAAAAAAATTAAAAAAAATAAAATTGCTTTAAATACTTAAAACTTTGATAGGATAAAACATTTCTTACTGTTGTTTTAATGTGCATTCCTTTGATTCCTAACAATGTAAGCAATTTTTTATGCTTATCTGCTCTTTCGATTTCTTCTTTAGCAAATTTCCTGTTCATGCCTTAACCCGTTTTTCTATAAAAACATTCATTTTTACCTTATTGACTGGTAAAAATATTTTATATATTTAAGAATTGTCTGTCGTTCACGTAGCAAACATTTCCCGTGCTTGACAGTTGCCTTTCAACTTTAATTCATGTCTGCATATAAAAATAATTTTTAAAATTGTGGTATAGACAAATCTATCCACCTTTTCATTTTGGTTTTTGCCTTTGAGGTCATGTTTATAGTTTGTCTCAATCCCAAAATTATGTATTTACCAATATTTTCCTCTAGTATCAATATTTAATGACTTTGTTCTTAAAACTTTAGTCTACTAGGAATTTATTTTGGTGCAAAGTAGGATAGAAAAATATAACCTAAAATATTTTCTGAATGATTAGACCAGTGGAGCTTTTACAAAAGACACATGCATATGCCCTTCCCATGGTGAGGACACCAAGGTAACTGCTGTCCCAGCAATTTATTGAACAACCCATCCTTTCCTGACTCAGTTGAAGTGTTGCTTTTGTTACATACTAAATTCTCATAAATACCCACATCTTTTCCTTTGTCTGTCTGTTCTGGCACTAGTATATGATTCTAATTATTCTAACTTCACAATATAGACTTTATTTTCAAATATTTTCTGGCTTTTCTTATACATTTGAACTTTAAGATGAACGTTAGAAAATTTTTCAAGTCCTCCCCCACCAAAAATGCATTGAGATTTTGATTTTGTTATTGCTGTTGTTTTTAAACTTAGATTAATTTTGCAGAAATTTATATCTTTGCAATGTTGACTCTATCAGTCCAGGAAGCTGGCATATGTCTCCATTTATCCAGGTTTTCTTTTATGTCCCTCCATAAAGTTTTACAGTTTTCTTATATGAGTCAAAGCAGTATATTTTCTAAAGGAACTATAAACTTTGACTTGTCATCTTAAAATTACAGAATCTCAGAAATGGAAGGGACTTAAAATTCATCTCAGCATCCCACTCAATCTGTAGCTGAGTTTGCCTCTCAAACAAGCAAAGATATGGGGTGTATTTTGGTGAGTTTTTTTTGACATGATGACATCATATTATATGTATTTTCTGTGACTTCAGTTTATCACTTGAACAGCAAGTTTTGGAGAAATTTCTATATCAATGTATATAGATCAACTTAATTCATTTTAATCACTGCATAGTGTTCTATGGAAATGATATCGCATCACTTAATTTATTATTCCCCTGTTGTGGACGTTTAAACTATTTCTGTTGTTTTGTTCTTACAAAGAACTCAGCTTACAACCTTGCACCCTAACTAAAAGTTCTCAAAATTCCAGAGCACACAACCGGTGCCTGCAAAGGCCCCCTCCTCAAAGTCACCACCAGGTGGCACAATGCCTGTTCAAAGAAAGGCTTTTCTTTGGCTTTCCAGTGTCCTTCAGTTCTGTTCAATAAACATTTATTGAATGGGTGTTGTATAGTAAGCCCTGGAGTTTCGTAATACCCCAATTTCAACACAATAAAATTCATTACTTCAAAAAAATACTTGCTGAGGGCACACTATGTGCCAGGCACTGTGTAGGTGTGAGGGCTCCAGGGAAAATTAACAATCCCCAGCCATTCTTCTGAACTCCAACAATTCCCAAAATAAAAGAGGGGTCATTACAACATGTTACCCATTTATTTCTAAGCCCTGGATAATTATTTATCCATTAGACCAAGAGACCAGGCAGCAGATTCTCAAATAATTTGGATAATCCCTTAAATGTGTTGTGAGATGTCCATGCTTATATTCCTATGCTCTTGCACATGCTGTCCTTTCTATGTGGAATGTTGTCTAATTTGGGTTTCCCTCAGAAGGATACCCTGAGACAAGGAATCAAATGTAAGTAATTTATTTGGGAGATGATCCCAGGAAGCACCAGCTGAGGAGCAGAGAAGTGAGGCAGGAAAAGGAAGGAAGCCAATAAATGACGCATTAACCAACTAGTTACAGATGGGGTCAAATGGAGTGGAGTCTCTCTGAAGAGTGTGGGGAGACTATGTAACACACAGAGTTTTCCTAACTGGAGGAGAAAGTTGCCTGGCTATTTATCTACCAACTCCAGCCAGTCATTGGTTGAGTGCTGTCTGGGGGGGTGATTAATTCTCTGCACTTCCAGCATCTTGCATATGCTTCTGAGGGATCCAAAAGCCTCAAGAAGAGGAACGCAGATGCTGGCTGTTGCAAGTAGAACCAGCATGTGCAGAGTTATGGGCCAGACGCCAACATCCAGGGAGATATGAGTGGGCACCACTGGCATCTACTACAAATGCCTTTTCTACTGTCACCTGGCTAATTCATTCTTCAAAACACAGGGCAGAAATCACACCCTCCGGCAAGTCCTGCATGCATCTGCAGCAGGCCTGGTGAGTTGCCCCACTTTTCTGTGTACCAGCAGCACTTCATGCTTATGTTTTTCCTACTAAGAGATTGTAAGTGGTGGCTCTGAGACCCAAGTTGGCCCCTGACTTCAAATCCCAGGATGAAACCACTAACACGCTCCCGTACAAGTGAGCCCCTTGACTTGTAGATGCATAACTCCAGTCTCTGCCTCTGTCTTTTTTTTTTTTTTTTAGTTTTAGAATTTTATTTATTTTTTTATACAGCAGGTTCTTATTATCTGCCTCTGTCTTCATATCACCATCTTCTCTGTGTTTCTGTGTCCTCTCTTCTTATAAGGACACCCGTTTTTGGATTTAGGGCCCACCCTAAGTCAGGATGATCTCCTCCCAAGATCCTTAGCTTAGTTAAGATCTACAAAAACTATTTCCAATGGGAATTTGAAGGAGAAAAAGTTCTTCTGTGTGGCTCTTAAATTAATAAAATACAAGACTGGAGCTGCTGGTGGCCCTATTGCCCTAGATGAGGAGGAAGTTGGCCTAGAAAATGAAAGCCAAGCCATGAGCAGAATAAAGATATAAAGAGAGAAACAGAAACCTGACATTATTTGAGCCCTTGGACCCAGCCATGCCTAAAGCTAATACCTCTCCTTCACTTTCCAGTTACATGAGTCAACAAATTCCTTTTGCTTAACTAGTTTGAGTTTAGCTGCTAACAAACACTTGCACCTGAAATAGTTCTTAATAATACAATCAAGTATTACATATCTGCTTTCCTCCTTGATTGATCCATTTCCCCTTCTCTTCCTCTTATACCTGACAAATTCCTATTTACCCTCAGGTCTCAGTTTAAACTTTCTCAAGTAGACCTTCCCTAAACTGATCCCCACCTCCACCCCAGATTACATCAGTTTTACCTGACGGATGTTCTCATAGCCCAGCATTCCCTTATCATAACACTTGTCTCACATGATTGTACTTGCCTGTTTAGTTTATTCCCCTGTCCCAACACTACCTCTGTGCTGAAATGTAAGATTTTTGAGAACAGAAAAAAATTCTGTTTATTGCTCTATTCTGGTTTCTAGCATAGTGATGAAAAGTAGTAGATGACTAATGTCTGTTCATTCACAACTTTGAATCTTCATTTGTTTTTCAAAGTGTGGTAAAGTAGGCTATGACCAAATATAATTTACGGCTGCTGTGTGTGTGTGTGTGTGTGTGTGTGTGGCTACTGGACAATTGTAATATGTCCTGATTAATTTTTAGTAGAGAGACTGGTAATTACTTTTACCTAGGGATTTCTTAATAAAACTATAATAATAATTTTTTGGAAACACCCAGGCTGATCAAAGGGAATAATTTGAAGAGGATAATTATACTCATGGAAGATGAAGATTATTGCTTTAATAGTATTGAGCGGTCTGATGAGACTAAGGAAAGGAAGAACTCAGTTTGCCAGTTCCTTAGGCATTTTCTGAAGATCTGGATTTAAATCTAAATAATACATCACCTTGAATTGTCCTTCTTTTAAATAACATTTTCCCCCCTGATTATTGAAGCAAATTATAAGTATCATAGAAAATTTGGAAAATATGTAAAAGTATATTTGGAGAAAATGGAAAGCCCCAGTATCCCCACTGATGAATCTTTGTGTGTATCTGTAACCAGGTGTCAGTTCAGATCCTGGCTCTTGCCCCCAGGGACACTCCTGGCCTTACCTTCTCAGAGTCCCTCCTCCGGGATTCCTGATTTCACTTCCCACGGGTGTCCCGTTTTTATCCCACAGAAACAAAGAGATGCCTTTTCCTTGATTTCCACACTTGCATAGCCGACTTATCCTGAAAATCTGGGGGTAAAGACAAGGAGGAAATTTACATCACAGTTCCGTATTCATCATTCATTCGTTCATTCCGCAGGCACTGCCTTTAAAAGAGATGGAATATTAGAATTTCCTTTGCTTAGTCAAATCACACACTAGTGATCTGGATGGGGTTGAATAGTATTCCCCCAAAACATATGCCCACCTGGAACCTATAAATGTGACCTTATTTGGAAATAAGTTCTTCTCAGATGCACTCAAGTTAAGATGAGGTCATACTAAACTACAGTGCATCCCAATCCAATGACTGGTGTCTTATAAGAAGAGGGAAATTTGGACATAGACACACACAGAGGAAAGACAGCCATAGGAAGGAGAGATTGGAACTATCTGCCACAGGCCAAGGAGCGCCAAGAAGCTAGAGGATGCGAAGAATGATCTAAGGAACATGATGCTTCCTTAGAGCCTTCAGAGAGCATGTGGCCCTGCTCACACCTTGATTTTAGACTTCTAGCCTCTAGAACTGTGAGAAATTACTTTCTATTATTTTTCAGCCACTACATTTGTTGTGCATAGTTATGGGGGAGCCAGGAAACTAATACAGGGGTCAACCCCATGCTGAATGATCTCTCCTCCTTGCCTCTCCATCCTCTCCACCTCACTCTCATCCCCCAGCTTCTACCCAACTCCAAAAAAATATCCTCTCACTTCTTAATACAAATCAGTTTGGGTTCTTTCTCCTGTTCCCCAAGCAAGGGGCCTCCCTTTGTAAATCCAAAGGCTTATCCTTTGCTTCACCAAATGGGCGGTGGCCAAGGAGGGATTCCCTTTCTCCCGCCCCAGTAGACTGTTCAAAGGAAACCAAGTGGGATAATGATTGATTTCTACACTGATAAAAAATTATACCATGGCACTCGAAGATTAAAAACAGAAAGAAGAGAAAAAGAGGAAGACAAAAGCAGATACGGTCAGTTTGGGTTTAAAACAGCCAATTTTGCATTTAAATTACAAATGTGTTCCCATTTTTCTTTTTAAAACTGGAGCGGGGTCATTGTGTCACTTTGGTACTAGTCCCCCTGCCCTTGACTTAACAATATATTGTGAGCACTCTCCCACATTAAAAAGTCCTCAAACAATTAAGCCATGCTTTATACAGATCCACAATCCCTTACCCACAAATTCAGAATGCTCTGAAAACCGAGAGCTGTTTTGAAAGTTTGGTGCCAACCCATGTGATGGCAAAACTGACCTGAAGTTGACCTACAGCTATTTATGGTCTATTTATACCAATTAGCGTGGCTATTAATAAGTTTCATGGCAGAAATCTGGGTGTGTTAATGACATTGCTCCAGACCCTACCGAGAGTGCGAAATAATACACGCACGATTATGACCAGACCTAAGTGGACAGCTGCAAAGCATCCCAGCACCAAGAAGTTTGCAACAACCAGCCACACGCTCTCCCCTTTCCGTATAAAAGAAGCCTGAATTCTAACCCAGCCGTGTGGCTGACAGGGTCTTTGTGCTCTGGCCGGGTGTCAGGCCTGTGCCTCTGAGATGGGAGAGCCGAGTTCAGGACACTGGACCACCAGAGACCTCCTGGCTCCATGTAATATCAAATGACGAAAGCTCTCCCAGAGATCTCCACCTCAACGCAAAGACCCAGCTCCACTCAATGACCAGCAAGCTAGGGTACTGGACGCCCTATGCCGAACAACTAGCAAGACGGGAACACAACCCCACCAGTTAGCAGAGAGGCTGCCTAAAATCATAATAATGTCACAGACACCTCAAAACACACCACCAGATGCAGTCATGCCCACCAGAAAGACAAGATCCAGCCTCATCCACCAGAACACAGGCACCAGTCCCCTCCACCAAGAAGCCTACACAACCCACTGAACCAACCTTAGCCACTGGGGGCAGACACCAAAAACAACGGGAACTACGAACCTGCAGCCTGTGAAAAGGAGACCCCAAACACAGTAAGTTAAGGAACATGAGAAGACAGAGAAACACACAGCAGATGAAGGAGCAAGGTAAAAACCCACCAGACGAAACAAATGAAGAGGAAATAGGCAGTCTACCTGAAAAACAATTCAGGGTAATGATAGGAAAGATGACCCAAAATCTTGGAAATAGAATGCAGAAAATACAAGAAACATTTAACAAGGACCTAGAACAACTAAAGAGCAAACAAACAATGATGAGCAGCACAATAAATGAAATTTTAAAATCTCTAGAAGAGATCAATAGCAGAATAACTGAGGCAGAAGAATGGATAAGTGACCTGGAAGATAAAATAGTGGAAATAACTACCGCAGAGGAGAATAAAAAAAAAAAAAGAATGAAAAGAATTGAGGACAGTCTCAGAGACCTCTGGGACAACATTAAATGCACCAACATTCGAATTATAGGGGTCCCAGAAAACGAAGAGAAAAAGAAAGGGACTGAGAAATTATTTGAAGAGATATAGTTGAAAACTTCCCTAATATGGGAAAGGAAACAGTCAATCAAGTCCAGGAAGTGCAGAGAGTCCAATACAGGATAAATCCAAGGAGAAACACGCCAAGACACATATTAATCAAACTATCAAAAATTAAATACAAAGAAAAAATATTAAGAGCAGCAAGGGAAAAACAACAAATAACATACAAGGGAATCCCCATAAGGTTAACAGCTGATCTTTCAGCAGAAACTCTGCAACCCAGAAGGGAGTGGCAGGACATATTTAAAGTGATGAAAGGGAATAACCTACAACCAAGATTACTCTACCCAGCAAGGATCTCATTCAGATTCGACGGAGAAATTAAAACCTTTACAGACAAGCAAAAGCTAAGAGAACTCAGCAGCACCAAACCAGCTTTACAACAAATGCTAAAGGAACTTCTCTAGGCAGGAAACACAAGAGAAGGAAAAGACCTACAATAACAAACCCAAAACAATTAAGAAAATGGTAATAGGAACATACATATCGATAACTACCTTAAATGTAGATGGATTAAATGCTCCAACCAAAAGACATAGACTAGCTGAATGGATACAAAAACAAGACCTCTATATATGCTGTCTATAAGAGACCCACTTCAGACCTAGGGACACATACAGACTGAAAGTGAGGGGATGGAAAAAGATATTCCATGCAAATGGAAATCAAAAGGAAGCTGGAATAGCAATTCTCATATCAGATAAAATAGACTTTAAAATAAAGACTATTACAAGAGACAAGGAAGGACACTGCATAATGATCAAGGGACCAACCCCAAAAGAAGATATAACAATTGTAAATATTTATGCACCCAACATAGGAGCACCTCAATACATAAGGCAAATACTAACAGCCATAAAAGGGGAAATCGACAGTAACACAATCATAGTAGGGGACTTTAACACCCCACTTTCACCAATGGACAGATCATCCAAAATGAAAATAAATAAGGAAACACAAGCTTTAAATGATACATTAAACAAGATGGACTTAATTGATATTTATAGGACATTCCATCCAAAAACAACAGAATACACTTTCTTCTCAAGTGCTCATGGAACATTCTCCAGGATAGATCATATCTTGGGTCACAAATCAAGCCTCGGTAAATTTAAGAAAATTGAAATCGTATCAAGTATCTTTTCTGACCACAACGCTATGAGACTAGATATCAATTACAGGGAAAAATCTGTAAAAAATACAAACACATGGAAGCTAAACAATATACTACTTAACCAAGAGATCACTGAAGAAATCAAAGAGGAACTCAAAATACTCCTAGAAACAAACGGCAATGAAAACACGATGGCCCAAAACCTATGGGATGCAGCAAAAGCAGTTCTAAGAGGGAAGTTTATAGCAATACAATCCTACCTCAAGAAACAAGAAGCATCTCAAATAAACAACCTAAACTTACACCTAAAGCAATTAGAGAAAAAGAACAAAAAAACCCCAAAGTTATCAGAAGGAAAGAAATCATGAAGGTCAAATCAGAAATAAATGAAAAAGCAAAGATCAATAAAACTGAAAGCTTGTTCTTTGAGAAGATAAACAAAATTGATAAACCATTAGCCAGACTCATCAAGAAAAAAAGGGAGAAGACTCAAATCAACAGAATTAGAAATTAAAAAGGAGAAATAACAACTGACACTGCAGAAATTCAACGGATCATGAGAGATTACTACAAGCAACTATATGCCAATAAAATGGGCAACTTGGAAGAAATGGACAAATTCTTAGAAAAGCACAACATTCTGAGACTGAACCAGGAAGAAATAGAAAATATAAACAGACCAATCACAAGCACTGAGATTGAGACTATGATTAAAAATCTTCCAACAAACAAAAGCCCAGGATCAGATGGTTTCACAGGTGAATTCTATCAAACATTTAGAGACGAGCTAACACCTATCCTTCTCAGACTCTTCCAAAATATACCAGACGGAGGAACACTCTCAAACTCATTCTATGAAACCACCATCACCCTGATACCAAAACCAGACAAAGATGTCACGAAGAAAGAAAACTACAGGCCAATATCACTGATGAACATAGATGCAAAAATCCTCAACAAAATACTAGCAAACAGAATCCAACAGCACATTAAAAGGATCATACACCATGATCAAGTGGGGTTTATCCCAGGAATGCAAGGATTCTTCAATATACGCAAATCAATCAATGTGATACACCATATTAACAAATTGAAGGAGAAAAACCATATGATCATCTCAATAGATGCAGAGAAAGCTTTTGACAAAATTCAACACCCATTTATGATAAAAACCCTCCAGAAAGTAACCATAGAGGGAACTTACCTCAACATAATAAAGGCCATATGTGACAAACCCACAGCCAACATCGTTCTCAATGGTGAAAAACTGAAAGCATTTCCTCTAAGATCAGTAACAATACAAGGTTGCCCACTCTCACCACTATTATTTAACATAGTTTTGGAAGTTTTAGCCACAGCAATCAGAGAAGAAAAAGAAATAAAAGGAATCCAAATTGGAAAAGAAGAAGTAAAGCTGTCACTGTTTGCAGATGACATGATACTATACATAGAGAAACCTAAAGATGCTACCAGAAAACTACTAGAGCTAATCAATGAATTTGGTAAAGTAGCAGGATACAAAATTAATGCACAGAAATCTCTTGCATTCCTATACACCAATGATGAAAAATCTGAAAGAGAAATTAAGGAAACACTCCTATTTACCATTGCAACAAAAAGAATAAAATACCTAGGAATAAACCTACCTTAGGAGACAAAAGACCTGTATGCAGAAAACTATGACACTGATGAAAGAAATTAAAGTTGATACAAACAGATGGAGAGATATACCATGTTCCTGGATTGGAAGAATCAACATTGTGAAAATAACTATACTACCCAAAGCAATCTACAGATTTGATGAAATCCCTATCAAACTACCGCTGGCATTTTTCACAGAACTAGAACAAAAAGTTGCACAGTTTGTATGGAAACACAAAAGACCCCGAATAGCCAAAGCAATCTTGAGAAAGAAAAAAGGAGCTGGAGGAGTCAGGCTCTGGGACTTCAGACAAAGTTACAGTTATTAAGACAGTATGGTACTGGCACAAGAACAGAAATATAGATCAATGGAACAGGATAGAAAGCCCAGAGATAAACCCACACACATATGGTCACCTTATTTTTGATAAAGTAGGCAAGAATATACAATGGACAAAAGACAGTCTCTTCAATAAGTGGTGCTGGGAAAACTGGACAGCTACATGTAAAAGAATGAAATTAGAACACTCCCTAACACCATACACAAAAATAAACTCAAAATGGATTAGAGACCTAAATGTAAGGCCAGACACTATAAAACTCTTAGAGGAAAACATAGGCAGACACTCTATGACATAAATCACAGCAAGATCCTTTTTGACCCACCTCCTAGAGAAATGGAAATAAAACCAAAAATAAACAAATGGGACCTAATGAAACTTAAAAGCTTTTGCACAGCAAAGGAAAACATAAACAAGATGAAAAGACCACCCTCAGAATGGGAGAAAATATTTGCAAATGAATCATCGGACAAAGGATTAATCTCCAAAATATATAAACAGCACATTCAGCTCAATATTAAAGAAACAAACAACCCAATCCAAAAATGGGCAGAAGACCTAAATAGACATTTCTCTGAAGAAGACATACAGATGGCCAAGAAGCACATGAAAAGCTGCTCAACATCACTAATTATTAGAGAAATGCAAATCAAAACTACAATGAGGTATCACCTCACACCAGTTAGAATGGGCATCATCAGAAAATCTACAAACAACAAATGCTGGAGAGGGTGTGGAGAAAAGGGAACCCTCTTGCACTGTTGGTGGGAATGTAAACTGATACAGCCACTATGGAGAACAGTATGGAGCCTCCTTAAAAAACTAAAAATAGCATTACCATATGACCCAGCAATCCCACTACTGGGCATATACCCTGAGAAAACCATAATTCAAAAAGAGTCATGTACCACAATGTTCACTGCAGCTCTATTTACAATAGCCAGGACATGGAAGCAACCTAAGTGTCCATCGACAGATGAATGGATAAAGAAGATGTGGCACATATATACAATGGGATATTGCTCAGCCATAGAAAGAAACGAAATTGAGTTATTTGTAGTGAGGTGGATGGACCTAGAGTCTGTCATACAGAGTGAAGTAAATCAGAAAGAGAAAAACAAATACCATATGCTAACACATATATATGGAATCTAAAGAAAAATTTAAAAAAAATGGTTCTGAAGAACCTACGGGCAGGGCAGGAATAAAGAAGCAGAGGTAGAGAATGGACTTGAGGACCCTGGGAGGGGGAAGGGTAAGCTGGAATGAAGTGAGAGAGTAGCATGGACATATATATACACTACCAAATGTAAAACAGATAGCTAGTGGGAAGCAGCCGCATAGCACAGGGAGATCAGCTTGGTGCTTTGTGACCACCTAGAGGGGTGGGGTAGGGAGGATGGGAGGGAGACGCAAGAGGGAGGAGATATGGAGATATATGTATATGTATAGCTGATTCACTTTGTTATAAAGTAGAAACTAACACACCATTGTAAAGCAATTATACTCCAATAAAGATGTTAAAAAAATATATATATATATGCACCAAATTATTCTTCTAAAATTTGAAAATTCTGAAATACATTCGGTCTCAGGGAGTTGTGGATATGTATAACCATCCCCTTGTTGTTGGATATTTATTTTCAGCTTTTTGTTATTATAAAATTGCTGCGGGGAACATGTCTCATATGTGAAACTTTGTATCACTGTTCATTTCCTTAAAATAAATTCCTTGCCATGGAATTGGGAAGTCAACGAAAATAAACGTTTCTAATGTTCTTGGTGGATATTGTCAACTTGTTCTCCAGAAAATTATACCAGTTAACACCTACCTCACCAGCTCTGAGTAATACCAGTTTTATTAATTTCATAGAAGAAGGATTTTAACCCATTTTGCTTTGAACACATTGGATAACTAACTGGTGATGTTAGATATAGTTTTTAAAGTTGTTTATTATCATTTCTAGTTTCTCTTCCAGAATTGTCTATTCATGACCTTTGTCTGAAGACAGGCCATCTTTTAAGATCGTTCTGCGTATGTGCTGCACCAAGGCCAAGGGGTGCGGTAGCCAAAATCAAGTCTGACTCCAATCATTTTCTCTTTACAAAGGTACCTACCTACCTGTGCACTTGGCAAGCCTGTACCATAAAACTGGGTCCAAATAAATGGGGTGCCTTTTTCTAATTTATCTGCCCAGATGGGGGTACCCTTTCTAATTTGCACAAAGTTACCTAGCTGAGGCCTTGATTAGATCTTTGTTTTTCTAATCATTTGTCTCGGTTCTCTATATACCAAAGCTATTAACTTTTTGTGTATTCTATTGTGCTGACTGTGTTTTCCTTGCTTATTGTTTTGTATTAGTTCTACAAATTATTATTAGTTCACAAATTATTTAAATGTGTTCCAAATTGCTTTTCCTTAAAAAACCTTCTTGGAGTTCTAAGTAGCTTTCTTTTTCTTCCTTTTGCTCCTGAATATTATTTTGAGTGGTGAGATATGGGTAGAAGCATATGAAATTTACCACCTTGGACAGTTAATCCCAGATGTCAAAGGGACATATTTGCCCCCATTTAAACTCCCAGGCCAGAGCTAGCCCTTCTGGGAGATCTCCACCCATCTCATCTGTCCAACCATTGAATCAGCATTAATTATTGGGCACCTGCTATGTTCCATGAACTGTACAGAGATGACTAGAAGGAAACAGTTCTTCCCCTTGGTGGAGCTTGCATTGGACACTGTGTATTCAAGTTTAACACACTGATTCATAAGAGCTAACATTTTTGAGTGCTCCCTGTGTGCCAGGCACTAGTCTAAGTGCTTCACACGTATTAATGTAGTTACTTCTCTCACCAGCCCTGGAAGGAGGTGGTACATTATTGCTCCCATTTTACAAGTGAGGAAGCTGAGACATGAGGAGTTTAAGTAACTTGATCCAAGATCATATGCTGACAAGGAGCTTTGCCAGAAGCTGCTCCCAGGCAATCTCATCCCCCTGTTTTCCCCCAACACGCTCACAGATTAATCTCTTGAACTGTCTACTCCAACCCTCTCCTTTTCCCGAGGTGGTTGTCCCCAAAGAGCAGGCAGCCGCTAGACGAAAACTGTAAGTGGCAGACACTCAGGTCTCTCTTGATCTGGACCTTTGCTCCCACCAACGCTCCCCTTCCCCATCTGTTCAGTAGGCCCCGCCTTCTGACTTGGTCTTATCTCCTGGCACCAGACTGGGCTGGTCCTTTTGTCTCCATCCCTGGTTTTGACCCTTCTTGGTTCCCTTACCAGCTCATCCTCCTCTTTCCTGTCCTGAAGTGCTGAAGTCGTCGGAGGCCTGGAGCTAGCTCTCTCCCCTTTTCAGTCTGTCACTTTCCCCTAGACACTTACATCCCTGTTCATGGCTTTTTGTACTACCTACATACAGGTGCCTCCCAAAACCTATATGCCAGTGCCTCCCAAATTCCCATCTGCAGCCCAAAATATGCCAGACATCTACATCCAACTCCTGGCTGAACTCAACATGTCCAAAACCATACTCATCATTTTGCTCCCACCAAACACATTCTCATTCCTGTGTTCTCTGTCTTGTGTAATGGTACCACCAAACAATCATGAAAGCCAGAAACCAGGGAAATGTTCTTGACACCTCCCATTTCCTCACCACCCCCATGTAGAATCCACCCCAAGTCCTATTGATTTTAAATCCTGGATGTCCCTCCAATACACTCAGTTCTCTCCATCACCATCACTATCTTCTACACATGCTCTCAGTCTAAACTACCTTTATCTCTCACCTGAGATTCTCTTCTGGTCTTCTACTGTTTCCTTGTTCTTTTTCAGTCTATTCTTCATATTCCAGGCAAAGTGATCTTTTTTTTTTTTTAGGAATTCCTTTATTTTTATTATTTATTTATTTATTTATTTATTTATTTTTGGCTGTGTTGGGTCTTCGTTTCTGTGCAAGGGCTTTCTCTAGTTGCGGCAAGCGGGGGCCACTCTTCATCGCGGTCCGCGGGCCTCTCACTATCGCGGCCTCTCTTGTTGTGGGGCACAGGCTCCAGACGCACAGGCTCAGCAATTGTGGCTCACGGGCCCAGTTGCTCCGCGGCATGTGGGATCTTCCCAGACCAGGGCTCGAACCCGTGTCCCCTGCATTGGCAGGCAGATTCTCAACCACTGCGCCACCAGGGAAGCCCCAAAGTGATCTTTTTTTTTTTTTTTTAATTTTATTTATTTATTTATTTATTTATTTTTGGCTGTGTTGGGTCTTCATTTCTTTTTTTTTTTTTTTAATTTATTTATTTTCGGCTGTGTTGGGTCTTCGTTTCTGTGCGAGGGCTTTCTCTAGTTGCGACAAGCGGGGGCCACTCTTCATTGCGGTACGTGGGCCTCTCACTATCGTGGCCTCTTTTGTTGCAGAGCACAGGCTCCAGACGCGGAGGCTCCAGACGCGCAGGCTCAGTAGTTGTGGCTCACGGGCTTAGTTGCTCCGCGGCATGTGGGATCTTCCCAGACCAGGGCTCGAACCCGTGTCCCCTGCATTAGCAGGCAGATTCTTAACCACTGCACCACCAGGGAAGCCCCCAAAGTGATCTTTCAAAATTGGATTATGTCACTCCCTGTATAAAAAATGTGTACGTGTGTGTATGTTCAATGATTTTACTGTACTCTTGAATGGGGTTGGGGTAAGGTGGTGTCGGTATGGGGGAGGGACCTCCTTTTTCTTCACACAAAGGTTCCCACCAGCCCGTTTGCCAAGGCTTGCACTACAGGGTTAAGTCCAGCTAGACAGTATGCATTTTTCTGGTTGTCTGCACAAAGGGTGTGCCCTATGCTAATTTGCATAAATATTAGCTTGAAAGGTCTTCCATAGTCGGTCCTCAGAGCACTTCTCCAGCCTCAAGTAGCACTACCCTTCTCCTTGCTATCCACACATTCCAGCATACTGGCCTAATCTGAGGTCCTCAGATAAGCCACACTCCCCCTGCTTCAGGACCTTTGCACATGCTGTTCTCCTTTACTAAAATGCTTCTCTTCCTTCATAAATAACATCTATTCATACCTTGAATCTCAGATCAAGCATCAATTCCTTAAGGATGTGACTCCCCCTATGGAGTAGGGGAAGTCAGAACTTCCATATACGCTCTTCGTCTTCAGAACACTTATCTCATATTTCACTTGTGCCCTTACCTTTATGATTATGTGCTTAATGACTGTCTCTGCCTCTGGCCTTTCAGTTCCACAAAGGCAGGGACTCTACCAGTTGGACGGTTGGTTGTAAGCAACAAAAACTGACTCTGGCTAAACTCAAGCATAAAAGGAATTTTTTGGAGGATTTGGGGTAAATTCACAGAATCAATGGGAAGACTGGAGAACAAGATTCAGGAAATGGTCAGGAAATTATGTTGGCTGGGCAGTAGGAACATGGCCCAGGGCAAGCAATGGGACAGTCTGATTGGGATGGCCCACTGGTGCTACTGTCACTGGACAGTTGACACCCGTGGAGCAGTTGTATGGTTGGCAAAGCTAACGCTGCTGTGACTAATTTATCAAGTGGCCATACGGCTTCATGTCCTCTAGATCAATGTCCCAGACAGGAGAGCTCAACTGGCTGAGCCAGGTCACATGCCCATATTCCATCAGCCAGGAGCATCTAGCCTGTCACCAAGACTCACACAATGGGTGTGTTTCCTCATTAAGAAGGTTGTGGGGATGCCAGGTAAGCAATAAACAAACAAACAAACACCAGAGAGACCATATCTATTCAATGCATCATATATTCCCCAAACTAGTACAATATCTGGTAAAAAATGAGACAAAAAATATTTGAAGGAATCAGTGAATGATAAAACCTCAGCATCCTGAAGGACACAGGTTGTCCAGTTTGGGATGGCTTCAGGGTAACCACCCACAGTCATTCAGGACCTCTTCATTCCAAGTATTCCCAGTACTGGTCAAACTGGCCTTTTGGTCATACTTACCTTAGTTCCACTGAGGTGAGATTAGAAGACAAGAATGCTATGAACCAGAGTGAGTGGATATTATTAGATCCATGATACAAGGTAAATGTGAGGACCAGCGAGGTAAACTACCAGATTCAAGGCCACACAGCTAAAAAGAGAGAACCAAGACATCAAGCTTCATCTGCTGACCTAGTTGAATCGACACCTTCTATATCAAGTTGTGTTTTCATAGCATGTGATAATGTTACAGAAAATATTAAGATGTTAAGGAAAAACACGAACAAACTTTTTGGCCAACCCAATATTTGAGTGGTCAGAATATTTCCGCCAACAGTACCAACGAACCAGGGAATTGAGAGTAGCGGGACCAGCAAAGAGGTTGAGTCACATCCAGTGTGGGAGCCATGAGGACATAAGTTCTCTAAAGGGTTAAACTGATCTAGTCAAGGGACTCTTGTCCCTGTCTTTCCAAGGAGACAGGATGTTGGTTAGCTGAGTGTTCAGACTGTCGCTCTGGGACATTTCTCTCTCCCTCCTTACCCTTCTTGGTTTGGCCTCCTGGTACAGCATAGAGCTGAGAATTTCCACTGAAATGGAGGGTGTCTAGCTTGCTGCGGAGCCAGGGACACAGCTCTCCTGTGTTCAGTGTAATCCCCTAACACTGAATGAACCTAGGCCCCCATACTCATCCCCACCCTCTGAACAATTCCTTCCTAGAATTCATCATAAAAAGCAATAATGAAACCTCTGATGGTATTTAGCAATGACAGAGAATGGTTCCAGGAAAGAAATTACAACTGGAAGACATCTACCAGGATTCGCTATTGATTGCAGAAGAAATCTGTTCAGTTCCCAAGTGGTCCTTAGAGGGATACCCTCTCGGTCCCTAAGAATAAGCTTCCCAACTTGCACCATCACTATTTGGCACGGAACATGGTTCTTTACCCTGTAGTGTTGTAGAGCATAGTGATAAAGCACAAACTCTGAGGAGGGTAGCCCTGGATCTAAATTCTAGCTGTATTCCTTGCCAGCTATGTGATTTCTGGCAAGTCATTTATTAATGCCTTGGTTTCCTCAGCAGTAAAACAGGAAAAACAGCACATACCTTAACGTTCATGGGGTTATTGTGAAATGGATGAGATAATCAGGGTAAAGCTTGTAGGACAATGTCTGGCACATTATCTGTGTTCAATAAATGATAGCCATTGGTATTGTTTCGATTTAACACACATTTCCTGAGTGCCTACTCAGTGCTAGGCATGACCCTGTGTGGGATACAGGAATAATTCTCCCAAGAGTTCATTTGCTTCCTTGCAAAGGCTTTGTTCAAAAAGGGATAGAGCAGAGGGCCATGGGGGAAAGAACTCTTTTGTCATTAAATACAAAAGTGCACTCTGCCCTGCAATTTTACAGAAGTAGTACAGTATAGTGGTTAAGAGCAGAGATCTGGGGGGCTATTCTCTGTGGGGTAGACAGAATAATGCCCTCCCCTGTCAAGGTGCCCACAACTTAATCCCCAGGATTTATGGATATGTAACATTACATGGCAAAAGGGACTTTGCAGATATGATTAATGTTAGAGACCTTGAGGGAGGATAATCTTATCCTGGATTATGTGGGTGACCCAACCTAATCACGGGAGTCCTCACAAGTGAGAACTTTTCCCAGCTGGGCCAGAAAGAGGTGGGACAATGGAGAGAGTTCAATGTGAAGACTCTACTTGCCATTGCTGGTTTTGAAGATGAAGAAAGGGGGCCATGAGCTAAGAAATGTGGACTGCCTCTACAAACTGGGGAAAGCACTCAGTTTACAGCCAGTGAGAAAGGTCCCATAACTGAAAAGGAACTGAATTCTGCCAATAACCTGAACGAGCAGGAAACAAAATTGCCCTAGCATCCCCAGAAAGGAATGCAGCGTGCAGATATCTTGATTTTAGCCCAGTGAGACCTGTGTCAGGGTTCTGACCTAGAGAAATGTAAGATAATAAGTGTGTATTGTTTAAGCCACTAGATTTGTAGTAATTTGTTGTAACAGAAACTAATATACTATGGCTTACAAATTTACAAACTCTAGGAGGCAGTATAGCACATTGGTTAAGAAGCTGGATTTAAGGGCCAATTTGTCTGGGTTCTAAACCCAGATATGCCACTTATTAGATGTGTGACCATAGGCAAGTAATTGAACTTTCAGTGTCTTAGTTTTTTTGTCTGTTACAGGAATAATAATATAGACACCAATACGTGTTTTGGTAAAAGATTATATTAAAATAAAAAAAAAAGACTCTTATTATAAAATAAAAGACTGAGACCCAGCAATGATATAATTTGAAAACAAAGACATTTATTTCTTTCTCATATCAGAGTCAAAGGTGAGTATCTTGCTTGGCTTTGGAGGCTATTTTATACAAACCAGGTGGACCGTGGCTTCACCTTTGTAAACAGGTAGCTTCAAAGGTTGCTTTCGTCCCCCTAATAGCAGACACCTAGGGACAGAGACGTCCCCTTAAGGAACTGGACTAGAATTGCTGTTTGCATTGCATTGAAGAGAGTCCAACCATGACTAGTTATTTACTTCCCTTGGGTCTTGAGGGTCTTGCTGTCATTCTAACAAGGGTGATCATTTACTAAATACGTACTCAATCTTTTCTTATGTCTAATCTTTAAAACCAAGCATATTAGATAAGACTCACCTATTTCACAAATAAGAAAACAGAGGTCTGAAAAGCCGATAACTTCAAAGCCCACACATTTTACACTTAACCAAAGTATCTCTCCCATTTAAGTGATATTAAGAAGCTAAAGAATCACCACTACAATTTAAGAAGAGAAATGATCGAGTGAAAATAAACAGGAGACCAACTAGAGAGACAAGTGGAACAGACATTAGACAAGACAAAAGCCAGGGTACTGGAGTTGTAGGGTAGCTCTGCCACTATCTGCCAGACTTGGGTAAATCTATTCTCCTCTCTGGGCCTCAGTTTCTTCATCCGTAGAATGGAGTCTTGGACTAAATGATCCTCTTTCCAGCTCTGACATTCTGTGATTCTATTTGAAAAACAGTGAAGCCAAAACTATGTAAGCAGGGAGAAATTACATGATTTAAAGAATTGCTCCAGGAATTCCCTGGCAGTCCAGTGGTTAGGACTTGGTGATCTCACTGCCGAGGGCTTGGGTTCAATCCCTGGTCGGGGAACTAAGATCCCATAAGCTGCAAGGTATGGCCAAAAAAAAAAAAAAAAACAATTGCTCCAATTAAGGAAATAGCAAGAGTGGAGAAAGCCCCGGGTGACCGGTGACCGAAACAAGGAAATCTGATGAGCCTTGCTTGTGACATGCTAGGTGAGTCACACCTGCTCTTTTCATTCCTTCCAAGGGCAGCCCCAGGCCTGTGCCCAAAACAGTAAATGTTAATTTGGGGGGCGGGGCTGGAAATCTGGAGGTGGAGACTAAACCCCTGCAGATAGCCGGTTCTGGATAATATAATCCTGTGATTGGCAGAGGCCTGAGTTTCAGAACAGAGCATGAGGGGCACTTCCTTGGAAGAAGTGAATAAGAAATGTGTCTCAACCTGTCTTGTATCTGGGGTAGGAACCTGGGCTAGAAAGCCGAAACAAAGGTTCTAAACTCTGGCTTTGGCACATGGAGGATGTGTGATCATGAGTTACTCAGCCTATTTGGACCTCAGTTTTCTGACATGTGAAGTGGATATAATCTATAGGAGAGGAAAAAATTTAAGATATATTGAACTCTAAGTGCCCAGATCATTCTAGGCACTCCCATCAATTACCTTCATTTAATTTTTTTGTAATAGACAGGGATTTGTAGTTTTCAACAGATGAGGAAACTGGGGAGAGTTAAGTGACTTATTGCCCAGTAGAGCAGGATTTGAACTCAGGTTTGTCAACACTTGGGTTATTTCCAGTAAACCAACGCCTCAGAGGTGATACATGTGAAAGTGCTTTTAGAACCATGAAGTGCAATAAAGTGCAAGGACTCATAGTCCAGAATTAATGCAGAAATTTAGAAATTATCCAGAAGTGACATTCTGATGAAGGAATGGGCTTTCTCAGGACTTTTTTCCTTTGTTCAGCTGCCCACTCAATCCTTAATCTGTTTATTTTCTGGGCAGTCAAGTGATAGTTTGTTTTTTGTTTTTTTGTTTTGGCCACGTCTTAGTTCCCCGACCAGGGATCGAACCCATGACCCCTGCACTGGAAGCATGGAGTCTTAACCACTGGACTGCCAGAGAAATGCCAAGTGATAGTTTTTTGAAGTGACTCTTGAAACAATGGCAGTGTGATGTAGTGAAAAGAATACTGGACAAGGGATCAAGAGACTGTCTAGTTTCAGCTGTGCCACAGAAACATTAATCTTGAGAAGTCACTAACCCTTTCATCTGTAAGATGAGAGGCTAGGTTAGAGGTGATTGCCAAGGTCCCTTTAGCTAAGGAATTTCGGTGACCAGTGACCTGGGGGGGTGGGGGAAGGGGGTTGCCTGAGAGTGGTTTCACTCTGTTAAGTTTCCCATTCTAACCTCAGGCACTTAAGCTGCCCTTTCCACTTTGGGGAAGCCAACCCACATCAGCCTTCTCCCCTTGTTAAGCCCCATTTTAGCCTGAGAGGATGTTTGGAGCCTGATGGGCATTTCTCCCTAGCAGGAATGCTTACAGACTTAGAGACTCTGGCGATCATAAGGTATCACTCCACCAGCACATACCAGCCGCGGCCCCAAGCTGCCAAGGCAGCAGCTGAGAGCTCCCTCGCCCCAGTTCGTACTGGTGCTTCATTCTTTTTTTTTTTTTTTTTTTAAATTCTTTTTTTTTTTTAATTTATTTTATTATTATTTATTTTTGGCTGCATTGGGTCTTGGTTGCTGTATGCGGGCTTTTTCCAGTTGCAGCAAGCAAGGGCCACCCTTCCCTGCAGAGCCCGGGCTTCTCATTGCGGTGGCTTCTCTTGTTGTGGAGCACGGGCTCCAGGTGCGTGGGCTTCAGCAGTTGTGGCCCGCAGGCTCAGCAGTTGTGGCCCACGGGCTCTAGAGCGCAGGCTTGGTAGTTGTGGCGCACGGGCCCACTTGCTCCGCGGCACGTGGGATCCTCACGGACCAGGGCCCGAACCCACGTCCCCTGCATCGGCAGGCGGACTCTCAACCACTGCACCACCAGGGAACCCCTGGTGCTTCATTCTTGAGTGGTCGGCATAGACCACAGACACAGAGTGGAAGTGGGAGGAGGAACGTGAGATGGATTCCAGGAAAGAAACTGATATCCTGGATCTAGCTATTTGGGGTTGGATATACGAACCACTCTGTCCTTCGTGCACGTCCATTGTTGCAGCAATTTCCCAGGAATTGCAGTAATTTGTTTACCTGTAGGCTACCCCACAGTGACCTTCTAACACACCCCGCTTCACAGAAATGAGTGCAAACAAGGAGATAAATGTGAAGGAGACAAGATTTTTTGCAGCTAAAATGAAATAAAAGTTTTTAAAGCACATTACTAGTAGAATCTTAGGAAAACAGACGGTGTGCATACGCACACACAGCCAGAGCATAAGCCCGCTACAGACTGGCTATGACTATGCAAGAAAGTCATTTAACTCAGAGCCGCAATACTTTGGGATTAAGTCAATTGCCAAGGACTAAATGTGAATAGCACAGCTACTTCCAAGTATGGCAGGGATTCAAAGGAGATACAGCTCCTGAAACAAAGGTAGAGTTTTCCTTCTCCAGGGGAGAATTCTCATTTAGAGATAACCTAAGGTTGGTCCCCTTTCCCAACAACAGCAGCTGGTTCTAGCTTCCTCCCTCAGACCCACCCTCCTGCAGGGGGTTTCCAAACAATCTTATTTAGAAAGACCTGTGTTTACACTTGCCAGTTCAGGGATCTCAGAAACACCAGAGTGGCTATAGGAAATGACCCATCCTGCTAAAACATGTTAGAATTTGAAATAAGAAATCTGAGTAGTGGGAAATTAGAGGAGACCAAAGTGATATAAACCTGGAGCAAGTTTTCACAAACTCCATCTTTTGGTTTGTTCCTTTTTCATATTTTATTACATTCTTTTTCTTTTTCTTTTAAAAATCACAACAGCATTATCAAAGACAACCTATATACAAACATTTTACAAAAGAAACATTACTAGTATCAGCTGTAATAAGGGCAAGTTGAAGAACAGATGCTGAGTTTCTGGGCCGAAGTCTGCCGGCAAACAAAGACATCTAAAACGTGTTCAGGCAGCTGAAACAGGCTTCTTTCCCGATGACAAACATGTGTGGTCGGTAATATCAGTACAAACGATGGTAAATGAGGATACTACACGGGCCCAAGTAGCGAACTCCTCATCAGGAAAGGCACAATATAAGTGGAGCTAATCAAATAACTTAAACCCAAGACAGTAAAAGCGCTGTTTCCCATCTAAACGCATTTAGCCTTCAGCATTGATTTTGCGTCACACGTAAACGATGCTGAGTTGTCATACAAACACTTGATCCTTATACATAACCTTATGCCAAACTTCCCTTAACTCTTCGAGTCAGGGTTCTGGTTGGACCGAAAGGGGAGGAATTTTAGAAATGCTTCCTTCGGGACAAAAGTCAGAAAGAAGTGACCCCGAGAACAGGATCTATTAAATTTGGTGGCGGCGGGGGGCGGCAGGAATTTGGGGGGAGAAAGGCCTCCTTGGGACCAAGAATCAAGGAGCGTGACTCACTTGCGTCTGGGACCTTGCTGAAACCCGATACCCCACCCCACCCCACCCCACCCCGTCGGTACCTACAAGCTCGGTTCCTTTCTCATCTCCCCCAGTTCCTTGATCTCCACCTTCTTGTACTTCCCCGACTTCCTCCGGTTGGTGATCACCAGGACGGCCACGCCGGCGACCAGAGCCACCACGACCACCACGATGACGGCGATGAGGCCGCTGGTGAGGCGCTTCATGGAGAACTGGGGGGACTTCTCATCCAGGTAGTAGATGAGCGTCCGCTCCAGCAGCAGGGGCTCTCCGCGCACGCGCACGTCGAGGCCGCGGTGGCCGGGGAACAGCGAGTCGCCCTTGACGTCCCTCTCGAAGTAGTAGGCGGCGTCGGCGATGTCCACCTCGCCGGCGACCTTCTGCGACGTGTTCTGCAGCAGCTCGATCTGGATGGTGGGGTGCTCGTAGTGCACGGCCGCCACGAACTTGGGGTGCAGCAGGTAACGCTCCCAGAAAAGCCGCCGCAGCTCGGCATCCAGGTCCGAGTGGTTGAAGGCGCGGCCGTCTGTGCGGCGGCGCAGTTCGATGAGGATGTGGTGCGTGCGCACCAGCTCGTCGCAGCGCAGGCTCAGGTCGCCCTTGTCCGTGCGGCGCACGCCCACCGAGTTCACGCACCAGCACACGGACGTCTGGTTGCACTGGCGCGCCTTGAAGCGGCCCTGCTGGTCGCAGTCCGGGTTGTACAGGCCGTCGTTGTCCACGAGCGCGTGCTCGCTCGGCTGCACCAGCGCGCGGCCGCTCTTCGGGGCGCTCATGCGCGCCTTGAGCAGCAGGCACTTGGACGTGAGCGTGGAGCAGTTGACCTCCAGGCCCGAGCCGAGCACGCGGCACTGGCAGCGGCCGTCCGGGCCGCTCCGTTCGCACACGGTCATCTTGTTGGTGGGGCACGTGCAGTTGTCCTGCGCGGCCGCGTGGCCGATCACCGCCGCCAGCAGCAGGAGCGGCGGCAGCAGCGACGGCCACGGCAGCGCGAGGCCCGGACCTCGGGCCATGGTGGGGCGGAGGAGCGCGGACGGGGCGCGGGCTGGCGAGGGCTGGGGACTGCGCTGGGCTCCGGCTCCGCCCTCTGAGAAGGTCTCCAGGCGTCTGCCGCCCGCCGCTCCCTCCCGCTCTTATACTCCACCAGACCTGCCCGGCTGGTTCGGCCGGCGACTCACCCGCTGGTATTTGGGTGACACATCCCGCCGCCCCCCATCCCCGTCTCAGTCCCACGGAAGGCCCAGCCCGCCCTGCGCAGCCCGCGGTAGGATCAGGAGAGCGGAGGCTGTCCCGTCTCCTCTGGACCGAAAGCCCGGAAAAGGAAAACCGATACTCAACTGAGGGCTGCGAGGACCCGCCCCCGGCCCACCCGGCCCCACCTGCCGAGGGACCCGCCCTAGGCGCGGCCTCCAGCCGAGGACCTTGGGCGTCCCGGCCGCTCTCCGGGGCTGGAATTCTCAGAAGTTGTACTGAGAAGTATGGCGTGGGATTGTCACTCTTTTGTCCCCCTCCCCCGCTTTTCTCTCTCCCTTTCCCAGCCCTTGTCCCTGCTTTAAGTTCTTTCACTTCCTCGCTTCTTTCCCCGCGTCCCGTAATAGCACACATTTATATAGTTTACAGTTTACAAACATTATCTCATCCTCACGTCAGGTCCTGACAGGTATGCAGTCTGTATCAGACGCATTTTAAAGGTGGTGTAGTTGAGACTTTAAAGTCGCCCAGCCATCAGTTTCCTCAGATTCCTCGGAGGTGCCGTTGGGACTCTGCCTGGCTCTTCCGAGACCTTAAACAAATGCTTATGGAAACGGAGTGGTGCAAAATCTGAAGAAAGGTTAGGGAGCAGTTCTGTTACCATATCATGGGTAAAACCCAGGTGTCCTGGTGGCCAGTGTAACAGTTCTGTTAAACACTTTTTTCCCCTCTCCTTCACACATGCAAACCCGGAATATTTATGCATGTACTCAGTATAGAGAGATGAAAAGGAACAAATTCTTTCAAAGAATCAGCAAGACTATAAGGAGTTCTTTGTACAATTTGATTCTAAAAGAGCAAAGCATTGCTTTCTTTCACTATATCCCATATAAGTAGCTGAACCACTGCAAATAATGAAAGGCTAGAGCCTGTGGGAAATTGCTTGATTGCCTCTGTGTGGCTACTTCCATGGGATGGAGGAGTTGCCCTCTCTTTTTCTGACTCATCGAGAAAGTCCAGGGTTTCAAAGCTGTGGTAAAATTAACAATAAATAGCAAGCTATAATTATTCCCGGCTCCTCAGGTGAAAGCACATTTTATATGTTCAGCATTTAAAGAACACCAGCAGTGGTTCAAGGGTGTTGTTTAACAGATGAAAGCCAGCCAGGACTCTACCCCATTAATTTTCTAGCAATTCTTGAGGCAGGTAGGTGGATATATATCATTCTGCCTTTACAGGCAGAGAAAGCAGAGACATGCGGCAGGCAATTTCTTACCCACAAGCACCAGGCCTTGTGGGAACCCTCCTCTGCTGTCTACCCACACTGTCTCTGTTCAGGTTCTTGAACCAGGAGCCTAGTCAGTTTTCCCCTCTCCAACACACAGTCCACCCTGAATGAGAGAAGGCCTTCTAAATCACAAATCTGTGCCCATCTCCTCTCTGCTGAGAACTTTTCAGGCACAGAGTCAGAGGGGCCCTTGGCTCTTAGGATAAAATTCATACTTGTTAAGTTAGCACACAAGATCGTATGTTATCTTGGGCATACTTTTTTTTTTTTTTTTAATGATTGAGCGCGTTTATTTATTTATTTATGTATTTATTTATGGCTGCGTTGGGTCTTTGTTGCTGTGCATGGGCTTTTCTCTAGTTGCGGCATGTGGGGTCTACTCTTCGTTGCGGTGTGAGGGCTTCTCATTGCGGTGACTTCTCTTGTTGCAGAGCACGGGCTCTAGGCATGCAGGCTTCAGTAATTGCGGCATGTGGGCTCAGTAGTTGTAGCTCACGGGCTCTAGAGCGCAGGCTCAGTAGTTGCGGCGCACGGGCTTAGTTGCTCCGCGGCGTGTGGGATCTTCCCGGACCAGGGCTCGAACCCGTGTCCCCTGCATTGGCAGGCGGATTCTTAACCACTGTGCCACCAGGGAAGTCCCGGGAATACTTCTTAAGTTACATTACTTAACTGCTCTGTGCCTTAGTTTCCTACCCTCATCTGTAAATAAAATGGGATAATAAAAGTACCTACCTAAGAAGGTAGGTGTTAGAATCAATGTAAATGAACCTAAATAAACCGCTTAGAACAGTATCTGCACTTGGTAAGAGTAGATAGGTGTTAACTGTTGTTGTGGTCACCACCATCATCACCATCTTTATCTAGCTTCATCTTGCCTCTCCAGTCTTTGTCATGTTTTCAAAACTTTATAAAGTCATCTACCTGGACTCTCCCCTTCTTCACCTATTTAGTGCATAATTTTGTGCTTTTTACTCAGCTCTTGGGTCACCTCCAGGAAGCCTTCCCTGATTGGTCCTCCTATTGCACTCAGGGCAATGCCACTTCTCTGTGCTTTCCTAATTCCTATTAACACCAGAATGACAACACCAACTTTTCTGGGCTTCTGACCTCCCCTCTAACATGGAGATAATAGTAATTCTCTATTTCATAAGTCATTCTGAGAATCAAATGTAAACAGATGAGATGGTAGATGCCAAATCTTTGTAAACTGTAAGACACTGTGAAAATAATACGTTGCCTTTTTAGTTTTTAAATATCTATCCTATCTTCTCACTCTTCCAGCTACTGACTAGGTAGCCACAATCCTCTATAACTGAGAGCCACCTGCTTGATATTCCAATGGGTCCCAGGCTGGCAAAAGGAAAGCTGATGGGGAAGGGGTCTCCGGGCTGAGGAATGTCTACTTAGCTAGGACAGCCCCAGTGCCTGGGCCTTACTTGGGCTTGTGCTCTGCGGTCTCCAAACCTCTGGATTTTCTAGCCATGTTATGCGTTGGGAAGAAGGGGATAAAAGGAACCCATCCTCAATATCTTCTGTGGAAGATGTAGAGAAGCAAAGATGACCTCCCCTACCCCCCCAACACACTTCCTTAAATTTTGTGGTTCTGGCAGACTTTCTCCAACAGGCACACAAATACCAAGATGAATTTATTAAGAGCAGCCCCAGCTCTGATTCTCCCTTCTCCCTTTGTCAGTTTCCTGCCTAAGTCTGCAAAATATCACGTGTTTTTGTGGGGTTGTTAAAAAATTTTTAAATATTTAACAAAAGCATGCCATGAACTCAGGCTCCTCAACTGTATATCAAGGGCAGGAACCACATCTGAGCACTGTAGCCCCAGCACCAGCATATATTAGGCATTCCGTAATATTTACTGGCTTAATTAACATTGAGTTGTGCCCAAAGTGTTGTAGTATCAATACACGCTCCTAGGAATGTTCAAGTTGACCATTTCAGTAGTTCCCTTCTAGTGCAATTCTCATCACCTACCCCAGCCACGAACCTCTATCCCCACCATAACCCACCTTTCAAACACCCAGTTTCAAGGAAGACTGGGTAATGATACATGAGTGTCATTTTTGCTCTTATGCATGATCCTAGATTTTATTAGCTGTAGGGAGGAAGGATGTAGTCTGATGAAGGTTAGAGCAGACAGGGATTCTGGAGGCAAGCAGTGTAGTATGGCTGAAGGAAAATGAGCTTTGGATCTAGTGATACTTTGCCTCAAATTCTGGTTTTATATCACTTCAGTGCCTGTGTGTTACTTCATCTTCCTGAGTCTCAATTTCCTTAATTATAAAATGGGGATAATAAGGCCTACATTTCCCCAACATCTGTGATAAGGATGATTTCTCACCTTGTTCTTAAGAACATGCTTTTCTCCCATTGAACTTCATACTTCATCTATTCTTGTGCTCTGTTTTCTAAACTGGTGTTGATTATCTGATTTTCCTTGGTATCAGACCAATACCAACACATCAGTTTTATATTTAAGGAGGTGATTCACAGAAACAAAATGCAAAAATAAAAGTGCATTTGATTAATAAAAATAAAATACTTACCATCCATAATTATTTTAATGATTCAAGATAAAGAATATAAAATACCCAACAGAACGTTTAGCATATACTAAACGGAATTAATCTTAGCTGTCATTATCAGCCATCTCAGGAATGTGAGGTTGTTCTGAGATCATAAAAGCACAAAGCTGGTGATTGTGTGGATTGCTGACCATATGGTCCAAGGGGCTGGGTGTTAGGGAGGGGAGCTGCCCAAGAACACTTATCATTCCCCCGCCCCCACTGGATACAGGAATATGGAGACTATCTAGAGGCAGATAGTGGTTTAGCATTTCTACTCCCATTTTCTGTTGGAATACCTACAACACCCTTGGGTGTAGGCAGAGAAAATATTATTATCCCTATTTTACTGATGTGGAAACAGAGACCTGCGGAGAAGAAGAGAAGGACTCGTTCATGGTCACAGGTTTATAAATGGAGAGGCCAGGCCTAGAATCCAGGTCTCCTGACTGCAGATATACATATAAATTAATTAAGATGGAAGAGGATGGAAGGAATGGAGAGGTGAGACTCTCATCTCATGTTCCTTGGGCTGTCTTTTACTATTTTTCTTTCCCTTAATTGTACGAATACTTTTTAGAAAGTTCTGGTTCTGTGAAGAGCACAAAATAACTAATTGTGTAAGGTGCACCAGTGAGCTCATATCTGAAAACGCTAGGACTTAACGCCACTAACCACTAGGTCCTCTCACATTGGAGTGGGAGTGGTCCCTGATGTCTCCGCTTTGCTGAAAAAACAGCCTACATTAGAATTCTGCCTGGCTATGGGCAGGTTCTTCACCTTGGTTTCCTTTTCTGTAGAAGAGGGGTAATGGTTACCTCTTAGGGATGTTGGGGGGATTCAGCGGTGTAATGTCTGTGAAGCTGCCTTGTGCCATGTTGGCAAGAGCGCTCACTCTTCTTTCTGGCCTGGCCAGGGTCAGCTTCAGGCTCTGTAAGGAGCAGCCATTGAGACAGTGGACAGTGCCTGAAGGCTGGTCAGGGTTTCCCTTCTTCCTCAGAGGGAGTTTGGAGCCCTGGAGGAATCAGGTGATCCTTCAGCCAGAATGTAGAAAATGCAGAGAGAGAAGGTGGCTGTGGTGATCATTGGCTCGGGATAGAGGACAGAGGCCCCAAGAAACAAACCACAGAAAGAATGGGAAGTCAGCCCAGGGGCTGGGGACAAGGGTGCAGAGAATCAAATAGACAAGAGGTACAGGACTCTATCTTCAATGTTTCGTTTCTTTAAAAATGCGACTCAAGTATTACAAACTATTAGAATTCAAAAGAGCCAGGCGATGGGAACACTCTCTGTATTTCCTTGTTTGCTATTATGAAAATGTTTATAATAAAAAATTTCAAATCAAGTTAATCCCTCAAATTAAGTTTTAGAGGAAGTATGTGGGGTGAAGTTTCTGGTTTTACTTCTACTTTTTTTTTTTCCATTACCATAGTTTCTCTTAATACGAACTAGCATTTATTGATCACCAACATTGTACTGGGCACTTTATAAATTCCATATAATCCCCCCAACAACTCTACAAAATAAATATTCTTGTCCCCATTCATCTGATCAGGAAGCTGAGGTTTAAGATCACTCAGTGAGGAATCACTCGAGGAGGGATTTGAACCCAGGTCTGGTGACGCAATCATCTGCACTTTTCCATGGCACAGTTTGGTCTCTTGCTGAAAAGTGCTGAATGAGTGAGAGTAGTTTAAAGACGTCGGGATGGCAGACTGGGAGTGTTTTGGGACCTGGCTGCCTAGGGAATGGAAAGTCTGATCTTTTCACTTTTCTGGCAAGACAGCATGTGTCTCTGTTTGCGCTTGCTCATTTTGGAGGGACTTCTTTTTTTAGGAGAGGCTGGCTGTGACGTCTATGGTTGTGCTTGGTTTTTGTAGTTCATCAGACTACAGTTTCACCTGAAAGTCTGTGTCATGGTCGTTTCAGTATCTTCTGCCCATGATCTTCTCTTCATGATCTTGTCATGATCTCCTTGCCATGAATTGCAAACCATAAGTGGCTCCCCTCTCATTGTGGTCTCTTCCTATAGCGGTAATTGGCTTCTTTCCCCAGGGCTTTATGACTGGGGAAAAGCTAATAAAATACACAGTAACTTTGTAGTTAATCTCACTGGCTCGGACTTCCCTGGTGGCACAGTGGTTAAGAATCCGCCTGCCAACGCAGGAGACACGGGTTCTATCCCTGGTCCGGCAAGATCCCACATGCCGCAGAGCAACTAAGCCCACGAGTCATAGCTACTGAGCCTGTGCACCACAACTACTGAAGCCCACATGCTCTAGGGCCCGCGTGCCGCAACTACTGAAGTCCACGCACCTAGAGCCCGTGCTCCGCAACAAGAGAAGCCACTGCAATGAGAAGCCCGCGCACCTCAATGAAGAGGAGCCCCCGTTCGTGGCGACTAGAGAAAGCCCGCGTGCAGCAACGAAGACCCAACGCAGCCAAAAAAAAAAAAAAAAAAAAGGTTAAAATAATAATCATCATCATCATCTCACTGGCTCTTGGGCGCATCAGTTTCCAGAGAGATTTGGCAACAAATGAGGAGAGATTGGGACATCTTATCACAACGTTCCCCAGGCAGCCACGTTTCTTGAACCCCACGTCTATGAGTCATGGTGTTTCCTTTCCCTGAGCTGACCAGGTGATGTGTGATTCCCCATAGAGGGGAGTGAAGGTGTGTGCTGTTTCTTAGCACTTCTAGCTGTTCCAAAGGTGAGGGCAGGTGGTGAGAGCACCCTGCACTAACCTGCTTCTCTGGGCAGTCCTGGTCCAAGTGATGCTCCTTAGAATTATTGAAAAAAATCTCAGAGGTCATTTATCCCAGTCTCCCACCCAAAGAGAGGAATCTTTTCTCCAAATCCTAAACAGGTGCTTAAGCATTACCTGGGCTGATGAATCATCCATTCTTCCCCACAAGACAACTCACCCTAGTCCTGAACAGCTTTATGAGAAAGTTCATCATAATATTTAGGAAAATTCTGTGCCTCTGTAATTTTTACAAACTGATCCGAATTTCCATTCTCGGAGCACTAAATAGTAAGTGATTTTCACTCTCCACTCAGTGGTTCCTCAGGTATATATTTGAAGCCAGCTCTCCCGTCCTCCAGTTCTCTTCCTGTTTCCTTCTGCCTCTTCCCTTGCCTTTGTCTCGGTGAGACATCGCTATTCCCTCATCCTTCCTCCTGTGCTGACCTCACACCCTGGGTTGTGGCGTTTCCACCAGTGCCCCTGTTCAGCAAATGATGTGTGTAACTGGGAGGCTGCCAGCAGAGGATCCCCAGGAAGCCGTGGAGGAGGGCTTGTTCCTGTTGTCTCACCTCTCTACTCCTTTGCCCAGGAAGGTAGGTGTAATCCAAACTGTCCCTTACCTGGCTACCAATTTCCTCTTTTCTAGAAACACATGGTTTCTGGGCAATGTTTATAGTATCTGCAATTTATTGAGAGCCTATTATGGGTCAGCTTCTGAACATGTGTTATCTTTATCCTTGCAACATCTAGGTTCTGTTATTCTCACTTACGAAAACTCAGGAAAAAGGGCACTTGTCCAAGAATACATAGACAGTAAACGGCAGAGCTGGAATTCACATTCATCTTGTCTGGCTCTGAGATTATGCTCTTTCTGTTACACGGTGCTGTTACAGACCACGTGAATTTCCCAAACCCACAGGTTTTCAACTCCAGCACACTTAGTGTACAAGTTCAAACTACATCCCAACCTCTTGTTCTTCTACAGCTGCCAAATCAGGGCATCAAAGTCATCTCTCCTCTGTTGTTTGCACTTCTGCTCTTCCCTGCCTCTGTGGCTGTTTGTCTTTTAAAATTTTTTTAATTGACATATAGTTGACATACAATATTATGTTAGTTTCACCTGTATTACATAATGATTTTACATTCGTATACATTGTGAAATGATCACCATAAGTCTAGTAATCATATGCCCCCATACAAAGTTATTATAGTATTATTTCTTATACATCCCCATGACTTGTTATATAACTAGTGGTTTGTACCTCTTAATCCCATTTACCTATTTCATCCACCTGCCCCCCACCCCCTTTCTGGCAACCATTTGTTTATTCTCTGATTCTATGAGTCTGTTTTCACTTTGTTTTGTGCTTTGTTTTATTTTTTTAGATTCCACATATAAGTGAGATTATGCAGTATTTGTCTTTGTGTGACTTATTTCACTTAGTATAATACTCTTCAGGTCCATCTATGCTGTTGCACATGGCAAGATTTCATTCTTTTTTATGGCTGAGTAATATTCTATTATATATATACCCATATATATATAAAACATATCTTCTTTATCCATTTGTCTATTGATGGACACTTAGTTTGCTTCTGTATCTTGGTGACAGGGATAGAATAGGCTAGTTATATAGGTAGTTGTAGAAGTCCCAGTAGGGGACTATAGATAGAGAGGGAATCCTAGGAAACTTTAGGAGACCACTGTAAGTAAATGATCACTCAAGAAAGCTATTGGAACGTCTTGGAACAAAGCAGGCTTGCTTAACTATAAAGCCATAGATAAAAGCACGAGATATGCCCCAGGCCATTAAGTGGAAGAAAAATGTCACCACCCTTCTACTGATTTGAATAAGAGCTATGATAATCCTAGTTTGACCTCATAGGGTCAGACACTCTCCTGCCTGATAAGAAGGAGGAACTAGTGATGTAAGCCTCATGTCTACTTGAAGAAGACGGTCTTTTCCCCTCCCCCTTTCCTTTGACTATAAAATTGTAGCCCACTTAATCTTCAGGGCAGAGCTCCCTCACCTGCCCGCTTACAACTCTTACAAGCGTCCTACATTAATAAATCTACTTCTTGCCTATCACTTTGCCTCTCACTGAATTCCTTCTGTGCGGAGACACAAAGAACCTGAGCCTCAGTAAGTCCAGACACCAAGTGAATGATTCTAATTAAAAGACCGTGGGTTCAAGTCCCAATCTGGGTTTTGGCCAGGTTCGAGTCCCAGCACTTGGGTTCAAGTCCCGATCTGAGGGGCACTGTTTCATTGGCTATTGTAAATAATGCAATGAACGTTGGAATACATATATCTTTTTAAATTAGTGTTTTTGTTTTTATGGGTAAATGCCCAGAAGTGAAACTGCTGGATTGTATGGCAGTTCTATTTTTAATTTTTTTGAGGTAACTCCATACGGTTTTCCATAGTGGCTATACCAATTTATAATCCTACCAACAGTGCACAAGCGTTCCCTTTTCTTCATGTCCTTGCCAACACTTGTCATCTTTTGGATGACATCCATTCTGACAGGTGTGAAGTGATATCTCATTGTGGTTTTGATTTGAATTTCCCTGATGTGGAATATCTTCTCATGTGTCTGTTTGCCATCTGTACGTCTTCTTTGGAAAAATGTCTCTTCAGGTTCTCTACCCAGTTTTTAATTGCGTTTTTTTTGTTTGTTTGTTTTTTTGTCTTTTTGATGTTGAGTTGCTTTGTATATTTTGGGTATTAACCCCTTATCAGGGGACACATCATTTGCAAATATCTTCTCCCAGGTGCCAGTGTGCTGAGGGGTTTGTACTCCACTACTGCTCTCAGTGGTTGTGAGTCATTAGACTCACACTGGGGACAGACGTATTGGCGAGGAGGAGTGGGACAGAGGAAAAGTTCAGAAGTCTAGGGAGAATGTGCAGGCCAGGCGGGAGAGAGGAGAACTCATTGTTCTCTCATATGAGAACAAAGGGCCAGAAAGCCCTCATTGTTCCTATGGCCTAAATAGGATGCAAGAAATTGGACTCATTTCTTTGGATTCATGTGGGAAGTCCTGGCTCCATCAGCTAACCTTCAGCCATAACCTTTCAAACCATGACTGGGCTGATGGGAAGATGAGGACTGGCCTCCCATTTCCCCATTAGCTGCACTCAACGGCTTCTCCAAGAACATGGAGGCCGCTGATTAGAAGGCAACCAGCAGCCAACAGAACCAACCTGCTCAGCACCCTGCACCTCCTTTCCCTGCCCACGTGACTAGTCTCCCGTACATCCGTTCAGCCAGTCAGCCAGGCATCATTAAGTCATTCCAAACCCTTTCCGAGTGCCCACCATGTACCATCTCTGTACCAGGCTGAGAGGATGAAAGACAACACCTAAGCCCTGACTCTCAGGAGTTCACGGTCCACACAGCAATGGCTGCCTAGTGGGCTCTCAATACAAATATGTTGAATAAATACCATAGAAACATATGAATCATTACAATAAAGGGTTATAAAGCACTGTTCCTGCCCTCCCCACCAATATGGGTTATGTACCTAGAGTTGCAGAATACATCAGTAGAAAAACCTAACTTGCTCTTAAGTTTGTACGTTTTTCTCATTTTTGTCGGTGAGGAATATGTAATGCTTTAGGGATGAGGAGAGAAATATAACCCAATAGATAACATTTGCATTAAAGAGGCAACTGAAATATTTGGGCAGAAAAGACCACTGAAGAGATAACATGTGAGGCACAAAAATGACAACCCAACCTAGTAACATCAAAGAATGTTAAAGTTGGAGATGACTCTCCAAGAAAACTAGTCCAGTAGGTTCTGATCTATTTTGAGTTATGGAATCCATTTCCGAGGAAAGTGATGGATTACCTCCTCAAATAAACGCAACTGTGCGCAAACACTAAACTTCGTAGTTTCCAGTGGAGGTCGTAGAGTCCCTGATGTTTATCCATCTCAAGGCCCCTCCCACTCCCAATTTAGAATCTCTGACAGAGTTCGGTGCCTTCACCTCATTTAACAGAGACGGTGGAATGCTTTCTTCAAGGTCACACAGCCAGCTAGTGAAAACATGAGGCAGTTTGGTTTTAAGAAGGAACTTAAAAACTAGCTGCCTGAGTTCAAATCCTGATTTCAGCGCTTGGAAAGGGAATGTTGCCTGCCATTCCACGAAACAACGAATGTTTGCCCCTGCAGGCCCCTCTCTCGCATCAAGCCACCAGCTACTGCGGCCACCCCACACACACCCACAGTGCACCCTGAGGGGAATTCAGGATGGAAAACAACAGGAAGCATTCTGTGCCCTGAATACAGGCCCTAGATAGTTAAGATGCATATCTAAGGAATACTTTCAGTGAGCCCAGACTCTTACATCTTCCCACACACAGAAAAGCACTAAAATCATTAACTCGAGGTGTCTGCTTTTTTAAATTATTATTATTATTTTGGTCACTGCGTGGTATGCAGGATCTTAGTTCCCCGACCGGGGATCAAACCCGTGCCTCCTGCAGTGGAAGCTCAGAGTCCTAACCGCTGGACCGCCAGGGAATTCCCAGGTGCCTGCTTTTTGTGATTAATCTTTTGATGTTCAACTACACGGTTCTGTGTTTTGTTTTGTTTTGTTTTGTTTTGTTTTCAGCAAAAACTGCTATATATCCTGGCTCCTCCCTTTCCTCTTTGAAGCAGTTCCTCAGAGCTATCTGAGAGGCTGTCTCCCAGGCTATAGTCCTCAGGAAGGTCCCTAAATAAAACATAACTCTCAACTTTTAGGTTGAGCATTTGTCAGCTATTTGACTTTCAATAAACCACTTAACTTCTCTATGCCTCTGTTTTCTCATCTGTAAAATGGGGATAATAGAACAGTAAGTCCCATACATACAAACGAATTCTGTTCCAAGAGCATGTTTGTAAGTCCAATTTATTCGTAAGTCCAACAAAGTTAGCCTAGGTACCCAACTAACACAATTGGCTATATAGTACTGTACTGTAATAGGTTTATAATACTTTTCACACAAATAATACATAAAAAACAAAAAAAAAACCCCACAAAAAACAAACAGTTTTAATCTTACAGTACAGTACCTTGAAAACTACAGTAGTACAGTACAACAGCTGGCATACAGGGGCTGGCATTGAGTAAACAGGCAAGAAGAGTTACTGACTGGAGGAGGGAGAAGAGGTGGGAGATGGTAGAGCTGAAGGATTGTCAGCAATAGGAGACGGAGGGCAAAGCTGCAACTTTATTCACACCTGACGCTGATGGAACACATGTTCGCATCTTTGAAAGTTCGCAACTTGAAGGTTCGTATGTAGGGGACTTACTGTAACCTACTTCACAAGGTTATTGTGAGGATTGGAAGCTCATCCAGGTTAAAACTTTGAGCAGGGGTTAGCAAACTGTCTTTGTAAAAGGCTAGATGGTATATATTTCAGGCTTTGTGGACTAAGGAGCAAAATTCAAGGCTATTTTGGAGATATTTATAGAATTATTTAAAAATGTAAAATAAAAAGTTCTTAGCTCAGGGACCATACAAAAACAAGCAGTCGCACAAAAACAGGGTTTGGCCCATGGGTTTATAGTTTGCCAGCCCTTAGCTTAGAGCAGCACCTAGTACACAGTAAGTGCTCATTAAGTGCTAGCTTTTGCTCTCCCAGGCCTCTTTCAGCTACCAGGGTCACCTCCATGTAGCATAACTAACAACAGGAAACAAGGTGCTGGCTGACCAACTCAGCCAAGCTGTTTGTCACAAATAAGCCCAAGTTACCAGGGTGTGTAGAGGCTCCCTGCTCCTCCCTGGTGCAGAGACCTTCCCATCCATGTCCAACTTAAGTAGGCAAAGTGACCAAGGCTCTATAATTATTCTCAGGGAAGCCTCAAGTCAGGTGCCACCATCCTGAGGCAGAGACAGGTGGGAGGAGCTGGAATGGGGACCACAGGCCTTTGTTTCTAAGCAGTTCTGCCAGGTCAGCCACCTTCTTCCCACACCTACCCTACTTTAGCACAACCTTTCCTGGGGTAGCTCCAGACACAAACTCAATCATAGTTTGTGAGTTAGAAGGGACCCCATCAGCTATTCCCAGATGCTTCATTTTACCGATAGGAAAACTATGGCCCAGGTTGGGGAACTGACTTGCCCGAGATCAGATAGCTGGACTGGGATTGGAAACCTTGGCCCCTGCTTTCCAGGTCAGTGCTTCTTCCCTGCCTGCGTTAGTGCAGATTGCTGTCTTTGGCACATAATGGAAACTACCAGAGCAGTTGTCGAGTCCGGTTTTTCTGGTGCTAACCAGGATGCAGCTGGATTCAACATGGATCCAGCCCTTTGCAGAGTGCATTCACTTGTTTATCGACATTTCCTGATCTCCTTCTATGGGCCAGGCTCTGTGCTGGGTGCAAAAGATGAAAAAAGAGCCAATGTCTGCTTTCGAGGACCTCGGCTCACAATTCAGTGTGATTATTGTTACTCATGTGTTGGTTTGTGCATTTGTTCATTCATCCAACAAACATTATTGAATATGCATGTTGTATCAGGCACTGCAGTAGATGCTGGGAATACGGAATTAATAAAGGCTCTACCTTTACAGAAATTCTAATCTAGTGGAGGAGATAAACAATAAACAAAAATATATACACAGTAGTGTGCTGGTAGATGTTTAACAACAAGTTCTCCAGAAAAAAAAGAAAAAGAGAGTACCATAATTTGCAGCATTTGGTGATCTTCTTGGTGAAAATACTCTCCCCATGGCTAATTTCAAGCTACCAACATGGCATCACTGAACACCAGTTTGGGAGTGATGTACACAGTTGCCTCTTGCAAACTGGTGTGAGCCAGCTCCAGCACAGCACTGCATAGACACTGCAACAGATGATAAGTACCTTGAAAGGAAAGAAGCAGATTGAGGAGATGGAGAGGGATGGAGGGCCTACTCTTTTAGACAGGCTGTTAGGGGCAGGCTTTTCTGAGGAGGTGAGATTTGAGTGGGGACCAGAATGAAATGAGGAAGCCAGTTATTTAGTGAATTTTTAGGAAATGAGACTCCCAGGCAGAGGGAACAGCATGTGCAAAGGCCCTGAGTCAGGACCGTGCTTGGCCTGCTTGGGCAATGGCAAGAAGGCCAGTTTGCAGTGAGCGCTGGTTTTATGGGAGCTCACAGAAGGGATGCTTAAATCCAACAGGTACATGGGACAGTAGTAGAAGGAAAGAGTTGGGACCGTCTTCTTGGAGAAGACGATTTTGCAGGGAATCCTAAAAATAGGAGTAATTGTTACCAGAAAGGTGGGAGTTTGGACAGAGGTGCAAAGAGAAGGGAGTCGTGGGGAGAAAGAATGGTGTAGGCCAAGGCACTGAGATACTGCAGAGGGGAACAGAATAGTATGGCTGTGGTGTCCAGATTATAGCCAAGGCTGCACAGGGGAGTGAGAGCCACATCACGGAGGGCCTTAGGTGCTAATGACAGTTTTCCCCTGGGGACAGACATAGATGTATTTTTTTTTTTTGTAAATGTATGTATTTATTTATATTTATTTTTGGCTGTGTTGGGTCTTCGTTTCTGTGCGAGGGCTTTCTCCAGTTGCGGCGAGCGGGGGCCACTCTTCATCGCGGTGCGCGGGCCTCTCACTATCGCGGCCTCTCTTGTTGTGGAGCACAGGCTCCAGACGCGCAGGCTCAGTAGTTGTGGCTCACGGGCTTAGTCGCTCCGCGGCATGTGGGATCTTCCCAGACCAGGGCTCGAACCCGTGTTCCCTGCATTGGCAGGCAGATTCTTAACCACTGCGCCACCAGGGAAGCGCATAGATGTATTTTTGATTTGGAAAGATCACTGAGGCTGGCATTTATGAAGGATACATTCGATGGGGAGACACAGGAGTCAGAGAAATGGCTCTGAAAGCTCATAGTGCAGAATAGGAAGGATGAGGGCCTGATTTAAGGCAGAGAGGAAGGGATGGATTTGAAACAGTAACCTCATGTCTCTTTAATCACTTACACTAAAGGCTTTCATGCATGCCATCTTTCCATGTCTTCACAACAGTCCTGTGAGGATGGGATATGTGGGGTGGTGAGTTAAAGACGGCAGCCCATCTTTGACACCCCTCCCATCTCCTCCCTTTGTATCTGGGCTGGCCACGTGTCCCACTAATAACCAATGGAATGTAGCAGAAGGGACACAGAGGGACTTTCAAGGCTAGGTGAGATGCAACGTTTCCCTTTCTGCCTTGATCTCTCGGCATGCTTGCTCTAGAGGAAGCCAGCTGCCATGGGAGAAGTCTGACTACCCTAAGACCAGCGTGCTGTGAAGAAGTCCCAGCTAGCCATGTGGAGAGGCCAAATGGCAAGAGAGGTGCCCACCCAGCCCCAAGGTGTTCCAGCCCTCCCAGCCCAGGTGCCAGACATGTGAATGAAAAAGCCACCTTGGACATCCAGCCCTGTCCAGTCTTCACATGACTCCAACCCTAGCTGCCATCTGACTACAACTGCATGAGACCCCCAGCAGGAGCCACCCAGCTGGACCAAGTCAGCCCCAAACCCTGAGACGTAATAATTGCCGTTCTAAGCCGTTGTGTTTTGGGATGGTTTGTCATGCAACAATAGATAACCAGAACATGTGATATTATCCCTATTTGGATGGGGAATTGAGGCTCAGAGAGATTAGGGCGACTTAACCAAAGTCACATGGCTGATAAGTGGCAGAGCCAGAGCTAAACCCAGGTGCGCTGACCTTCAGAACTGTTGTTGGAACTCTTTCCTGCTCTATCGTTACCACTCCTACCATGCCCTGGGGCCAGAAAGGTCAGGGAAAGAGATGGCCAGCCACCTGAGTCTTTTTGCTAGCCCAGCAGGGAGGTCCACTCATGGTGTTTATAGCAGGCTTGTTCTCTGGGGAGTAAGAGAAGTGTGTCCCCCCAGAATCCTGATGCCTTGGGGTGTCTTTTCCTAGCATGCCCCATGTTCTCCTCTCTCCATTCAAGCTCTGCTTTCAACCAGGGACCCCACGGGAATGAAAGAATGCACATTTACTGAGTACCATCTGGCTAAGCATCTTTTACATAGTGTTAGCTCATACAATCTGCACAGCAAGCCTGTCACGTAGTAACAGCCAGTACTGGTGGGGACCCAAGGCTTACAGAGGGGAAGGGCCTTGCCCAGACTCATATCGCAAGTGAGTTTCAGAGCCTGGATTCCAACCCAGCTTTGTCTACTCTACAATCTACATTCCTTTCACAGGAAAATGGGGCTGATATTACACACAACGACATGGGTTGTCATGTGGTTTGGTGGGCATGCCAGCACAGGGCCTGGTACATTATAGGTGCTTGATACATGCTAATTCCCCTTCCCTCTCTCTCCCTCCACCCCTGCTGCATCCCAGAGAAATGTATGACCTACCAAAGGGCAAGAGTAGTCCTTGAATAGGAAAATAATATTTATTGAGGCTCTGTGGTATAGGCTCATGTATTATCTAATTTAATCCTCCCAAATATGCTATGAATTAGGCTTTATTTTTAGTTCCACTTTATAGATGATAAGGTCAAGGCTCAGACAGATAAATAAATTGCTCAAGACCACACAACTAGTAAGTGATCATTCAGGATCCAAACCCTGGTCTATTTGACTTTTTTTTTTTTTTTTTTATACATGTCAATCCCAATCGCCCAATTCATCACACCACCGTCCCCACGCCCCCGTGGCTTTCCCTCCTTGGTGTCCATGCGTTTATTCTCTACATCTGTGTCTCAACTTCTGCCCTGCAAAGCGGTTCATCTGTACCATTTTTCTAGGTTCCACGTACATGCGTTAATATACGATATTTGTTTTTCTCTTTCTGACTTACTTCACTCTGTATGACAGTCTCTAGATCCATCCACATCTCCACAAATGACCCAATTTCGTTCCTTTTTATGGCTGAGTAATATTACATTGTATATATGTACCACAACTTCTTTATCCATTCGTCTGTCAATGGGCATTTAGGTTGCTTCCATGACCTGGCTATTGTAAACAGTGCTGCAATGAACATTGGGGTGCATGTGTCTTTTTGAATTATGGTTTTCTCTAGGTATATGCCCAGTAGTGGGATTGTTGGATCATATGGTAATTCTATTTTTAGTTTATTAAGGAACCTCCATACTGTTCTCCATAGTGGCTGTCACAATTTACATTCCCACCAACAGTGCAAGAGAGTTCCCTTTTCTCCACACCCTCTCCAGCATTTATTGTTTGTAGATTTTCTGATGATGCCCATTCTAACTGGTGTGAGGTGATACCTCATTGTAGTTTTGATTTGCATTTCTCTAATAATTAGTGATGTTGAGCAGCTTTCCATGTGCTTCTTGGCCATCCGTATGTCTTCTTTGGAGAAATGTCTATTTAGGTCTTCTGCCCATTTTTGGATTGGGTTTTGTGTTTTTTTAATATTGAGCTGCATAAGCTATTTATATATTTTGGAGATTAATCCTTTGTCTGTTGATTCGTTTGCAAATATTTTCTCCCATTCTGAGGGTTGTCTTTTTGTCTTGTTTATGGTTGCCTTTGCTGTGCAAAAGCTTTGAAGTTTCATTAGGTCCCGTTTGTTTATTTTTGTTTTGATTTCCATTACTCTAGGAGGTGGATCAAAAAAGATATTGCTGTTGTTTATGTCAAAGAGTATTCTTCCTATGTTTTCCTCTAAGAGTTTTATAGTGTCCAGTCTTACATTTAGGTCTCTAATCCACTTTGAGTTATTTTTGTGTATGGTGTTAAGGAGTGTTCTAATTTCATTCTTTTACATGTAGCTATCCAGTTTTCCCAGCACCACTTATTGAAGAGACTGTCTTTTCTCCATTGTATATCCTTGCCTCCTTTGTCATAGATTAGTTGACCATAGGTGCATGGGTTTATCTCTGGGCTTTCTATCCTGTTCCATTGATCTATGTGTCTGTTTTTGTGTGAGTACCATATTGTCTTGATGACTGTAGCTTTGTAGTATAGTCTGAAGTCAGGGAGTCTGATTCCTCCAGCTCTGTTTTTTTCCCTCAAGATTGCTTTGGCTATTCGGGATCTTTTGTGTCTCCATACAAATTTTAAGATTTTTTGTTCTAGTTCCGTAAAAAATGCCATTGGTAATTTGATAGGGATTGCTTTGAATCTGTAGATTGCTTTGGGTAGTATAGTCATTTTCACAATATTGATTCTTCCAATCCAAGAACATGGTATATCTCTCCATCTGTTGGTATCATCTTTAATTTCTTTCATCAGTGTCTTATAGTTTTCTGCATACAGTTCTTTTGTCTTCCAAGGTAGGTTTATTCTTAGGTATTTTATTCTTTTTGTTGCAATGGTAAATGGGAGTGTTTCCTTAATTTCTCTTTCAGAATTTTCATCATTTGTGTATAGGAATGCAAGAGATTTCTGTGCATTAATTTTGTATCCTGCAACTTTACCAAATTCATTGGTTAGCTCTAGTAGTTTTCTGGTGGCATCTTTAGGATTCTCTATGTATAGTATCATGTCGTCTGCAAACAGTGACAGATTTACTTCTTCTTTTCCAATTTGTATTCCTTTTATTTCTTCTTCTTCTCTGATTGCTGTGCCTAGGACTTCCAAAACTATGTTGAATAATAGGTGTGAGAATGGACATCCTTGTCATGTTCCTGATCTTAGAGGAAATGCTTTCAGTTTTTCACCATTGAGAATGATGTTTGCTGAGGGTTTGTCATATATGGCCTTTATTATGTTGAGGTAGATTCCCTCTATGCCCTCTTTCTGGAGAGTTTTTATCATAAATTGGTGTTGAATTTTGTCGAAAGCTTTTTCTGCATCTATTGAGATGATCATATGGTTTTTATTCTTCAATTCGTTAATATGGTGTATCACATTGATTGATTTGCGTATATTGAAAAATCCTTGCATCCCTGGGATAAATCCCACTTGGTCATGGTGTATGATCCTTTTAATGTGTTGTTGGATTCTGTTTGCTAGTATTTTGTTGAGGATTTTTGCATTTGTATTCATCAGTGATATTGGTCTGTAATTTTCTTTTTTTGTAGTATCTTTGTCTGGTTTTGGTATCAGGGTGATGGTGGCCTCATAGAATGTGTTTGGGAGTGTTCCTTCCTCTGCAATTTTTTGGAAGAGTTTGAGAAAGATTGGTGTTAACTCTTCTTTAAATGCTTGGTAGATTTCACCTGTGAAGCCATCTGGTCCTGGACTTTTGTTTTTTGGAAGACTTTTAATCACAGTTTCAATTTCATTACTTGTGATTGGTCTGTTCATATTTTCTATTTCTTCCTGGTTCAGTCTTGGAAGGTTATACCTTTCTAAGTATTTGTCCATTTCTTCCAGGTTGTCCATTTTATTGGCATAGAGTTGCTTGTAGTAGTCTCTTAGGATGCTTTGTATTTCTGGGGTGTCTGTTGTAACTTATCCTTTTTCATTTCTAATTTCATTGATTTGAGTCCTCTCCCTCTTTTTCTTGATGAGTCTGGCTAATGGTTTATCAATTTTATTTATCTTCTCAAGGACCCAGCCTTTAGTTTTATTGATCTTTGCTATTGTTTTCTTTGTTTCTATTTCATTTATTTCTGCTCTGATCTTTATGATTTCTTTCCTTCTGCTAACTTTGGGTTTTGTCTGTTCTTCTTTCTCTAGTTCCTTTAGGTGTAAGGTTAGATTGTTTACTTGAGATTTTTCTTGTTTCTTGAGGTAGGCTTGTATAGATATAAACTTCCCTCTTAGAACTGCTTTTCCTGCATCCCATAGGTTTTGGATCATCGTGTTTTCATTGTCATTTGTTTCTAGATATTTTTTTATTTCCTCTTTGATTTCTTCGGTGATCTCTTGGTTATTTAGTAACGTATTGTTTAGCCTCCATGTGTTTGTGTTTTTTACATTTTTTTCCCTGTAATTGATTTCTAATCTCATAGCGTTGTGGTCAGAAAAGATGCTTGATATGATTTCAATTTTCTTAAATTTACTGAGGCTTGATTTGTGATCCAAGTTGTGATCTATCCTGGAGAATGCTCTGTGTGCACTTGAGAAGAAAGTGTAATCTGCTGTTTTTGGATGGAATGTCCTGTAAATATCAATTAAATCTATCTGGTCTATTGTGTCATTTAAATCTTCTGTTTCCTTATTTATTTTCATTTTGGATGATCTGTCCATTGGTGTAAGTGAGGTGTTAAAGTCCCCCACTATTATTGTGTTACTGTCGATTTCCTCTTTTATAGCTGTTAGCATTTGCCTTATGTATTGAGGTGCTCCTATGTTGGGTGCATATATATTTATAATTGTTATATCTTCTTCTTGGATTGATCCCTTGATCATTATGTAGTGTCCTTCCTTGTCTCTTGTAACATTCTTTATTTTAAAGTCTGTTTTATCTGATATGAGTATTGCTACTCCAGCTTTCTTTTGATTTCCATTTGCATGGAATATCTTTTTCCATCCCCTCACTTTCAGTCTTTATGTGTCCCTAGGTCTGAAATGGGTCTCCTGTAGACAACATATATATGGGTCTTGCTTTTGTATCCATTCAGCAAGCCTGTGTCTTTTGGTTGGAGCATTTAATCCATTCACGTTTAAGGTAATTATCAATATGTATGTTCCTATTACCGTTTTCTTAATTGTTTTGGGGTTTTTTTTTGTAGGTTCTTTCCTTCTCTTGTGTTTCCCACTTAGAGGAGTTCCTTTACCATTTGTTGTAGAGCTGGTTTGGTGTTGCTGAATTCTCTTAGGTTTTGCTTGTCTGTAAAGCTTTTGATTTCTCTATCGAATCTGAATGAGATCCTTGATGGGTAGAGTAATCTTGGTTGTAGGTTCTTCCCTTTCATCACTTTAAGTATATCATGCTACCCCCTTCTGGCTTGTAGAGTTTCTGCTGAGAAATCAGGTGTTAACCTTATGGGAGTTCCCTTGTATGTTATTTGTCATTTTTCCTTTGCTGCTTTCAATACTTTTTCTTTGTCTTTAATTTTTCCCAGCTTGATTACTATGTGTCTTGGCATGTTTCTCCTTGGGTTTATCCTGTATGGGACTTGCTGCACTTCCTGGACTTGGGTGGCTATTTCCTTTCCCATGTTAGGGAAGTTTTTGACTATAATCTCTTCAAATATTTTCTCAGGTCCTTTCTCTCTCTCTTCTCCTTCTGGGACCCCTATTATGTGAATGTTGTTGTGTTTAATGTTGTCCCAGAAGTCTCTTAGGCTGTCTTCATTTCTTTTCATTCTTTTTTCTTTAGTCTGTTCTGCAACAGTGAATTCCACCATTCTGTCTTCCAGGTCACTTATCTCTTCTTCTGCCTCAGTTATTCTCCTATTGATTCCTTCTAGTGTATTTTTCATTGCAGTTATTGTATTGTTCATCTCTGTTTGTTTGTTCTTTAATTCTTCTAGGTCTTTGTTAAACATTCCTTGCATCTTCTAGATCTTTGCCTTCATTCTTTTTGTGAGGTTCTGGATCATCTTCACTATCATTATTCTGAATTCTTTTTCTGGAAGGTTGCCTATCTCCACTTCATTTAGTTGTTTTTCTGGGGTTTTATCTTGTTCCTTCATCTGGTACATGGCCCTCTGCCTTTTCATCTTGTCTGTCTTTCTGTGAATATGGTTTTTGTTCCACAGGCTGCAGGATTGTCGTTCTTCTTACTTCTGCTGTCTGCCCTCTGGGGTCTATTTGACTTTGAAGTCCATGCTCTTAAATAGTAAAGGCTGCCTCAGCCCCTGAACTGGGACTCCTAGTGCCAAGTGCATGCCTGGCAGGCTGCCTGCTGGAGCAGGACTGGGCAAGCTGCTTAATGAGGGTACCAACCTGGGGAAGGAATGAGGTCACATTCCAGGAGGCTGAGGCAAGGCAGTACATGCATCATTTCAAAGGACCCACTCTCTTGGAAAAAAACTAGCAGGGTTGGATATCTATGCTAAATAAAAAAACTGAATACACAAAAGGGCTATCAGGCCTGAGCAAAGAACCCCAACATTTCAGGGCCAGAGGCCTAAAGAGAACCAATCACCTGGAGGGATTCCATAAGGCGGGGCCCCCAGACAGAAGCCAAGGGCATCGCCCTCCAAGGGCTCATTCACAATCTACCCCTTCCCATTTACACCCCTTAACTCCAGAAAGAGGATCAACTGGCCTTTCCTTCAGGCTATCACCCCTCTGTGTATGTGCCTTAATCATTTATCACATTATTAATTCATCTATTTTAGAACATTTTTTGAGCATTGACTTTGTTCCAGGCACTGTGCTAGGAGTGGTGAATATGGTGTGTTGGTTTCCTCCTGGGACCTTACCATCTGGTGAGGAAACCAGATGTTAAACTGCAAATGAACGTTATGACAGTGGAGTACAGGATGCTGTCGGAACTAACTTCCTCCTCTTCTCCTTCCCTCTGTCCCTCTCTTCCCTTCCTTCCACAAATGCTTATTAAGCACCTACTGTGTGCCAGGTCTGGTCTTGGTGCTGAGGGTAAAGCAGTGGGCAAGAGAGAAAAGATCCCTGCCCTCCTGGTACTTACATTCCAGTGATAATTAGGGGATCTGACCCAGGACAGGAGCTACCTGTGAAAGAATATTTAAGCCATACTGAAGAATGGAATTTATTTGGTTGGTAAAAAAGAACCTAATACACTAGTGCCCCCTTATCCATGGTTTCACTTTCTGTGGTTTCAGTTACCTGTGGTCAACTGTGGTCTGAAAATATTAAATGAAAACTTTCAGAAGTAAACAATTCATAAGTTTTGAATTGCTCACTGTTCTGAATAACATGATGAAATCTCCTGCCCTCCTGTTCTGTTCCTCCTGGGATGTGATTCATTTCTTTGTCCAGTGTATGCCACCCATCAGACTTAGTAGTCACCCCTGTTATCAGATTGACTGTCACAGTATCTCAGTGCTTGTCTTCAAGTGACCCTTATTTTACTTAATAATGGCCCCAAAACACAAGAGTTGTGCTGCTGGTGATTCGGATCCGCCAAAGAGAAGCCATAAAGTGCTTCCATTAATTGAAAAGGTGACAGTTCTCAATAAGGAAAGAAAAAAAATCATATGCCGAGGTTGCTAACATCTATGGTAAGAACCAATCTTCTACCTATAAAATTGTGAAGAAGGAAAAAGAAATTTGTGCTAGTTTTGCTGTCGCACCTCAAACTGCAAGGGTTACAGCCACAGTGCATGATAAGTACTTCGTTAAGATGGAAAAGACATTAAATTTAACAATAAGATATTTTTGAGACAGAGAGAGGCCACATTTACATAACTTTTATTACAGTATATTGCAATAATTATTCTATTATTATTGTTGTTAATCTCTTACTGTGCCTAATTTGTACATTAAGCTTTATCATAGACATGTATGTATAGGAAGAAACATAGTATATATAGGATTCAGTACTAAGCAGTGGTTCAGGCATCCACTGCGTTCTTGGAACAGATCTCCCGAGCCTAAGGGGATGACTACTGTATTGACTTTAGGCCAGGAAATGGTCTGAGCAGATTTGATTTTCAGAAAAATCACACTGGAAAACAATAGGGGGGAATGAATGGAAGGGATGAGTCTGGAGGCAGGAAGGTCAGGCTGGAGGTTACTGGGATACCACAGGGGAGACATGCTGGTGCCCTAGAGCAAGCAGGGCTGATGAGAAGGAAAGAGAGCTCCACAGCTCACACAGTACAGGGCTAGCCAGTGACACTGGTGCCTGGGGCAGTATGACAAAGCAGCACATCTTCAAACTAATACTTTTTAAATGGACACATCTATTTAGTGGGCATGGAAAGAAACAAAGTATCCATTATTAAAAATTGCATGTCTATTTCTTTACCTTTATTATGTGTATCAAAGATAACATTTCAGATCCTCTGGAACCGTTTCTTATTTCACAATTTCTCCATCACTTACGTCTGGGTAACAAAGTGAGTCACCATGTGAGAGATCCAGCTACTCTGCTGGGATCACAGGCAAAGGCCTTAAGACTACACAGAGAGAGAGAGGTGCCAGCTGAACCCAACCACTAGCTGTCCCCAGGGTGCCAGTCATGTGAGTGATGACATCCTAGGACCCTCAGACCAACCTAGCTTCCAACCAAATACCACTGAGTGACCCTGGCTGAAGCCATGTGAAGCTGAAGTGTCTCCCAGCTGAGCCCTACCCAAATTCATGACCTGTAAATTGTGAGACATAATAAAATGATTATACCTTCAGGCACTAAGTTTGAGGTCATTTGTTGTGTAGCTATAGATAAACAGAACAGCCCTACTTGTTGACACTCAAGGACCATAAAAGTAGGTAAGCCCCAGCACCATCTGAAAGCCTCTTCATATGACACCTACAAAAGCCACAGACTGAGTCTCCAATATCTATTCCACCCCAGCTGATGGGTCTAAGGAAACCATGGTAACACCATCTTCCTTCCTAGGTAGATATGGGGAGTCTCCTGAGTCATGAGGAGAGGCTCTTGGAGATGCCAGTAGAGAATCTTTCATGGGTATTTAGCCTCTTTTTCTCCCTTACTCGATGGGAAAGAAGACATGTGTCCTGTTTGCCATTGGCAGCCACCGTATGAACACAAGGGATACCAGACTTAAGATGAGGCTGATGCTATGGAGGACAGAGGGGAGAGATGGAAAGAACCTAGGACCAAAATGGCATCATCAGATCTCTGATAATCCAACCCTGAAGCACACCCTACTTTTGGACATCTGCTATGTGAACTAATTCATTTGTTTCCAGCTTAAGCCAGTTTGTCCATGATTTGTTGCTTGCTGCCCAAGGCAACCTAATTAATGCTATAGTTCTTTTCTCTAAAATATGGACATTTGGTGGGTAAGTTCAATTTCATCAGTTCCAGTTCATCCTGAGAGTAACCTAGGCTCACTTGCTATATTTAAAGCCCTAGACTGGAGAAAGGAAGAGAAATAATTTTCATCCAGCTGTCAATTGAACCATAAATTTGACTGACTACATAAAATCCATGAAAGCCATGCTTTTAAACAATAAAAGAGTGCTACAAATGAATATTTTTTTGGATGTTTGTATTTTACTTTTATTTACATTTCTAGAACTGTTTAAAATACAGAAAAACACAAGGGATAAAACAATAAATACCTATATTCCTATCATCCAGAATTAAAACTTTATTTGAATTTTTGAATTTTATTTTATTTATTTTTTATACAGCAGGTTCTTATTAGTTATCTATTTTAAACATATTAGTGTATATATGTCAACCCCAGTCTCCCAATTCATCCCACCCCCCTTCCCGCCCGCCCCCCGCCACTTTCCCCCCTTGGTGTCCCTACGTTTGTTCTCTACATCTGTGTCTCTATTTCTGCCCTGCAAACCGGTTCATCTGTACCATTTTTCTAGGTTCCACATTATGCATTAATACATGATATTTGTTTTTCTCTTTCTGACTTACTTCACTCTGTATGATAGTCTCTAGATCCATCCACGTCTCCACAAATGACCCAGTTTCGTTCCTTTTTATGGCTGAGTAATATTCCATTGCATTTATGTATCACATCTTCTTTTCCATTCATCTGTCAATGGGCATTTAGGTTGCTTCCATGACTTGGCTATTGTAAATAGTACTGCAATGAACATTGGGGTGCATGTGTCTTTTTGAATTATGGTTTTCTCTGGGTATATGCCCAGTAGTGGGATGGCTGGGTCAAATGGTAATTCTATTTTTAGTTTTTTAAGGAACATCCATACTGTTCTCCATAGTGGCTGTCACAATTTACATTCCCACCAACAGTGCAAGAGGGTTCCCTTTTCTCCACACCCTCTCCAGCATTTATTGTTTATAGATTTTCTGATGATGCCCATTCTAAATGGTATGAGGTGATACCTCATTGTAGTTTTGATTTGCATTCTCTAATAATCAGTGATGTTGAGCATCTTTTCATGTGCTTCTTGGCAAACTGTATATCTTCTTTGGAGAAATGTCTATTTAGGTCTTCTGCCCATTTTTGGATTGGGTTGTTTGTTTTTTGGATACTGAGCTGCATGAGCTGTTTATATATATTTTGGAGATAAATCCTTTGTCCATTGATTCATTTGCAAATATTGTCTCCCATTCTGAAGGTTGTCTTTTTGTCTTGTTTATGGTTTCCTTTGCTGTGCAAAAGCTTTTAAGTTTCATTAAGTCCCATTTGTTTATTTTTGTTTTTATTTCCATTACTCTAGGAGGTGGGTCAAAAAAGATCTTGCTGTGACATGTCAAAGAGTATTCTTCCTATGTTTTCCTCTAAGAGTTTTATAGTGTCCAGTCTTACATTTAGGTCTCTAATCCATTTTGAGCTTATTATTTGTATGGTGTTAGGGAGTGTTCTAATTCCACTCTTTTACCTGTAGCTGTCCAGTTTTCCCAGCACCACTTATTGAAGAGACTATCTTTTCTCCATTGTATACCCTTGCCTCCTTTGTCATAGATTAGTTGACCATAGGTGCATGGGTTTATCTCTGGGCTTTCTATCCTGTTCCATTGATCTATATTTCTGTTTTTGTGCCAGTACCATATTGTCTTGTTGACTGTAGCTTTGTAGTATAGTCTGAAGTCAGAGAGTCTGATTCCTCTAGCTCCACTTTTTTCCCTCAAGACTGCTTTGGCTATTCGGGGTCTTTTGTGTCTCCATACAAATTTTAAGATTTTTTGTTCTAGCTCTGTAAAAAATGCCATTGGTAATTTGATAGGGTTTGCATTGAATCTGTAGATTGCTTTGGGTAGTATAGTCACTTTCACAATATTGATTCTTCCAATCCAAGGACATGGTATATCTCTTCAACTGTTTGTGTCTTCTTTGATTTCTTTCATCAGTGTCTTATAGTTTTCTGAGTACAGTATTTTACCTCCATATGTAGATTTATTCCTCAGTATTTTATTCTTTTTGTTGCAATGGTGAATGGGATTGTTTCCTTAATTTCTCTTTCTGATCTTTTGTTGTTAGTGTATAGAAATGCAAGAGATTTCTGTGCATTGATTTGTATCCTGCAACTTTACCAAATTCATTGATTAGTTCTAGTAGTTTTCTGGTGGCATCTTTTGGAATCTCTATGTATAGTACCATGCCATCTGCAAACAGTGACAGATTTACTTCTTCTTTTCCAATTTGTATTCCTTTTATTTATTTTTTCTTCTCCGACTGCTGTGGCTAGGACTTCCAAAACTATGTTGAATAATAGTGGTGAGAGTGGACATCCTTGTCTTGCTCCTGATCTTAGAGGAAATGCTTTCAGTTTTTCACCATTGAGAATGATGTTTGCTGTGGGTTTGTCATATATGGCCTTTATTATGTTGAGGTAGATTCCCTCTATGCCCTCTTTCTGGAGAGTTTTTGTCATAAATTGGTGTTGAATTTTGTCAAAAGCTTTTTCTGCATCTATCGAGATGATCATATGGTTTTTATTCTTCAATTTGTTAATATGGTGTATCACATTGATTGATTTGCATATATTGAAGAATCCTTGCATCCCTGGGATAAATCCCACTTGATCATGGTGTATGATCCTTTTAATGTGTTGTTGAATTCTGTTTGCTAGTATTTGGTTGAGGATGTTTGCATCTATATTCATCAGTGATATTGGTCTGTAATTTTCTTTTTTTGTAGTATCTTTGTCTGATTTTGGTATCAGGGTGATGGTGACCTCGTAGAATGAGTTTGTGAGTGTTCCTTCCTCTGTAATTTTTTGAAGAGTTTGTGAAGGATGGGTGTTAGCTCTTCTCTAAATGTTTGATGGAATTCACTTGTGAAGCCATCTGGTTCTGGACTTTTGTTTGTTGGAAGATTTTTAATCACAGTTTCAATTTCATTACTTGTGATTGGTCTGTTCATATTTTCTATTTCTTCCTGGTTCAGTCTTGGAAGGTTATACCTTTCTAAGAATTTGTCCATTTCTTCCAGTTTGTCCATTTTATTGGCACAGAGTTGCTTGTAGTAGTCTCTTAGGATGCTTTGTATTTCTGCAGTGTCCGTTGTAACGTCTCCTTTTTCATTTCTAACTTTATTGATTTGAGTCTGCTCCCTCTTTTTCTTTCTTTCTTTTTATGGCTGCGTTGGGTCTTCGTTGCTGTGTGCAGGCTTTTTCTACTTCTGGTGAGTGGGGGCTACTCTTCGTTGTGGTGCACGGGCTTCTCATTGCGGTGGCTTCTCTTCTTGTGGAGCACGGGCTCTAAGCATGGGCTTCAGTAGTTGTGGCACGGGGGCTCAGTATTTGTGGCTCGTGGGCTTAGTTGCTCCGCGGCATGTGGGATCGTCCCAGACCACGGATCAAACCCGTTTCGCCTGCATTAGTAGGCAGATTCTTAAACACTGTGCCACCAGGGAAGTCCCTCCTTCTTTTTCTTGATGTGTCTGGCTAAAGGTTTATCAGTTTTGTTTATCTTCTCAAAGAACCAGATTTTAGTTTTATTTATCTTTGCTATTGTTTTCTTTGTTTCTATTTCATTTATTCCTGCTCTGATTTTATGATTTCTTTCCTTCTACTAACTTTGGGTTTTGTTTGTTCTTCTTTCTCTCGTTCCTTTAGGTGTAAGGTTAGATTGTTTATTTGGGATTTTTCTTGTTTCTTGAGGTAGGCTTGTATTGCTATAAACTTCCCTCTTAGAACTGCTTTTGCTGCTTCCCATAGGTTTTGGATCATCATGTTTACATTGTAGCTTGTCTCTAGGTATTTTTTGATTTCCTCTTTGATTTCTTCAGTGATCTCTTCATTATTTAGTAATGTAGTGTTTAGCCTCCATGTGTTTGTGTTTTTTACGTTTTTTTTCCCTGTAATTGATTTCTAATCTCATAGCATTGTGGTCGGAAAAGATGTTTGATATGATTTCAATTTTCTTAAATTTACCTATTGTGATTTGCTTGATTTGTGACCCAAGATGTGATCTATCCTGGAGAATGTTCCATGTGCACTTGAGAAGAAAGTGTAATCTGCTGTTTTTGGATGGAATGTCCTATAAATATCAATTAAATCTGTCTTGTCTATTGTGTCATTTAAAGCTTGTATTTCCTTATTAATTTTTTGTCTGGATGATCTGTCCATTGGTGTCAGTGAGGTGTTAAAGTCCCCCACTATTTTTGTGTTACTGTCGATTTCCTCTTTTATAGCTGTTAGCATTTGCCTTATGTATTAAGGTGCTCCTATGTTGGGTGCATATATATTTATAATTGTTATATCTTCTTCTTGGATTGATCCCTTGATCATTATGTAGTGTCCTTCCTTGTCTCTTGTAACATTCTTTATTTTAACGTCTATTTTATCTGATATGAGTATCGCTACTCCTGCTTTCTTTTGATTTCCATTTGCATGGAATATCTTTTTCCCTCCCCTCACTTTCAGTCTGTATGTGTCCCTAGGTCTCAAATGGGTCTCTTGTTACAGCATATATAGGGGTCTTGTTTTTTTATCCATTCAATGAGCCTGTGTCCTTTGGTTGGAGCATTTAATCCATTCACGTTTAAGGTAATTATCGATATGTATGTTCCTATTACCATTTTCTTAATTGTTTTGGCTTTGTTTTTGTAGGTCCTTTTCTTGTGTTTCCCACCTAGGGAAGTTCCTTTAGCATTTTTTGTAGAGCTGGTTTGGTGGTGCTAAATTGTCTTACCTTTTGCTTGTCTGTAAAGCTTTAGATTTCTCTGCCAAATCTGAATGAGATCCTTGCCGGCTAGGGTAATCTTGGTTGTAGGTTCTTCCCTTTCATCACTTTAAATATATCATGCCACTCGCTTCTGGCTTGTAGAGTTTCTGCTGAGAAATCAGCTGTTAACTTTATGGGAGTTCCTTTTTATATTATTTGCCACTTTTCTCTTGTTTCTTTCAATAATTTTTCTTTGTCTTTCATTTTTGTCCGTTTGATTACTATGTGTCTCGGTGTGTTTCTCCTTGGGTTTATCCTGCCTGGGACTCTCTCTACTTCCTGGACTTGGGTAGCTATTTTCTTTCCCATGTTAGGGAAGTTTTTGAGTCTAATCTCTTTAAATAATTTCTCAGGTTGTTTCTCTCTCTCTTCTCCTTCTGGGACCCCTATAATGTGAAAGTTGATGCGTTTAATGTTGTCCCAGAAGTCTCTTAGGCTGTCTTCATTTCTTTTCATTCTTTTTCTTTATTCTGTTCCATGGCAGTGATTTCCACCATTCTGTCTTCCAGGTCACTTATCTGTTCTTCTGCCTCAGTTATTCACCTATTGATTCCTTCTAGTGTATTTTTCATTTCAGTTATTGTATTGTTCATCTCTGTTTGTTTTTTCTTTAATTCTTCTAAGTCTTTGTTAAACATTCCTTGCATCTTGTAGATCTTTGCCTTCATTCTTTTTCTGAGGTTCTGGATCATCTTCACTATTATTATTGTGAATTATTTTTCTGGAAGGTTGCCTATCTCCACTTCATTTAGTTGTTTTTCTGGGGTTTTATCTTGTTCCTTCATCTGATACAAAGTCCTCTGCCTTTTCATCTCGTCTGTCTTTCTGTGAATGTGGTTTTTGTTCCACAGGCTGCAGGATTATAGTTCTTCTTGCTTCTGCTGTCTGCCCTCTGGTGGATGAGGCTATCTACGAGGCTTGTGCAAGCTTCCTGATGGGAGGGACTGGTGGTGGGTAGAGCTGGGTGTTGCTCTGGTGGGCAGGGCTCAGGAAAACTTTAATCCGCTTGTCTGCTAATGGGTGGGGCTGGGTTCCCTCCCTGTTGGTTCTTTGGCCTGAGATGACCCAGCACTGGAGCCTACCCGGCTCTTTGGTGAGGCTAATGGTGGACTATGGGAGGACTCACACCAAGGAGTACTTTCCAGAACTTCTGCTTCCAGTGTCCTTGTCCCCACAGTGAGCCACAGCCACCCTCCACCTCTGCAGGAGACCCTCCAACACTAGCAGGTAGGTCTGCTTCAGTATCCTATGGGGTCACTGCTCCTTCCCCTGGGTCCCGATGCGCACACTACTTTGTGTGTGCCCTCCAAGAGTGGAGTCTCTGTTTCCCCCAGTCCTGTCGAAGTCCTGCCATCAAATCCCACTAGCCTTCAAAGTCTGATTCTCTTGGAATTCCTCCTCCTGTTGCTGGACCCCCAGTTTGGGAAGCCTGACGTGGGGCTCAGAACCTTCACTCCAGTGGGTGGGCTTCTGTGGTATAAGCGTTCTCTAATTTGTGAGTCACCCACCCAGCTGTTATGGGCTTTTATTTTATTGTGATTGCGCCCCTCCTACCATCTCATTGCAGCTTCTCCTTTGTCTTTGGATGTGGGGTATCCTTTTGGTGAGTTCCAGTGTCTTCCTGTCGATGATTGTTCAGCAGTTAGTTGTGATTCTGGTGGTCTCGCAAGAGGGAGTGAGTGCACGTCCTTATACTCTGCCATCTTGAACCAGTCTCCTACAAATGAATATTAATAGCAATAATTATAAGAAGGATAATGAGTATCATTTAGGAATTACAATATGCCAAGCATTGTTTTAAATGTTATTTAATTCCTACAACAATTCCATGTAGTTAGAGATATTTAATCTCCATTTTACAGAGTGGAAGCTGAGAAAGGGGAAAATTGGCTTAATTTTTCTAGGTCACACAGCCACAAGTGGTGGAATTGGAATTCAAACTGAGAAAGTCTGACTTCAGAGTGCTGTCTCTCAATGATTATTCTAAACCAAGAAAATAATAGCATTGGCTTTGTAGATTTGTTAGTAAGGAACGAGGATTCATAGGTGGGCTGTACTGGGGGTGAAGGGATCAATCATGAGATCAAGGAAGAATGAGGCACAAGTGAACTCTCAGCATCTTACATGCCCATGGCCACAGTTCATTGATGTTTTATAAGTAGCTATATTACATATTTACACACACACACATATTATGAATTTCTTATTAATACTTCTTTCCTGTGTGACCTCAATCTAGCAAACTGTAATTCTTCTGACTATGGTAGTGTATCTTGGAGGAAGTGTGACCTAGACAACAGGTGTCAAAACCAAGCTCCAGAGCACGTGGCTCTCCCTTGACTAGCTCATCCTCCCCTGGGCTTTCCTCCCCCTGGTCTATCACTGAACTCAGTGCACTAGCAATCTCAATGGTAAAGTCAGTTCTTTGGAGCAAGAGACTGAGGGACTGGAAATTCTGAAGTGGGCTCTGCATTCATCTGAGACAAGACTTTGGTCCATCCAACGTCACTGGTCCCTCTGTGTAGGGGAAAGGAGCTTCCAACAGACTAATATTATGCCAGAACCTTAGTATTACCATGCCAAACACATAGCTGCCAGGCAGGCTCTTTCTTCAGAGAAGTAAAACTTTTCAGTATTATGGCTAGGCTTTCACACAAATCCAATACTTACAGGCGAACAAGTTGTCTGGTCAAATCCTTGGAGAAGCGAGTCTGTATCCCAAATAGACCTGTCCAGGAGCTGCATGGGAAATGTTCCTTCTCTGAGATGCAGTTTGTTCTGAGGACTGGGCAATGGACAACCTCTGAAAAAGACTATTCCTGCATCTTTTAAACTCCTGAGCCTCTCATTATCTCCAGCCTCCTCAAAGTCAAGTGCTCCAGGGACCATGTTCCTTATTGGAGACAGGTGCCAGTGAATGGGAAGTGCTGTTCTCTTAGGAGAATCTGGTTCCATTCAAGCCTGCTGAAGAAAATCATTTAGAGTGTGGTGGATTTTTCCAGATGCTATCCATGCCTGCCATGTTTTGGTTTTTTTTTTAAAGGAAAGAAGTCTTTCTTTCTTTCTTTCTTTCTGGCTGCGTTAGGTCTTCGTTACTGCGTGCAGGCTTTCTCTAGTTGCAGCAAGCGGGAGCTGCTCTTTGTTGTGGTGCACGGGCTTCTCATTGTGGTGGCTTCTCTTGTTGTGGATCACGGGCTCTAGGCACGCAGGCTTCAGTAGTTGTGGCACGTGGGCTCAATAGTTGTGGCTCGAGGGCTCTAGAGCACAGGCTCAGTAGTTTTGGTGCACGGGCTTAGTTGCTCCGTAGCATGTGGGATCTTCCCGGACCAGGGATTGAACCTGTGTCCCCTGCATTGGCAGGTGTATTAACCACACTGTGCCACCAGGGAAGTCCCCATATATATTTTTTTAAATCATCTTTTTTTTTTAGTTGTCTTTTTTTTTTTGATTTTTTTTTTTTTTGATGTGGACCATTTTTTAAAAAGTATTTTATTGAATTTGTTACAATATTGCTTCTGTTTTATGTTTTGGTTTTTTGACTGCGAGGAATGTGGCATCTTAGCTCCCCGACCAAGGACTGAACCCACACCCCCTGCATTGGAAGGCGAAGTCTTAACCACTGGACCGCCAGTGGAAGTCCCAGGCCTGCCATATTTTATACTTAACAGTGTAACCACTCCTGCAAAACAAATTATAAGAGACTGACACCCCCTTCCATGTCAGAGGAACTCTCCTCCAACTGATGTCTGTACTTGCCTTATTACAAGCTGTTCTACAGTAATTATCTCCATCCTCTCCTTTGTGCATTCATTTATTTATTCATTCAGTAAATTCATTCCTTTCATATAAAGAGACTAAAATGTGCCGTGCAGCAGGTAAGCTACTGAGGATACTAAGGTAAACCAGATAGATATGGTGTCAACCATCATGGAGCTTAGCAGGGAAGATGGACAAGTTCTTGGAGTAGAAGTATGGTGAATGTATAATTTGTAATGGAAAATCACAAAGCAATATGGATATTTTCAGCAAGGGGTTGGGATGAGATGGGGCATCTTAATAGACTGGGGGTCAAGGAATGCCTTCTTAAGCAAGTGAAGTCTAACTCACAATCTGAAAGATGAGTAATACTGGGCCAGCGGGAGAAGAACAGAGTGTTTTGGGCTATGGCAGATGTGGTCCATCGTCAGTCAACATGTACTCCAACCTCCTTCTAGTGTTTATAGACTAGAAAGCAAAAAACGCATTTCCCAGGATACTTTGAAGTACAAGTTCTGGATGTGAATTAGTCCCATCAGTCAGATGCACTCATGCAAGATTTGGACGATGGAAGGTTGCCTTGCTTTCCTGCTTCTGGAGCTTCTGCTGGCAAGTAAACAGGAGGTCTGGCTTTCCTGAGGCACCTCTTGATTGTGGTGGCTTCCTGGTCATTCTTGCTTCTAGATTGTGACTCTTTGCTGATTCAGGCGGCTTCCTGATCCTGGCAGACAGCACTACAGGGCAACTTCTCACTTTGGCTGCCACCTGCCTGACGGCAGTAGAGGCAGAAATTCCTCTTGGTGGCCAGAGCTGCCCGTGGCTCTTGAGATCATTCTTTGAGTTTTATTTTCCAGGTTTGCATTGCTTCTGAAGCCATTTAATACCTTATAATAAATCCTCTTCTGCTTAATCTAACCAGAGCAGCTTTTGATTCCTGCGACTGAGCCCTAAACAATTTACAGACCCTAAGAACCACATATGGGAATGTCTACTAGGAAGAAAACGGGTAGAATTCCAAGGATGTCCAGTGTGGCTGGGGTGGAGCCATTCAAGGGAAAAAGGACTGGAGGGCAAGAAACTGCTAGATCATGGAATGCCTTATGATGCGTGTTGAAAACCTTTACTGAAGGGCAACTGAAGTGTTGTAAGCAGTTTAACCCCAAGACCATCTGTAGTGTTCAATGACACTGCCTACGAAGTGGAGACAGCTTGAGGGGTGGATGCACAGACCTGAAGTGGAATCTATTGTCTTGGTCCTGGATTTAAAATAGACCTCATACACCAATACTCAGTTCCAAGCTGAAATATTGGTAGTTAAAATAAGAGATTCTTTAATTTATTTTTGTGCAAATTAAATCTTTTTTACTCCTTCTTCTATTCTATTCCAAATAGAGTGTGACCACTATTCTGACCATCAGTGTACAATATTTCTTGGCTATCTTGTGTCCTTCAACAGAAAGTCATAGCCATTGTCATGAGTCCTCCTCATGTAGCTTGTTCTCTCTCCTCTCTCCCTCCCTCTCTCCCTTCCTGCTGTCTCTCCCCATGTACCCCTAGTACACTAACTGCTCTCTCCCCTTGTCTTTTCATCCCTACAGTGGTGATGTCTCTGGAGCTGTAATTAGCTCTGGGGTTCTGCGCTAGCCGTGTTCCCTCCTGGTTTTCCTACATCCTCCCCAAATCTTTGTAAATAGTCCTTTTATTAAGCTCTCCTCAAATTACCTAATTTGGTATGCCATCTGTTTCCTGCTGGGACCCTAACGAATACACTGGGTCATTTGTCTTCTAGGATTTCTCTACATTCCGGGTTTGCTGATCATCTCTTTGTGAGGTCATCCTCCATATTTCCTGTCAACCTGTAGTTAGACCTAGAGGCTTGATGAGATTCAGATTCAAGTGTTTTGTTTTGGGGGTTTTGTGGGGGGAGGGGATGAGGCAACACTATTTCGTAGGTGGCTGCCTTACACTTCCTATAGCATCACATTAGGAGCCACATATTGCCTGGCTGTTCAACTTCTACTGCTGTTGCGATTGATCCATGGGTTTAGGTGTTTGTCTTGTTGATCCTTTATGAGGTTCCCCAAGAATTGTTCACTTTATGATATTTTGCAGCCATGGATGACTGTTGACTAGGTCCATTATTTCATTAGGGAGTTGTAAAATGGTGACTTTCTAATACAATCCTTCCTTCTGCATTGATTCGCTGAGATTCTTCAATAAAGAAGAACTTTTCCTCATCAACCAAGGAACTACTTTTAAGATGTTCTCTTTGGTTTTTTGCAATTTCATTACCATGTGACCAGATGTCCTTCACTCCCCCTTCTGTAACAGCCAGAGAACACCTAAAACTTCCAGGTTGGCATTTCCAGGCCATTGCAGGTGTTCAATGAGTACTTTCTGTCTGTTTCCTTTGTTTGGACATTCTTCCTCATCACACCGTCTCTGATACCTCAGCCTCAGATACAAGCCTCTATGCCTTTAACCATTGTGTCAGTTAAGACTTATATTGACTGCACAGAAAAAAATCTCAACCAAGTTTTTCAGTTAGGAGTTTTATACACACACACACACACACACACACACAAGTCTAGAGCTGCTAATTCAGTGCCTCAGTGTCAGGACCAAGGACTTCACAATTTTCTTGCCACCCCTCTAATGGTTGTAAGATGGCTAATATTGCTCCAGCCACTACATCTACATTCCAGACAAGAAGTGGAAGGGAGGAAAACAAGAGGAAGTGGCAGCACTCATTTCAGGAATGTGAATCTTTTGTTTACATCTCACTGGCCACAACTGTCAAATGGCCATCTTGATATGAGAGGCTAGGAAATGTATATATATATCTTAGTTGTGCACTTGGCTACCCTAAACAAAATTGCAGTTGTGGTAGGGGAGCACTGACTTTGGGTTGACAATCAGCAAAGTTTGCCCCCTCCTCCTCTTCCCTTTGCCTGGGATGCGCTTCCCACATTTCCACCGAATTAGGATGCCAATGAAATGTCACTTCTTCCAGGAAGCCATCCCAGATAATTTCAGTAGGAATTTTCTTTTAATTCCTCAGTTTGATAAGCAATATCTTGGATGTCTAGTAGATGCTCTGGCTGACTGGGAGCTACAGATAGAGGTGAGTAAGATAGCATTACTGTCCTGAGAGCTCAGTTTATTTTTGGTGTCTAAAAAGCAGACTCAGATTATTGTTTAGTGGGTACTGAGTTTCTGTTTGGGGTGATAAAAAGAAGTTTTGGAAGAAAGAACATGGGGTTGGTTGAACAATAATGTGAATATAATTAACGCCACCGAATTGCACAATTCAAAATGGATAAAATGGTAAATTTTATGTGTTACCTAATTCATACTCACACACACACACACACACACACACACACACACACACACCAGACTGAGAAGCCAAAAATGTCAACACAGTGCAGCAGATGCAAAGACAGAAGGGCGAACAGGGTATTGGGGTGCACAGGCTCATCTGTCTACAATGCCTAGCCATCGGGTCCTGGCTCTGTCTCCGTGTCTGGAGGGTCTCCTGGGAAGCAGATGCTGAGATGCAGTTGGGACCAAGAGGTTTCTGGAGGAGTAACCTGGTGAAAGGAAAGGGAGTGAGCAGGACTGGGTAGCGGAAGCTGCTAGACTGGAAGCAGATTGGCACCGGCTCTGTTAGCCCAAAGCGGAGCGCTGGAGGAGAGAGTCCAGTAGCAGAATCCCACTTTGGGTGGAAATGCTGAGGCCCTCGTGCCACCATCTTGCTCAGTCACTGGCTGGGGCCACACTGAGAAGAGCTAAGAGCTCCATAAAGAATGAACAAACAGAGGCTGTCGGCTTATCACCTCCTCGCAGCTGGGCAAGGAATCCTTTCTTGAAGGAGGAAAAATGTAGCCCATCTCTGTCTGCCACCAGCAGCTATGAACTATGTGATCTTGTGGTATTTATAACTTCTGTGCTTCAGTCTTTTCATCTGCAAAATAAGTATTATAATAATAATAGCAACCCCACCAGGTTGTTGGGACAATTACATGAGCTAATTAATGAATAGTGCTTAGAACAGGGTCCAGTTCATAGTAGGTGCTCATTAATTGTTGACTATTATCAATACTTCCATACTAATATGGAATGTACCTTATGAAATAAGAAAGAAAAATAAATTACAAAGGATATGCTATAATAAATATAAGTAGAAGTTCTGGTATCTTCTGGACCTCAATTGACTGAGATTTGGGCTGGAGATACAAGTTTGGGAGTTATCATAAGGTTGGTGGTGATGTTCATGGGAACAGACAAGATCACTTGGAGGGAGAAGAGAGAGCCAGACTCCTCCTCTTTCCTCACCTCCCAAATCCAATCAAGCTTTGGTTCCACTTCTCTATCTTTGGACCCCACTCCTTCTCTTCATCCCCAGTTTTGCCACACCTGCTCTGTCATCAACTCTCACCTGCATGACTACACCAGCCACCTTGATTGGTTTTCCGGGCCCTCATTTTGCTCCCTTGCTCCTATACTACTCTCCTGTTTTTCCAGTCTATCCTCCAAAATGCCCACAAATCGTTTTTCCAAAACCCACATCTGATCATGTCAATTCAATGCTTCCAATGCACTCAAGATAGATCCCAACTCTCTTGGCTGAATAAAGCTCTATTTTGGCTAGGCCTTTTGTGTTCGGCCTCCAGCCTACCTATCTGGTTCAATCCTTTACAATCTCTACTTTGTACTTTATAGTCTAATCATACCAAATTATGTGTAAGTCCCTGAATGCTCCCTACTATCTCATGCCTTGAAACCCCAGTGACTTTTCTTCACATTCAGAACAAATCCAGACGCCTAATCGTGGCCTGCAAGTCTCTGTGTGAACTGGCCCTGGATACCTTCCCAGCCTAATTTCCTACTGCTCTTCCCCTCCCTCTCTGCTCCAGCCACTTTGAACTACCGGCTGTTCCTTAATTTGTCAAGGAAACTCCAGACTCAGGGCTTCTGCACTTGTTCCCTCTGCCTCAAATGTTATTCCTCTAGATGTCACATGTTTAAGGCTCTGATTTCATTTGGAGCTCCATTCAGATCTCAACTCACCAGGGTCCTCCCCTCAGCCTATTCCTACTCTGACCCCTTTCTCACTTCCCACTAGAGCCTCCCTCTATCTCCTTATTCAACTCCATTTGTTCTTCATTGCATTTATCACTATCTGATATTATATTACATATTTATTCTGTTGGGTTTTTTTTTCTCTCTTTCTCCTTTCACTAGAATATAAGTTCCACCAAAGGAGGGATCTCATTAGTTTTTTCCCCTGCTGTAGCCCCATTGCTTAGATCTGTTTTTTAATTCAGTAGGCACCCAATAAATATTAATTAAATGAATGAATGAATGAACACAGAAATGAATGTCACCATTCCTATCCGTCTTTTTCCACATGGTGATTTCCCACTCATCCTAAAGACTCAGGTCAGGCACCAACTCCTCCAGCAAGTCTTCCCTAATTGTCCACCCAGGCTGGGCTGAGCACCCTTTGCTTTTCTTCTGGGCTGGCCTCTATTACAGCACTTCTTACCCTGAACTGAGACCTTGGGCAGTGGTTTCCACCCCAACCTCTAAGATTCTTAAGATCAGAAAAATCTTATTCACCTACCTCTCAGTGCCTGACAGAAAGTAAGTGCTAAGCAAATGTTTGTGGGATGAATAAAAGAATGAATGAATGAAAGAATGATAGCAGAAAATTAAAAATCTGTACACAACACTGATGTGCAAAATAACATCCTTTTCTTTGACAATAACTGATCGTATTTTGCTCTTGCACCCACACTGCTAATGATAGTGGAAAATAATCCTTAAAGTTGCCAATTAAAGGCAAATCAGTTTGTTTTGGATTTACTCTTTCTGCAAAATCCAGTCATGTTGGAGTCTGTAATTTAAACTCAAGCCTTTTAACAATACTGCTTCTCTCCTCATTCAAAAAGCCCAGCCCACTTTTTCCTTCTTTCCCAAGATGGTGTCTGGGTGCAGGCATGAGTTTAATACATCTCCATGGTCATGGAGGTGGCAGGGAAGAGAGTACACATGGGGAGGGACCCTGGTCCAAGAGCTCCTGTAATTCTCTGTGTAATCCAGAGGGCTGGTGGGTTTGGGCACTCTGAGTGGATGACTATTCAGGCGTTCAGAACACCTGTGATCTTCTGGGTGTCATCCAACCATTTATGGCCCCTGATGCTGAAGGCTTTGTCCCTGCTTTACTCTGTAGTTGTTAGAGTCCTGTTCTCTGTGGCGTCTAGCTCCTGACCCCAGCCCTGGGATCCAGGAATGCCCTGTTTCTCTATCTCCCCCAAGCTAGTATGCAGCCTCTGTGACATTGCCCTTAGACACCTCCTTGTCTGTTGCTGCTTATATATCCATAGCTGTGTTGGACATGGTGCCATGCTGAACCTGAGACTTGGAATTTCCCAGAGTTAGACCCTGAGAAGCAAGGCACAAACTATTCCCCACTGTTGTTCCTAAGCCTCTCTCACGAAACAGCTTTTACTTCAGAGAGTTCAGCCCTAGGGTTGGGCTTTCTTCTTCTCCCTCTGTGTCTATTGCCCCAAACTCTGACGCCAGAAGAGGTTTCCATTACCCATTTATTTCTGGACAGATATCCCTTTATTTCTAGTTTCCTTTTTTTTTGTACTCTATAGCCTTTTATGTTGCAGGTGGTTTCCTCTCTCATCTTACTTGGGCAATAAGCAGCACCGCCCAACCATATGGTGTAGGAATGTAGGCGATTCAAGAGAAAAGAAATGACACTGGAGATAGTCTATTCAGATGATGGATGGATGGATGGTTGGATAGTAGATGACTTGTCCCATATCATAAGGTCTTTATATACAGAGTTAAGGACTCCAAGCCAGATCTTCTGACCACTGTTTCCATTGTGTCTTTTGTATTGAAAATCCAGTTCCCCAACTTCCCAACTTTCCCAAATTCCATTCACCCTGGAAAGCTTTCTCAGAGGATAATTATGTGCCTTGGGAACGCTGAGCTGTTCAGATGTAAGGCTACACTTTCCAAGGTGCACAGAGCAGTAATTTGTCCTCTGGGTTTCCCAGTGCCCAGTGGTCTGTAGAGCCAGTTAATTAAAAGCCATATTGCAATTACAGAAAATGACAAGGCAGCAGCTTGATCAGATTTTTACTGTGGAATTCTATTCTCTACATTTTTGCCCAAAAGTTCTGTTTTTATACTTAATTCCCTCTCTTCTGAAATCTTGATACCTGAATCCAAATGCTCAGTCAACACTAGGATGTCTACGTGACATGTCAGAATTAACATGTCCAAACTGAACTCCTGATTTCCAGCCTCATTCATACTCCTCTCTTAGCCTTCTCCATCTGGCAGTACATTCTTCCAAATCTTGGGATCATCCATGATTCTACTGCTTCTCTCATACCTCACATTTACTAGACCAGCAAATTGCATCTCCTTTATCTCTGTAATATCTCCAGAACCACCTGAGCTTCCCATCACCTCTGTGAAAATTAATAAAGGGAAACCTCACTAAAATGGAGTCAGGAGGCCAGAAGGAGGAGCTCTGACACACGTACCACTTGATATCAATACAGAACCCAACAGGAAGAGACATATCTTGCATCTCCAACAGGAGGTGACACTGCTTTACTCCTGCCAGCAGGAAGAAGAAAGATTTTCTCCTTGCCTGGCATAGCTCAGCCAATGAGACTGTCACTACTCAGCCAGTGAAAAGCCACTATACTTCAAACTCCCAGTTGCCTCCAAAAGACTTCTTGTTTATAACAACCCCTCCCATCTTCCCCTTCTCCTCTATAAAATAAAAGAATTTCCTCTCCTTTGCTTTACTGGACTTGCATGTCATTTGACAGTTGCATGTCCTCAATTGCAGTTCTTTTCTGCTCCCAAATAAACCAGTTTTGCTGGTAAAATAGCTGGCTGTTTTATTGTTTTAGGTTAACACCTCCAAATCTACTACCTTTCTCCAAACTACCATTACCTTTGCCTGGACTATTTCAAAATCTTCTAATTGGTCTCTCTGTTCCCATTTTTGCCCACTTTATCAGGTAGGATTGGAGGGGAGCAGTTTGTCACCCCAAAATATGCCTCTTTGGCATAAGGATTATTTTAGGCTGGTTATTCTTAAGAAATTGCAGACAGAGGAGAAGCTCTGAAAACCAAGTAAAAGTTAGCCATTTTGTAAAAGTCATCTACATTTACAGGGGAGGTCTCCATTTGTAAGGGCGTCTCCCCCTCTGTACCTGGAAGAGAAGGATGACTAAATCACTAGAAACTCTTTATCAATGGAGAAGTTATCAATGGAGAAGTTATCAATGGAGAAGGTAAGAACTGAAGTCTGCATAACAGCCATATCCTTGTTTATTGTGCCTTTCCTGGTAACCTCCCATAACCGGTCTTCCCCTTCCCCTTAACATCTTTTGCCTGTAGCTGAAGATGGTATTTAAGATGATGGCTTGGGCCATTTCAGTCAGTTTTTACTCAGTTTTCCTGGGTCTCTCCCATGTATACAAGAAGTATATGCATTATTAAACTTTCTTTTTTCTCTTTCTTCTGTTGATCTGTCTTTTATTACAGGTGGTGTTTCAGCCAAGAACTTAAAAGGGTAGAGAGAAAATTGTTTTTTTCCTCCCCCATAGTTTATACATGTAAGTTTATACATGTATCATATAGCATATGGTTAGTATATACATAAACACATATAGTACATAGCTGGTATATGTATATATATTTAGCTACTGTAACAGAGACCCAAATAAACAGTGGCTTAAACAAGCCAGGGCTTTGTTTCTTACTCACGTAGCCACCTGGGTGGAAGCGGTCCAGGGCTTGTGTGGCAGCCCCATGGTGCCAGGCTCCTTGTTTTTGTGACCCACCCTCCATGGGGCATTTTCTTTGACCCGACATGGCTCACCGCCCTGTTCACATTCAGTTCCTCCATTTGGGAGGAAGAAATGGAGAAGGGGAGGACACACCCCTTTTCTTTAACTGGGTGACCCACACATTGTGCCCACTTCCATTTAAACGCATTGGTCAGAATTTAGTCAAACAGCCGCACCTAGCTACCTGGGAGTCTGGGAAACATAGGCTTTGTTCTGCGCAGCCAGGTGTCCAGCTAAAATCAGGGCTCTGTTGCTGCAGAAGGAAGGTTGAGTGGATATTGGGGTTTCTGTCATACACATACCCCTATGGTCTGTTTTCCCTACAGCAGCCAAAGTGAACACGGTAGAGCAGCAATCAGGACATGTCACTCAGTGAAGGACGTCATGGCACTCAATAAGTATTTTAGTGGCTCACTTAATAAATCCCAATCGGGCCTGGAATCAGAATCTGTACTAGTTGGAAGGGACCTCATTATATTCAGCACAATGATTTCCAAAATTATTTTAGACCAAAGAGTATATATATATTTAGAGGAAGTCTCACGAGGAAACTTGTAGGTAAAATGGATTAAAAGTCGTGGTGCTCTGGTTAAAATCAGGGGCAGCACAGGGATCTGTGTGCTTTCTCTTTTCTATCTCAACCCAAACCCAGTTGCAGATGCAAACTGACATCCCCAAAGCTCTTTGGACCACAGTTTGAAAACAACTGATTCCAGGAGAACACCATTTTCCAGATGAGGAAACGGAGGCCCAGGGAACAACAGGCACTGCCGCTGAGTGTCTCTGTGTCTGGCACAGAGCTGAGTGCTTCACACGTAAGCTCACTTCACCCGAGTCTGCCAGTGAGTGACAGCTGAGGCCGGAGGCCAAGGCTGCTAGTTTCTTCCGGGCTCCTCAGCTGGAGTGATGACAGATCCCTGCACACAGAGGAAAGCCTGCCTCCGGACTGGCCGCTCTCCTGGGAGCACTGGGGTTTGTGCAGGCTAGCAGGGATTCCAGAAGATTGATACTAGCCATAACCTCATGACTTCTTTTTTGGCCGTACCACGTGGCATGCGGGATCTTAGTTCGGGGACCAGGGATGGAACCCACGCCCCGAGCAGTGAAAGCAAGAAGTCTTAACCACTGGACCGCCAGGGAAGTCCCGCCTCATGCCATCTTTTTAAAAACTATGTACTATACTCATGTCTCAGTACCTCCAAACTGGCGGTGCAGTTTTCTTTTGGGGGGAAGAGGTGAAGAGACAAGAGGCTTGGGAGGGCTTCTTATCTTGATCTAAACTAGCTCTGAAAACTTGGGCAAGTCTCTTGTTGACTTTGATAATAAAACCCACTTTAAAGAGTTGCTGTAAAGCTCAGAATGAGATGGGGTCTGCGGACAGCAGTAGAGCAATGGGAGGGGTCGTTTTTGCCGCGTGGACAGCAGCTGTGAAGGAATGTTGGGATAACCTAGAGGCAGCGTAGGACGGGACTTCTCAAATGTAAAGGCATTCAGATCACCTGGGAATCTCGCTAAAAGGCAGACTCAGGCCAGGAGGCCAGGGGCAGGGCCTGAGATGCCTCCTTTTTAACAAACTTCCAGGTGAGGTTGAAGCTGCTAATGCTGGTAACACTTTAAGTAACAAGCATATGGAAAAAAGACCCCACGAGAGCAGGGGTCAGGCCAGCCTGAGTCCCACCCCCTCATCCACCGCCCCCAGCTGTGGGCCTCAGGCAGGGCCAAGGGCTCTTCATAAATGAGCAAATAGTTGCTCATTTATACCAGCTTTGCACCCAGACCTCCAACAACCAGAATTCACCTCCTTCCTCCTTGTGGGACAGAAGACAGGACACCCTTGGTATAGAGAGGGTGCTGGCAGAGTGGGTAAGTGATTCCCTCACCCTTTCTCCTCAATCCTCCTCCACCAGCCCCAGATCCTACTCAGCTCCTCCTGCCGCCTCCTTTGTTTGGTTTTGTTTCAGTACCCTCCCTTCACTTCTTTGAAGACCAGAGCTAACACTTGCCTTTCATGTTTGTTGGGAGGATTAAGGGCCACATCTCCGGTGTTCCAGGAAGAAATTCAATGCCCCACCCCCGTCAGCCACCCCATCGCCCGCCCCTCTCCCAGTCTAGGGTCTGTCCTTTGCTCTCTATCACAGGACCCCAGTGTCACCCCTGCTAAGAGAACCCTCCTTCCCCCTTATGCATCCCTTCCAGGCTCAGACATGGGCAAGGCACCTGGCTGGGCCATACAAACACAGAGAGAGGAACCAAGCTCCCAAGGAGTCGAGATAAACCCGTCAGCCTGTTTCCTGCCTAAGGCACGGGCCATCACGTCACCCAAATCCTTAACCTGGTGCCTTGTGTGCCAGCTGGGAAGCTCACCCCCTTCTCCTGTGTCTGTCCATCTCTGTGATGGGGGTGTTATTATTTCCCTTGGTAGGTGAGTAAACTGAGGCCTTGGCCCAGAAACCCGCAGCCGGCCAGTGGCAAGATCCAAACCCAGACCCTGGAGATTTTACTTCCGTCCTAGAAATGAGTTTTTGCCTTAGGGGATGCAGTCTGTCCTGTGGTTTGGGGTAATTTGTGGATTTGCTTACGTGTTTTACCTGAGGCAGGAATGGTCTGAGAGTCTGGAAGCAAACGGAGACTTTGGAGGACAGATCCTGGTTTGAATCTCAGCCCTGAGCTGGTGACCTTGGCCTAAATTACCTCCTCTACAAAACTGAATTTAAAAAAAAAAAAAAAACCTACCACACAGGGCTGCTGTGAGGATTAGATGTGTTGATGTACTTATCCCAGAGCCTAGCACATAATAAGCACCTAAACAAGTCTCAACCGTAATTATTAATAATACAGTTGAATCCGGGCTCTCTCTACCACTTCCTTGATTTGCAATTTCAGGTAAGTGACTTAGCCAATATGAACCTTGGGTTCGTGTTTTGCAAAATGGGAATAATACCTACCTCCCTCTGCCTTTGTATGGATTGAACAATCTAACATAAGCAAAAGGGTCTAGCAAAATGATTGATACTGTCAATGAAAAAAATTCATCAACAGTTGATCTAAGAAAGAAATGGAAAATTTTATTTTCCAACCTGAGGATTATAACCCAGGACAGTCTTTCAGAAAGCTCTGAGGACTGTTCCACCCATTAGAGGTCAAAGCACAGTTATATAAGTTTTTGAGACAAAGGGTTATATGTCAAATGATATATTGCCAGCTTACGCAATCCAGATCAGCATGTAGGAAGTGTGTAGTAGGTCATCATGACCCCTTACCAGGTTAAGAAGGAAAGTTATCTCCTAAGGAGTTACCAAGTAGTAGGTCATTCTGACTCTTTACAAGATTAAGAAGGAATGTTAATCTTGCCTACTGGCTCCTGATGACCCCTCACCTGGGTAGGCATCTGCCTAATACTATGGTTCCCTGACACCCATTTGGCTCTCAAACTAAGGTACATCCTCCAACAGAGGATCTAGCGCTACTAAAGGGGATATTTGGCTTGTGTTTTTACTCTTGACTTATTTCTCAAGTTGTTCAGAGGGTTATTTATTGGGACTCTCCTTGGAAGGATCTGATGGAAATGTTTATTCAGTCAGCCTTTAACTTAGCATTTTTTGGAATCTATTATGTACTGAAACTGAACTAGAGATTAAGAAATAAATGAGGCAATGTCTGCCCCTAAGACACCCACCATTTACTGTGGGGAAGACGGGCCCGTGCCCAGTGACGGGCAGTGTGTGAAGTGCTACGGGAGAGATATTTATAGGATGCCAACTGAGCACATAGGAGAGTGCCTAGCCCAGCCAGGAGAATCTGGAGAGACTGCCCAGAGGAGGTAATGTCTAAACTGAATTTAAAAGATGAACATCTATGTGTAATATAGCATCACACTTCAGTATCATTACATACTTTCGTGTAAGGTGTTAGGGAGTGTTCTAATTTCATTCTTTTACATGTAGCTGTCCAGTTTTCTTATTGAAGAGGCTGTCTTTTCTCCATTGTATATCCTTGCCTCCTTTATCAAAAGTATGATGACCATACGTGCGTGGGTTTATCTCTGGGCTTTCTATCCTGTTCCATTGATCTGTTTCTGGTTTTGTGCCAGTGCCATGCTGTCTGTTTTCCCTGCGGAACTGTGAGCTCCGTCAAGGCAGAAGCATATCTACCTGTTCACCACTTTGAGCAAGTGCCTGACCCGTAGTAGGTACTTGATAAACACTGTTGAATAAATAAAGGAATAAGTCAATAAATAAACAAGATATAATGAAATTAGAACTCAAAGGGGTAGGGGGTAAAGGGAGCAGGAAGACAGAACTAGAGGGTAACGGGGAGGGGGTGCTGTCCCCACTTTGATCCTAGTTCCTGAGACATATGGAAGATGGGCTCAGAGATAATACTGGCAGGGAGAGGGGAGGGGTGGTGTCTCCAGTGCCAGGGAAGAGTGGAGAATGGAGAGTCACAGGCATCCAGAGGGATGCATGACGCCACCAACGTGGGGAGGGGCCAGAGACATGATCAGATCTCCAAAGGGAGCGCAAATGCCCTGAGGACAGAGCTCAGGAATGAGCTCCTTGACAGCAGGACACCATAGGTCCCCCACTTGTCCCCATCTAGCCTCCAGAGGATAAGAGCTTTGAAACTGATATAAGATTGAGGTTTTAAATGAATAGACTTTCCCTGTGTTTTGTACATGTTTGAAAATTTCCACTAAAAATTTTATAGATGAAAGGTATGCCTTTGAAAAAACACTTGGTTTTTAAATAAACAGAACTGAATTTTTAAAAACAGAATTAGACTGTGCTATTAGTCAAAAGTTGTTGAAAATTAAGTAATCTAGCCAAGATGCCATTAAGGGAGCCATTACCCAGTGAGAGAAAGGGATCATCATAGCAGAGTTTGGAAGCAACACGTGGGAAAAATAAAATCATTCGTGTGTATACCCAACAATTCAAGACTCCCTCTAAACCAGTTACAAACTGAATTTCTATCAGCAGAGAAATAAAGAAGCAAAGAAAAAAGCATGGTAAATAGAAATACAAAATAAGATGTAAGAAAGGTGGCCAAATACCTCAGTATTCAAAGAAATGTAATTGATTTAAATTCTCCATGAAAAGAAGAGGCACTTGACACAGTGACCATTTTTATTTCTTAAAATGCTTTCTTTTCTTGGCTCCCACACCCCCCTCTCCTGGTGTCGTCACCACCCACGCCCCCCCAACCCCGGCTGCTCCTTCTCAGTCTCCTTCTCTGTATGCAGTTTCCGCATGGCTAAACCTCACATCTCTTCTATCTCATCTATACCCTCTCTAAATAACATCTGATAAGTCCAGATTTCACATCTCCTGCTCACACCTTTTCCTTGAGCTTCAGACTTACTTATCCATCTTACTTGATATGTGCACTTAGTTATCTAACAAGCCTATCAAAACTGGTGGAAACAGGGCTACTGAAAATTTGTACCTGTCTGCATTCTTCCCAAGTCTTCCCCACCTTGTAGATGGCACCACCATTTTCTCAGTTGCTCAAGCCCAAAGTCACAGGTCATTCTTAGTATCTCTCTTTTTCTCACGTGATTCTGGTCCACGCCTACCCCTTAAGCCCATCTCCTATGATTCTTCACCTTACTCAACCCATTCCAGCCACATAGGTCTTCTTTTTGCTACTCCTAGAACACACCAAGCTTGTGTACACCTCAGGACCTTTGCACATATTCCCCCTCCTGCTTAGAATGGTATTCTGCCTGATCTCACATGGCCCACTCCCTGACTTCCTCCTCAGAGGATTCTTGCCCAACTCCCCTAAAAAAAAATAAAGCTCTCCCCCCATGCCACTCTCTATTCCTTCGGCCACCTTTCACATTCCCTTAATAACACTTTCCACAACCTCAAATTGTATTTCATGTGTATTTGTTTATTAGTTTTCCAGTCATTTCTCCCAATGACAATGTAAGCTTTGTGAAGGCTGGAACTTTGTCCTGTTCACCATCAGATCCCCAGTCACTGGAACAATGTATGGCCCAGAGAAGATACTTCAATGTTTTTCAGATGAATGAATATGTGGGCAAATAAGGTAATGAATGAAAAGAGGCAGAGCTGTTAGGAACTGGAGAAATAGTCCAGGTGAGAAATAATGAGGGGATAAATCAGGTCAGTTTAGAAGGGTTGGAGAAGGGAGGGAAGGTGAAGGAAATTAAGACAACGTAGGAAGAATCATCAAATCAAGTTGTCTGGCTTGGATGACTGGGTGTTGGTGCCATATTCTTAAACAAAAAGCTGTCTTGCAGGCAGTTGGGCTCATTCATCCATTCATTTATATGTTTATCTGATCCAACCACCTGTTCCAAATATAAGATACCTGAGAGCCAAATTGATGAGAGGATTTTCCTAGATTCACACAGCAAATTGCTTAAATTTGAGAGTTCATTTTTAAAAAAATTGCACCTCTGCTAGGGAATCCAGTTTTCTTGATTTTGCCATCACTCCAAAGAATAAGGTTTCAAAGGATTCAGCATGTGAATGTCAGTTAAGACACTGCTCAGAGATCTCCCAATTCCTGGTGGTGGCTTTTCCTTATTACTTCCCATAGACTCGACCTTGCCATCCCCACAGAGGTGAAGCCAAGCTTTCTCCTCCCGGCTTTGCTGCTGCCTGATCTCAGTTTCTTCCCCAGAAGCAAAAGGGCTGTTGAGGCTGTGGGTGTGTTACGATTTGTATCTGGACAATGATGGCCCAGAACTTTGGAGAAGCAAAGGCTCTGTGAATTACTATTATTAGTCCTTCTTCAGAAGTGTGAAGAAAGGGATGCTATCTCACTGAAGAAGTGTGGGCTGCACCAGGTAGATTGTCAGAGATGATGACGTAAGCACTATGTAAAAGAGATCCTTAGCAAGTGGAAAGTCTATTTCTTTACAATGCAGTTTACAAAGTGTTTTAAAATATAGCGTGGGACTTCCCTGGTGGTGCAGTGGTTAAGAATCCACCTGCCAATGCAGGGGACACCGGTTCCAGCCCTGGACCGGGAAGATCTCACATGCTGAGGAGGAACTAAGCCCATGCACCACAACTACTGAGCCTGTGCTCTAGAGCCCGTGAGCCACAACTACTGAGCCCACATGCCTAGAACCCGTGCTCCACAACAAGATAAGCCACCACAATGAGAAGCCCGCACACTGCAACGGAGAGTAGTCCCCACTCGCTGCAACTAGGGAAAGCCTGCGTGCAGCAACAAAGACCCAACGCAGCCAAAAAAAAATAAATCAATAAATAAATTTATAAGAAATTAAAAAAATATATAGCATGCATTGGAGCCTCACAACTATGCTTTGAAGAAGATGTTATTATTCCAAATTTACAGTAAAAGAAACTGAAGATCAGAGATATTAAATAACTTCCCTAAGTGTCACACCTAAAAATTTACAGAGCAGAATTCAAACCTGTGTCTTCTGATTTCTTACCTTGGGCACTTTCCTCTAGAGCAGCAGATTCCAAACATCAGAGCTGGGCTATCTAAATAGGAATCACTTGTGGAGTTAGTTGAAAATACAGATTTCTGGACTCCTCTCCTAAAAGATCCTGATTCAGTAGGTTTTTGAAGCCCCCAAATAAATGTATTTATTAAACACCTATCTTAGTTAGCTTGGGCTACTATAGCAAAATACCATAGACTGGATGGCTTAAACAACATTTACTTCTCACAGTTCTGGAGACTGGGAAGTCCAAGATCAAGGTGCTGGCAGATTTGGTTGCTGGTGAGGGCCAACTTCCTTGTATACATGGCCTTTTCTTTGTGCATGTATGTGGTGAGAGAGATATCTCTGTCTTTCTCTTCTTATAAAGGCACTAATCCCCTCAGTAGGCTCCCACCCTCATGACCTCATCTAAACCTAATTACCTCCTAAGGGTCCCACCCTCAAATACCATCACACTGCAGGTTAGACTTCAACATATGAATTTGGGAAGGAGGAACACAAATATTCAGCCCATAATAACACCCTATAAAATCTCCTGTGCAGCCAGGTTGATAACCAATTCCTTACTATGTATAGTAAACTATGCTGGTATAGTAAACTATAACAAGGGACAAAATAGTATAGGGAACAAATTTGACATAGTTTCTACCCTATAAAAATTTTAGTCTCTTAGGTGAGATAAATATACTCAATAATCATAAAAATAAATAGATATTTAAATTGATAAACATAGGGATAGAATAAAAGGAGGTGGTTAGAAAGTTAAAATACCTGATTTTGATAGGGGCAACAGGGAAATTTCCTGCAAGAAAATGACATTTAAGAAGAGATCCAAAAGGATGAGATGGGTTAGCTAGGCCAAGGAGGAGGTAGGGATTGTTTCAGGCAGAGAGAAAAGCGTATGCCCATAGCCTGAAGTAGAAAGAATATAGCGTGTTGCAGAAATTGGAAAAAGACAAGTGTCAGGGAAGACTGATGCGCAAAGGGAGGGAGGCAAGGCAGTTGCAGTGGGTGGAGGCTGGGTAATCCACGGCTTTGTGGACCATGGCAAGAGATTTAGACTTTTAAGTATGTTGGGAAGCCAACTGAGGGTTTCATGTAGGAAAATATCAATCCAATTTGCATTTTCAAACTATTTGCGTGAAGAATGAGGGTGGGAAGAAGGATAAGAGGGGATTCAGGGAGGCTTGTTAGGTAGTTACAGTGGAAATCCAGGTGAGAGAAAATGATGGTTTAGACCAGGTTGGTTAAGTTCATGTGGAGGCAAGTAGACGGATTTGATTTAAGAAGTATTTTGATGGGAGAGTGAACCTGGTTTAGGCAATACATGAGGGACAGTTATTAAGACTGGTCCCAGGTTTTTGTCTTGAGTAATTGGAGTAAATGAGTGGGTTGAGGACTATTTGTTGAGCTTGACCAATGGGGAGAAGGAGGTTATTTAGGGACATAGAAAGATTGAGTTTAGTTTCTGACATACTAAGTGTGAGATGTGTATTTGAAATTCAAGTGGATGTGTCAGGTCTTGGCTGGAGATGATTTTTGGAGTTGTCAACGTAGAGATGGCATTCATGGCATAGAAGTGGATGAGATCATGTGTGAAGAGAGTGCACGGTGAGAACAGGAAAGCTGTGATAGTGCCCTGAGGAACAGGACTAACGGAGGAGGCCAAGAGGGGCCTGCCGCCCACTCCCCAAGACAGGGGTACCATTGCTTCTTGATCTACAAAAGGCCAAAGTAAAGAGAACTGTGATGACACTTGTCACTCTATAGGTAAGTGTCTATTTATTTGTCTCAATTGCCCAATAGACTATAAGTTCTTCAAGGTTGAAGGATGGGATCACAGCTCATTTATCCTGAAAACCTCAACACCTAGCACACTGGACACCTAAAATGAACCGTGCACGCTGCCAAGACCTTTACATTCGTCATATCACTTAATGCTCCAAAATGGTATCTTACTTTGCAGAAGATGCAACCTGAACTCAGAAAAGTTAAATTATTCGACCAAGCTCACATAGCTAGTAAACAGCAAGGTCATGTTTAGAATCAAAGTCTGTCAGACTGACAGACATGACCTTCAAAGTCCAGGGGAAGAGAAATTTTTGACAATACGCTGTGATAAGTGTCTTTTGGTGTCCATTGGATCAATCTTGATGTTGTGATTTACACACTGTGTCCTATTAAATTAATCTTTCCCTACTCTGATGTCATAAAGATGTTCTTTTGTATTGTCTTCAAAAAGTTTAAAAAATTTTTACCTTTAGTCCATCTGGAATTTATCTTTGTAAATAAGGTAAAGCAAGGAACTAGTTTTATTGTTTTCTTTTGTGTGTTAATAGTAAGCTGTCTCAGGATAATTTATTAAAAGTTCTTTTTAAAGAACTTGCTTCCTCCACTGATTTATAATGCCACATCTGACATCCATTCATTCAATAACTGTATATTATGTGCCAGGCACTATTCAGGTCACTGAGAAAAATGTTGAAACTCAGAAGATTAGGGAGATCTAAACACAGTCGTGGTAGCTAGAAGAATTTCAGTATAACAGAACAGTTATAAGCATTTTGCAAAATATCTTATCAATTTTTAAACTACATACTTGATAAATAAATAAACATGCATTCTCATTTTTTAGGCTCAATTTAGGTAGTTCCAATCCTAGGAAGTCTTCTAAGAATTCCCTAAGTCCTTTTTTGTTGTTGCTGTTGGGGGCAGGGGGTGCTATTTTAGCTTTTTATGAAGTTTCTACTATAGTATTGATCACATTAAGTCATTGCCCATTTATGTATTTTCCTTAGTGAAAAAACACCTTGAGAGCAGAGTTCCTGCCTTATTGATTTCAGATCATCGGACAGGGCCAAGTCCATATTTGTTAAATAAATGGATTAGTATGCAATGCTTTGTTTATACTTGTTTAACTTCAGGGGTGTGAGGTACCTTACTAGGAAGCAAACCATCTTGCTTTTGGCCAAATGCAAATACATATGGCATCCAGAGGATGATGGAAAGATGAAACTTACACCCCTTCCTGCCAAGTTCCTTTCTTAAGGATGTGCTCCAGCAAAACTGGGGAGAGAAAAAGACATGAAATCCAGGCAACAGAGGATTCTACCTAGAAGAACAACAAGAGGATCCCCCCCCAGATGGCAGCTGTGTGATAGATCTTAAGAATAACCCCTCTAGGGTAGAGCAGGAGGACAGAATCTCCTGGAGGGATGCCCCCATGTGGAAACAGAAAGAGGAGGTAATAAGGTAAATAGAGTATCCAATATGAGAATGTTTGTAAACATGAATCAAAGAATAGGTAGATGGAAGATCTGATGAAGAGTTTTTAAAAAATTAAAGAACCATTTACACAGTCATTATAATATAAGCCCTGATTTTCAATCTTACTTAAACTATGGGACAGATGATGGGGGATGGGAGGGTAGTATAAGAATGCTATATGCTTGGATCATAATAGAAAGACAATAGATAATGTCTAAATTTGATAAAACAGGAAACAGTAAATAACCATACTGTTTAGAAATACAGAGGTAACTGTCTGGTAAGATAGCTTGATGAGTTAAATGAGGTTGCCTTTGGAATGTGGAACAAGGATGGACAAGGGCTTGCTGTGTTTCATTAGAAGCCTTGTGGCACTCTTTTTTTTCACACATGACCTATACTATTCCACAGTATAGATGACCTTAATTCATTTCATCTGTTATATTTCTATATGGTCATTTATTATCATTTTATCCTTCCGACCCTTACAGCAACCCTTCTGGCAGAGATATTATTATCCTGGCTTTGTAGAGATGAAGAACGAAGACTCAGACAGTTCTTTGGCATCAGCCAATAATCCTACAAGAGAGGCTTGACAGGAAATACCCACTGTCCAGGAACAACAGTCAGGACTCCAAAAACTGCCCCACAGTAGGCATTGCCCTTGGTCACAGGGAGCTGCTTCAGTTCCCCCCAGCGATAGCAGGGGCCAATGCCTGGTGATGCGAGGACACAAAGGCCCAGCCTCCTTTGCCTCAATTTAGACAACCCCAAAGAGCCCTCACAATGGCAAGTTCTCTGTAGTGTCTACCGAGAGCTCAGATGCATTCACATTATGGCTCAACTTCTCCTCTGCCCAATCCAGCTGTCCTCATTTCCTTACAGGTACCTTTCCTGAGAGCTCCTGAGAGCACTTCCCAGTTAATCTTCTGCAGGCAATCCCAGGCTCAGAGTATGTCTCCAGGGAACTTAGACTAAGACACTACTGATTTGAAATTTAGATGCATTCATTCTTTAAACAGTTCTCCTTACACATTCTCTCTTTACCTTTCTACGTAAGCATTTACCAATATATAATATACTATACATTTATTTATTCATGATTTGCCTTCTTCTGTCCCCAGAGCATATGCTCCATGGAAACACAGACTTTGTTTTGCTCCCTATTGTATCTCCAGCACCTAAAACAGAGCCTGCCACTATTTAATAATAAAGAGGGCTTCCCTGGTGGCGCAGTGGTTGAGAGTCTGCCTGCCAATGCAGGGGACACGGGTTCGAGCCCTGGTCTGGGAGGATCCCACATGCCGCGGAGCAACTGGGCCTGTGGGCCACAACTACTGAGCCTGCGCGTCTGGAGCCTGTGCTCCGCAACAAGAGAGGCCGCGATAGTGAGAGGCCCGTGCACCGCGATGAAGAGTGGCCCCCGCTCGCCGCAGCTAGAGAAAGCCCTCGCACAGAAACGAAGACCCAACACAGCAATCAGTCAATCAATCAATCAATCAATCAATAAATAGTACCTGTAACTTTCCTTAAAAAAAAAAAAAATAATAATAAAGAATTTCTAAATTAATTGAATAAATGAATCCTTTGAGAACTGTGGAGGCAGCAGAGAAAAGTGGATAAGATCATACTCTTTGGCAGCAGACAGACTATTCTAGTTCAACCCAGTTACCAGGGGTAACTTCAGACAAGATTCTTGGCCCATCTTAGCCTCAAGTTCCTCATCTGTAAAATAAGGCAAATAGGACCTACCTCATGGGGTTTTTGAGATAATCAAATGAGATAATGCACATAAAACCCTTAGAGTAGTGCCTACACCAAAGTTAGCTCTCAAACCTGTTAGATGGTATTTACAATTCTGGACAGACCTCTCAAAAAAAATAATTATAAAAATCACGATTCTAAATTATTTTTCTAGACCATTGGGCTAAAATACTGGGGGGAAATACAATTAGGCAGTAATTATCTCTCCAACCTGCTGCAGGAATATTTTGCCTAATTACAATGTAGATTTCATTAGCTGGTTCTGCAACATTCAGTCCAGGACATAAGAAGCCCACTGGACAAATTACCACCTTGTACTCACTGGGCACAGAGTCCTTCGTCTGAGCAACTGGAGCTCTCAGGGCATATCATCATCATATGTAGCAGCCTGCTATGGCAGGTGTAGTTTGGGAGACATGGGAGGTTGAAAAACTGGTTTTGAAGATGGGCAATTCAGAAGTAAGAATATGAAAGGAAGGTTTGGTTTTGAGCATTGTCATTCTGTCTGCTGGCTATGCCATCTTGAACTCATCCATCCATCCATCCATCCATCCACCCATTTAACATTTACTAAGCACTTACTATGTGACAGCCACTCTGCTAGACCCTAGAGATAGGGATGAGCAATTCCAGCTGCCAAGGAGCGCTCCCTCTAGTGGAAAAGAGAGAAAACAACAATTCATATCCAAGTATCATAGTAAGCATTGGAGCTCCATCAAATGTGCTAAGGGTCTTAGTTCTATGTTGGGACCAGGGAAGTCAGGTGAAACTTGGTAGAGAAGTTGATGCTAAATCAGTCAGGTGGAAAGAGCAAAATTCCAGGCAGAAAGAACAAAATATGAATAGGGATGGAGTCTTGAAAGATGGGACACATTAGTGAGCCATGAATAGCTGAGTAAGACTGGGATACAGACTCAAGTTAGGAATAAGGAGTGCTAAGTCCAGAATGGAGAGCTGAGTTGAAAACAGAAGGAGCCATGATAAGCTAAAGGAATTTGGAATTTGTCCTAATGATAATGGGATATTGAATGGTTTAAAGGAGAGCAGGGACACCATCAAATTGGCATTTATAAAAACCATGCTGTCAGCATTGGGATGTGTGGTCTAGAAGGCAGGGGAACTAGAGCTGGGGTGAGGTAGGAGTGAGATTGACAAGACAGGAGTTCGAAATAGCATCCAGGCTAATGCATTAGCCCAGGAGAGGTGATCAGGGCCTGAGGTAATACAGGAAGAGTGGTTTGGAGAAGAGGGACCAAGAGATATGGAACTGGGAGGAAACTTCACAGACAGATGGCATGTGGGAAGGGAAGGAGAGAAGGAGTGTGAACTGCCTTGCAAGTTCCTGCCTACCTGAGTAAGTAAGTGGTGGTGCCATGAAGTGAGATGGGCAATTCTGGAGGATGGGCATGTCCTGGTTTGGATCAATGGGGAATGGGAGCTCACTGAATTCCTTTTTGGATGCATGAAGCTTGGAATGCTCGTGAGTCATCCCAGATGTCTGAAACATGGCCTGGAGTGCAGAAGAGCAGTTTGGACTGGAAATGTTTCCTCGCCTACAAAGAGGAAAAACAGTACTTTTCTTGCAAGGTCACTGTGAGGATTAAATAGCACAATGGATGTGAAGGTACATTGCAAAGTGAAAAGTACTTTGCCATGCCATTGTATGAAATTGGATACTTACTCATGGGCAATTCAGTTTTAAGATTCCCAGCTTTATATTTACTGAAAAGACATTTGCTGTGTGCCTGCCATGCTCTAGGCACTGGTGGTGGGAAACCACAAAATATATAATTTTCCTGTACCCAGGACCTCTCATAGTCTAGAGGAAGTTATAATAATATTAACTATAATATGAGATAGATGGAAAGCTGATTATAATAGAGGTGTAAGAGAGTGTGTCTACCAGCTCCAGGGAGAGTTTCCAGCAGGTCCTCATCATACACCAAAGTAGGAGTATAAGGGCTTTCCCTGCTATGCCTCCTCCTCCCTGACAGGTGTCTAAGATCCCACCCTAGTTCTCTGGAGCTTATATTTCTCCTCATATCTTGTGCACAAGATGTGCACATCTTGTGTGCCTACAAAAGGTGTAGAGTCTATCCTTGTTATTCATGGATTTCATATTTCATATTTGGAAATATTTCATTTCATTTATTTCACATTCATGGATTTAGTGAGCACGAATTTACCCACTCCCTAAAATGTATTTAGAACTCCAAAAGGTGAGTGCTTTTGTGGTCATTTGTGGATATGCATAGAGCAGCAAAAAATTTGAGTCACCCAAACCTCACATTCTCAGCTGAGGTTCAACAAGGCAAGGCTCTGCCTTCCTGTTTCAGCTCGGATTATAAACGTGTCTTTTTTGTAGTCTATGTAGTGCCATGTTTTTCAAATTTTTATGCTTTTTACTGGTGATTTTGCTGTTTAATATAGCCCCCCAAGTGTAGTGCTGAAGTGCTGTCAAGTGTTCCTATGTGTAAAAAGGCTGTGATGTCCCTGACGGAGAAAATACACATGCTAGATAAGCTCAGATCAGGCATGAGTTAGTGCTGGAGACTGTGGTTCACTGTTAATGAAGCAATAGAATATGTTAATAAGGTGTTTTTTCAACAGAAACACACCTGCAACAGTGTAATGTATTGATTAGTTGGTGAAGATGTTGTGACCAGGGGCTTGTAGGAACCCAACCCTGTATCTCCCTTAGGAACAATGATTCAGTATTCACTAATTCAGTGTACACGGCAAATTTCTTCATCATAACTACTATGAATAATGAGATTGACGGTACTGCTTATCTTCCACAAGGTGGAAACCAAGTCCTTGTCCCCAGCTGCTCTCCCTGGGAGAGAAATTACTACATGTGAAACAGTGTATAACCGGGTGGTGATGTTTTCTCAGGTTCCCTGGAGGTTTGAGTGAGCCAAGACGTACGTGTATTACTTGCTTTCTTTATCTGGTGCTGCTCTTTACTTCCCCAGGCCTCCCACTGAGTTGTCCATTCTACTTCCTACCAGTCAAGGTTAATAGGGTTGCACGTGAGTATTGAGACTCTGCGACATTGGAGTGTTTGCTTCCCAAGACTGTTGTCTCCCACATGTTCACTTTCACTCCTGATCTACTTTCCTCTGTGCTCCAAGTAAGTTAGAATGATGAGTTTTCAGCTTATGCTTGGGAGATGTTCCTGCCTCAGCTTTGTCAGGGCCCATCTGCATTTGATTATGTGGTGGTACTTTTACCTGTACGTTCTCCTATGAGCATTAGGCTCACTTTATGGATCACCTGAGCTCCTTTTGCCCCACTGCCCTCCAGAGGCGTGAACACCAGTGTGGTCTCTATCCTCCCTTATATGAAATGTCTGTTCAGCTATTAAGTTCTCAGCTGGTAGGTACCAGTTTTACATTGTGTGCTTTCCTTTCATGGAGACAAGACTTAGCTTCCTCCTCTTCCAATTTCTTAAGCTTTAACAATGGAAATAAGTTGGGCTTCTGTTTGATTAAGCTTAGATCAGAAGGTTCCACAAAGCATAGCCATTGGCTACACCTGGTCCAAGAGGAGCTCATTCTCATTTCCCGGGTCTTGCATCCTTGGCCAGTGATCTCTGTACCAAGGATGCCAATAATCTCAATGTTTAATATTGGTTACTCTCAGTAATTGGAGGGCATTGCTTATGGTGACCTTAGAGAAGAGGCTTTCTTCCAGGCAGATCAGAAAAAGTTTCTGACTCTGAATATTAAATTCCCTACCACCCAATTTGCCAATCAGAGCTAGTCTAGATTTCTCTCTAGTTTCCTACATTAAAAAGTTGTGATGGGTTCACAGAAAACTTTCCTTGGTCCCATCTCCATCAAGTCATGGGGACCTGCATTAGAGACAATATCCTAGCATACTTCACATATCCCTGTGTTGCTCTAAAGCAACTGGAGGCCAAGGAAAGTTTCAGTAGCTGCAGGAAACAAATACACACACACAATATTTCTTCATAGCATAACATTAAGACAAACTTTTTTAAAAAAACAAGGTCATCTTTATTACCCCCTTTTTTCTCTCAGAATTTTATTGATGGTCCTAGACAGCATGATAAGATCAGGAAAGAAATAAGAGGTATAAGGATTAGAAAGAAAGAAAAAAAAGTGTCACTATTTAAAGATGATATGATTTTCTAAAACCCATGAAAATCTATAACTTATGAAGGCTTATATGTATAAATCCATATGTGAAAGTCAACTGCATTTCTATACACCAGTATCAAACAATTGATTATAATTTTTAAAATGTATAATTTACAAAAATGTCAAAAATTAAGGTACTGAAAATAAATATATTATTTGTACACTTTAAGAATAGAACGTATGTAAGACCTTTATGGATAAAAGTATAAAGTTTAATTGTAAGATATTAACAAAATTGATGTTAAAGTTGCTGTGATAAAGATAGGGACATATACCATCTTCATAGATAAGAATACTTAATATTGTAAAGATGTCAATTCTCCTCAACATTTTCTGTAGAGTCAAAGCAATTCCAATCAAACTCCCAAAGGGTGGTTGTTGTTTTTTTGGTGAAACTCGTCATACTTCTGAAAAAAAAAAAGAATAAGGAGCAGAACTTGCTATACCAACTGTTAGGACTTATAAAACTCTAGAAACCAAAGTGGTAAGGAATTGTCACAGGGATAGACAAAATAATGGAAGAGAATAGTGAGCCCAGAATAGAGCCAGGCAAATATGGGAGTTGGATACATGACAGAGGTGGCATTATAAATCAGTGGGAGAGATAATAAATAAATGAGTGAGACAGTTAGCTATTCACATGGAAAAAACTACACACAAAAATCATCTGTTATAGAAAATATAAGAACACATTTTTATGGTCTTCGGGTAGGAAACCAGCTTTTCCTACCTAAAACCACAAAAGTCATAAAGAATTATATATGTAAATTTATATATGTGAAGAAGTCTAAGAAAATTAATGGAGAAACTAGAGAGGGAGGTGATTTTGTCCTGCATTTGACCAACAAATGGTCCCTATTTAGCCCAAATATAAAGAACTCTTAAAAATCAATAAGAAAAGCCGAACAACCTCATACAAGAATGGGCAAAAGGTATGAACAAGTAATTCCTAGAGAGGAATATGCCACCACCCTCCACAAAGAGATGCTCAAGCTCACTAGTAACCAAGGAAATTACAATTCAAAAAACAATGAAATGCCCTTTCCCTCCCATCTGATTGGCAGACATGTAAAAGTCTGACTACCTGGGTAGGTGTGGGGAAGTAGGCACTCTGATGCAAGGCTGGTGGGAGTGACGATGGGTAATATAACTTTACAGAGAAACTTGGTGATATCTCTAAACTTGGAGCTGCATATATCTCTGACTCCACAGTTCCACTTCTCTAGGTATACATCCCAGAGACACTCGCAAGTGCTCATGGAGATACGTAAAAAGATATTAATAGAAACACTGTTTATAAGAGCAAAAAAAATGGAAGTGAACTACGTATCCATAAAAAGGGAAGAATAACTAAATTGTGGTATGTTTGTACAATAAGATGCTATCAAGATGGACAAAATAAATGAACACATATCACTATGGAAAAAATCTGTAAACCATCAATAGGAGATTGTCATAGTTCAGCTTCCCAGGAAAACAGAACCCAGGACTCTGAGATTTGTCTGCAGGAGGTTTATTGGGAAGTGCTCTCTGGACCAATACTCGTGAGGGGTGAGGGAGGAAAAGTTGGTTGGACACAGAAAATCTGAAGAGATCTTAGCTAGTCCCATGATCATCTCTGGAGCTGGCATGGCTCTACTTTGTTCTCCTAGTTGTCAAAGGGCTGTGGGCATTTGTACTCCTGTATCCACCATCTTGGTTGCAAGCTGCCCGCAGGAAAGTAATGTAGCCTTGGATAGGGCAACTTCTTTCCCCAGAGGGCAATTCTTGTACAAGACTCAGCTCTCCTGTAGCTAAGGACAGTATGCTGCCATTCTGAAGGGAATGACTTCAGAATGGCTGTGCACCATACTGTCCACTACAGAGGGAAAATCAGTTAATGAGTCAAGGAGGGGGTTTAGGATTAGAGTCTTCAGATATTAATAGAGGTTCTTCCAGATGGGTGAGGGGGAAAAGGCTCTTCGGACAGAGGACACAGCATACGCAGCACACCAAGCTATGAAAAGTTTTTAGGTGACCTGCTCCAGTTGAATATTTCAATCCTATTGTTTTAAAGGAGCTCTTGACATAGTGTGGATATTAACTGTTTATTTAAATTGCAAATATTTCCTCTCAAACTTTGGCTTGCATTTTTATTTTAGGTTTTCTCTTTGGTTAAATAAGTCCATCTTTTTTCTTGTGACTTCTGGGTTTTGTGCTTTGCCTGAAAGGCAAGCATTATAAGAACTTTCTCCTGTGTTTTCTTAGACGATATATTTCTACTCATAACAGACCCAACTTCATGGCGAAGGCCAAGAGAGCGAGACCCGCTCTGCTCATACATACGTGCCTTTTCTATCCTCATCTGGTTTGAGGCACCGACATTAGGAATGGTTTCCCCCTTCAGGTGAGGCCCACTCTCTAGACAGAGGTGTGCCTGCTTAGGATGGTCTTCTCATTCAGTTGCCTGTGTGGATTGTCTCTCCCCACCTCTGTTCCTGTTCCTTCTCGTTGGAACAGTTGGAAAATGAACAACTGCACTTCCCAGGCTCTCAGAGTTTCACACGCTGATTAGGTCCTGCCATTTAGATATTCTTTCAGGAGACCTGGCAGGTGGAAGTGAGGAGAAAGCCATCTTCCTGCCTCTTTGGGATGTTGTTGCTGCAAGTGTAGAGATGAGAGTTTTCTGTGCCTTCTGGTGTCCATCCGTTGCTGACGAGGGCTCCTTCACTGGCATCTTGACCCCTGGGTGGTCACTGCCATGGCCTCCCCACACTCAGAGGCAGCGGAAGCAGCAGTGGTGGGATTCTAATTCCAGCAGGCTCCAGCGGCAGCCTCAGTGGTCCTAGCAAATCACCTGGTGGTCATTCCTGGAGGCCTTGGCTGGTGCCCACACCTTCACCCCTTTTCCAGTGGTTTTGTAAGCATCTAATTTCCTGTGTTAAATCTCCTCTTGCATAAAACACCTACAGTGGTTTCTCTTTCCCACACAGAAACTTGACTGATTTAAATAATATTTAAATAATAGTGATACATAAATAATAGTATTTAAATAATAATACTAATATCATTTATAATCATAATAAGAATGATAAAGGCAATAATGATGATAAGTAACATTTACTGAGCTCCTGCTTCATCCCAGGAATTGTCCTAACTGTTTTGCATGTATTAACTCATTTATTCCTTTCAACAACCTTATGAGTTAGGCAGTATTGGTGCCTGAGATGCAGAATGATTGCCCAAGGTCACACACCGAGTGAGTGGTGGCATGGATTTAAACCTGGGCAGTACCACAAAAATAACAACAGCCAGGAAGATGTCTTTCTTAGATGTGCTGTCTGTTACTCCTGCCTGACCCTAGGACTCCCTGGCCCCTCACTGGCTTTAACCTTTTAACAGCACTTATTTTAATTACTAGTAGAGAACCAGTAAGATCCGATTATAGGAAATGCAATCTCATTATTATGGCTCATGTGTAGTCTTTCCTCTGAATTTACATTGCAAAACTGGCTGAACAAGCTCTAGATAGGGCCTTCCCAGGTCTAAATTGGGCAAGAGGAAAGTGTGTCTATTGGCATTGGGAAGAAATCATCAAGCTTTTAGGTGCCCCAGAAATCTCCAGAAAGACTAGCCAGGTCTGGGCTAAGCCTAGGGGTTGAGATCCATTTGAGGGTAAATCTGGAGCAGCTGTCTCAGATAAGGCACACTTCTTTCTCTTACTGCTGAGTCATGACCTCAAGCCTCCAGGGGTGGAGATGGTGTTGGCTACTTTAACTGTCTTGTTGATCATGAACGTGCCAGGGTGAAGCAGCACTTTGGTTCTGGATGGGAGGTGGGTAGGGGGGGTCTGAAGAAACATCAAAGGGCGTATCAGAGACGATTGGCAGCAGGTAACAGGGATCTAGCTACCAGGTGTGTGTTCTGGCTTAGATTTCAGGCCTTGGTGGAAGGCCCAGCAACATGTGGACTTAGAAGTGTGTTTGGGTAAATTCAAAAAGACACATGCACCCCAATGTTCATTGCAGCACTATTTACAATAACCAGGTCACGGAAGCAACCTAAATGCCCATCGACAGACGAATGGATAAAGAAGATGTGGTACATGTATACAATGGAATATTACTCAGCCATAACAAGGAACGAAATTGGGTCATTTGTAGAGACGTTTGTGGATCTAGAGACTGCCATACAGAGTGAAGTAAGTCAGAAAGAGAAAAACAAATATCGTATATTAACGCATATTGTGGAACCTAGAAAAATGGTACAGATGAACTGGTTTGCAGGACAGAAACTGAGACACAGATTTAGAGAACAAACATATGGACACTAAGGGGGGAAAGCGGTGGGGGGTGAGGGTGGTTGTGTGATGAATTGGGAGATTTGGATTGACATGTATACACTGATGTATATGAAATGGATGACTAATAAGAACCTGCTGTATAAAAAAATAAATAAAATTAAATTCAAAAAAAAAAAGAAGTGTGTTTGGGTAGGCTGGTGCTAGAATTGGGCTGTAAGGTGGGGTCTTTTTCACTGGATGGTTATTAGTGTTGAGGTGTGAGTCAGAGGGGAATTTATGGCTTCCTGGGTGCTAACCACTCCAGAGCCCAGGATGTCCTGTATCTCACCCACTCCCATTAAGTTAGAACTGGTTCCAGTATAGGGAAGGGCTGAGCCTGGGTGCAGGGCAGCAGGGTGTCCAGTGGCTCCAGCTTCCAAGGTCAGGGGCACCTGGGGCATTGGGTCAGGCCCTGGTGACACTGCACACCCAATTGGTCATTCTGGAAAGCTGGTCTTTCCCCATGTGCCCTGTGGTCATAGCTCAAAGATGAATCCCTCCCTTAGGGATGAAGCAACGTAACTCTGGCTGATCACCATCGAACCTGTTTCTGATCTCTGACTGCGGATCTCTGCCAATGGCACCCCTGCCCTTCCGTCTCTCCGGACTCCTGCCTCTCTCTCAAATCTGTTTGCACTTTCCAAATGTTTTCAAACTGACCTCCAAAATGTTCATCTTTCTCCTTCTTTTTTTTCCCCCCAATTATAAAATTAATGTGTGCTAATTGAAGGGAATTTAAGAAATATGGAAAACCATGGCAGACTCTGGGTTAAAGATGAAAGATTAACTATGCACCGTTAACCTCTGTTCCCTCCTGGAACACCCATAAAGCACAGCAAGGTGGTGGTGGTTGGTTTGTACTGACAGGTGTGATGTAGCAGATAAGCAGGAGAGGACTGACTTAGCAGACCTAGGAAAGTCGGGGGAAGGCGAGAAGTAACCCATTTGCCTTGTAGAAACTCTCCCACCCATCAGGGCTCAGGAATTTATAGCACGCAGCACAGCTGGAATTAGAGATGAAGATGAGGCTAAAGAGGTGAGGACGGGTAAAACGTACGTTTAAGAAGCAGTTACCTCTCAGTGCCTTCCTGCTCCCTTGGCAGGTAACTGACCCTCCCTAACGCCACTAGGTCACTGCCTGTTTGGCATCTGGAGAGGGGGAAGCAGAACTTTTCTGGATTGGGGGGGAAACAGGAGAATTAAGTGAAAGTTTACTTTCTCAATTTTAGGACCCTCACTTTTTCTCCTACTTGGCTCCCCAGGGCTCTGGAAGCCAGGCTTGAAAGCTCTGGATGGGAGATTGGAAAGGACACGAAATGATCAGGGCACCTGGGAGGGCTACAGTGTCTCCTCCCTTCCCCACATCAGTTCTGCTTTATCTGGTTTTTGTTTTGGTTTTGTTTTGAGACAAAAATCCACATACCATAAAATTCACCATTTTAAAGTATGGTTTTTAGTATGTTCAGTGGTTCTTAGTAAATTCACAAGGTTGTTCAATCATCATCACCACCATCTAATTCCTGAAAGTTTTCATCACTCCAGATAGAAACCCTATATCCATTACAGTCACTCCCCATTCCTTCCTCCCCCAGGACCCTAGCAACCATTAGTCTACTTTCTGTTTCTATCATTGGCCTATTCTGGACATCTCATATGCTTGGATTGTGATTGGCTTCTTTCACTGAGCACTGTTTTCAAGGCTCATCTCTGTTGTGTAGCATCTATCGGTACCTCATTCCTTTTAACGGCTGATTATCATTCCACTGTATGGATAGACCACATTTCGTTTATCCATTTTCCAGTTGATGGCCAATTGGTTGTTTCTACTTTGGGGCTATTATCTGTTTTACAGATAATACTTGGTTTATCATCTGTCATAATAGCTTGGTTTTTATGTAAGCTTTTCTTTAAACAGAGATCTCTAGCTAAATAAAAGCCTGAACATTACTGACTTAGTGGAACCCCTTCATTTTAGGATTTGAAGATGCTGGCTGTTGATTGCCTGAATCTTTTCATGAGGATTATGAATACACCTCTCTCTAGGATGGCTCCTGACACCCTCAAGGTCTGACCCGATTTCCACATCTATGTGGCACCACATGCAGTGTGTACCAGCCGCATGGAATCTTCATGTCACCCCATGTGGCACTATCTTGTCTTGTCACTGTGCCCCTGCTGCCCCAGTACCTTCTGCCCAGAATGCCTTTCTCTGACTGTCCAAATTCTGCTCTCCATTTTACAGAGCTATCTTTTGTCTAGAAATTTAGGGCTCCCGCCAAGTGGCCCTCTCTGCAAAATCAAAAAAATGCCTGCTACGCAGAACCTTGCAAAATGCACAGCTGCGTCCTGTGTCTGAGGGCCAGGAGGAAGCACTGTTGCACATCTAAATCTTAGGAGGGAGTTGGGCTTGACAGGATCCTTTTCTTTTCCTTCTGCAGCCATTAGAAAGCCCTCCAGTCCCACAAAGTCCTGTTTTTTCTTTTGTTTTTCTGTTTTTACTGTAGATGTTCTCTCTCCTACTCTCCTAGAGGAGAGTTCAGTCAGTTCTGGGTCCAGAGAGCCCAGTCGGCCCAGAGCACACTCTGCCCTCCCTTTTTTTTTGTGAATCATTATTTCTTTTATTTTTATTTTATTTTTTTAAATTATTTTTTAACATCTCTATTGGAGTATAATTGCTCCACAATGGTGTGTTAGTTTCTGCTCCACAAGAAAGTGTATCAGCTATACATATACATATATCCCCATATCTCCTCCCTCTTGCATCCCCCTCCCTCCCACCCTACCTATCCCACCCCTCTAGGTGGTCACAAAGCACCGAGCTGATCTCCCCGCGCCACGCAGCTGCTTCCCACCAGCCATTGGCTTCACACCTGGTAGTGTACACACGTCCATGCCAATCTCCCACTCCGTCTCAGCCTACCCTTCCCCCTCCCCGTGTCCTCAAGTGCATTCTCTAGTAGGTCTGCGTCTTTAATCCCGTCCTGCCCCTAGGTTCTTCATGACCTTTTTTTTTTTTTTTTAGATTCCATATGTATGTGTTAGCATATGGTATTTGTTTTTCTTTTTTCTGACTTACTTCACTCTGTATGACAGACTCTAGGTCCATCCACCTCACTACAGATAACTCAATTTCGTTTCTTTTTATGGCTGAGTAATACTCCATTGTATATATGTGTCACATCTTCTTTCTCCATTCATCTGTCGATGGACACTTAGGTTGCCCTCCCTTTCGCCTGGGGCTATGCTGACTCCCTGGATGAAAAGGTAGTGCTGTTCAAGGGCATCCTTCAAAGTGGAGAAAGGGCTTGGATGTGAGCTGGCGCTGCCTCACCTGCACCGCTCAGCCAGGTCTAAAGATGATGCCCTGTGGTCCCCATTTGCCTGACGCAGGAATACCACTTGCCCACAGAATAGGGAGCCCACTTCGCTGCCTGACCTCAAATTACGGAGGCATCTTTGTCGTCTTGAAATGGAGGCTACCTCATTGCCTGCTCCACCACTCCGAGTTGTTTTCTCCATGTGTAGGTGCCATGGAAAAGTACACAATGTGACGGATCAGAGTGCTTGAGCACCACCCCTCCCCCCCACACCGCCAGCTTTCAGTGATGAAAATACACAGGATGTAAAATGATGAAGTTACTGAAGCCTCATAATTATCCAAGTTCTGTTGCACTTTTTATTAGAAAATGCAGTTACGTTTTTTTTTTTCACACACACGCACTGTATTTTATTTTTACAAGAGATAAATAGACTGACACCAAGCATTGTACATGGATGACCACAACAAAAGCAACAATGATTGCAATTACCAAACACGAAACACACTCATACTATGTCATAATATTGACATTCAGTCCAGTAATCCTCCACTGTAACAGCTCCTTTACTTTGCAGTGAAAATTGATTTGTATATTCTTTGCCTCTGAGTCCTTGTGGGTTTTTTTTTTTTTAAATTCAAACAGAAAGTCACAAAAATTATAATCATCCTCATCAGTTCACTCAGTCCCATGTAATTAATTTTTTTTTATTTTGATCTTTTGTTAGCACTTTTATAAGTGCTATAAGTGCTAATAAGTGTATATATGTTCCTATAAAAGGGTTTCCTCTTCAAGAAATTCATGGAAAAGACTCTGACAAGTACAGGTTTCTGGTAACTGACTGTACTGCTGAACTGAAGGAATAAGCATTTTCAGAACTCTAATGAAAAACTGATGAACTTATAACAGTTACGTTTATAGTGTTATAATCTCACCTGTCTTTGTGTTTCTGAGGAAACTGCAGGAGGATGCGTCTTCTGGAGCAAGCGGCCCTTGCTAATCAGTTGATTCATGTCTCCGGAAGATCTCAACACACTTACACTAATGAAGAGAGACTGCTTCTCCCAGGCCCTCAGCTCCGCCCGCCCTCCGCCCCATTCTGGGGCTCGTTTTTCAGAACAAACATTCCTGCCTCAATTCTTTTCTCCTCCTTATAGTAGGAAACAAAAACACCTGGCATCTGAGTGTGAAAAAACTGATTCCCCCCTGCACCCCCCAAAAAGATCTGCCTTCCGTTTTTTCTTATTGTTTTCTTTCATTCATTCAATCTTTTATTCATTCATCAAACTGCCATTTGGTGCCTTATTAATTCATGCTAGGTATCATAGTAGGCACTGCGGATACAAAGTTTAAAAAGTTAGGGTCCATGCTATTCAGAAGCTCACAGGACCGTGAACGTGGCAGAAAAGCAGAGACAAGTGAAAGCCAGCATGCCTGGGGCCGTGATTGAGGTTAAGAAGACGGTGTCAGAGGGGCTCAGCTGAAAGGATCAAGCCAGTCTGGAGGGAAGAGTGGAAAAGTAGAAGGATGAAGAGCAGGCTTCTAGGGCAGAGGTGGTGTTTGAGTTTGAAGTTCACATAGAAGTAAGACAACGGTGGGACAAGGGGAGGTGTCCCATGTAGGGGAAAGGCGTGGATAGGCTGCAGGGTGGAGCTGCACGTGTTTGGATTCACCCAGTCGTTCAGTATGACTAGAGCAAAGAGTGCAAGTGTGTGTGTGTGTGTGTGTGTGTGTGTTGGATTGGAAGGGCAGAAGGGCTGGTAAGAGGTGAGATGGAGCATGGATAAGGGCACATCATAACGGTCTTCTCAGCTTCCATGTTGGACTTGGTGCAGAAAGCTTGGTGAGCCACTGGAGAATTTTAAGCCGAGAAATGACATGCTCAGATTTGTGCTTCATAAAAAAAATCCTTCTGGTATGGAGGAGGCAGGGGGACCTATTGGAGGCAGAGAGATTAATTACTTTTAAAAATACAAGGTGTTTTTATGAATTCTCTTCTCCCAGGCTTGGCTGTAATGGAAAAGACAGGGAACCATGTTGGAGCAAATTTCTATCCATGAGGCCCATTTCTTCTGTTCTTAGGTAACAGACTAATAATCCCACGGCTTCATCGGCTGTGTTAGGGTACAATGTGGTGCAGAGTCTATTAGCACAGGATTTCTTTGGTTATGCAGAGAAGTCAGGGATTCCCATGAGGTGTGATCCAGGAGCCCTGGCAATGGGAAGACCTTGACTTCCCAATCTGGCCTTGACTGGGTTTGTGACTTGGACAAGTCACTTCTCATCTTTGGGTATTAGTTCTCCCATCCAAAAATGAAGAGATTGAATTAAATTGTTCCTTAGGTTTCTTGCAGCTCTGAAACCAATAACATGATAGTTTGGAGAGCTGATTGTAGAATCATATGGATCTCAGTTTGAATTCTGTTTTTGCTACTTCTCACTGCAAGACCTTGGGTAAGTTACCTAAACATTCTAAAGCTAAGTTTATTATCTATCTATCTATCTATCTATCTATCTATCTATCTATCTATCATCTATATCTATCTATCTATCTATCTATGTATCTATCTATCTATCTTTGGCTGTGCCATGCAGCCTGTGGGATCTTAGTTCCCCAACCAGCGATTGAACCCGAGCCCTTGGCAGTGAAAGCGCCAAGTCCTAACCACTGGACCTCCAGGGATTCCCTAAAGCTAAGTTTATTTTATATTATTTTTTAAATTTTATTTTGTTTATTTATTTTTTATAGCAGCAGGTTCTTATTAGTTATCTATTTTATACATATGAGTGTATATACATCAATCCCAATCTCCCAATTCATCCCAGCACCACAACCACACGCCCCCACTTTCCCCCCTTGGTGTCCATACATTCATTCTCTACATCTGTGTCTCTATTTCTGCCTTGCAAACCGGTTCATCTGTACCATTTTTCTAGGTTCCACATATAAGCGTTAATATACGATATTTGTTTTTCTTTTTCTGACTTACTTCACTCTGTGTGACAGTCTCTAGATCCATCCACGCCTCTACAAATGACACAATTTCGTTCTTTTTTATGGATGAGTAATATTCCATTGTATATATGTACCACATCTTCTTTATCCATTCATCTGTCGATGGGCATTTAGGTTGCCTCCATGACCTGGCTATTGTAAATAGTGCTGCAATGAACATTGGGGTGCATGCGTCTTTTTGAATTATGGTTTTCTCTGGGTATATGCCCAGTAGTGGGATTGCTGGGTCATATGGTAATTCTATTTTTAGTTTTTTAAGGAATCTCCATACTGTTCACCGTAGTGGCTGTATTAATTTACATTCCTACCAACACTGCAAGAGGGTTCCCTTTTCTCCACACCCTCTCCAGCATTTGTTGTTTGTAGATTTTCTGATGATGCCCATTCTAACTGGTGTGAGGTGATACCTCATTGTAGTTTTGATTTGCATTCCTCTAATAATTAGTGATGTTGAGCAGCTTTTCATGTGCCATCTGTATGTCCTCTTTGGAGAAATGTCTATTTAGGTTTTCTGCCCGTTTTTTGATTGGGTTGTTTGTTTTTTTAATATTGAGCTGCATGAGCTGTTTATATATTTTGGAGGTTAATCCTTTGTCTGTTGCTTCATTTGCAAATATTTTCTACCATTCTGAGGGTTGTCTTTTTGTCTTATTTATAGTTTCCTTTGCTGTGCAAAAGCTTTTAAGATTCGTTAGGTCCCATTTGTTTATTTTTGTTTTTATTTCCATTACTCTAGGAGGTGGGTCAAGAAAGATCTTGCTGTGACTTATGTCAAAGAGTATTCTTCCTATGTTTTCCTCTAATAGTTTTATAGTGTCCGGTCTTACATTTAGGTCTCTAATCCATTATGAGTTTATTTTTGTGTATGGTGTTAGGGAGTGTTCTAATTTAATTCTTTTACACATAGCTGTCCAGTTTTCCCAGCACCAATTATTGAAGAGACTGTCTTTTCTCCATTGTATATCCTTGCCTCCTTTATCATAGATTAGTTGACCATAGGTGTGTGGGTTTATCTCTGGGGTTTCTATCCTGTTCCATTGATCTATATTTCTGTTTTTGTGCCAGAACCATATTGTCTTGATTATTGTAGCTTTGTAGTATAGTCTGAAGTCAGAGAGACTGATTCCTCCAGCTCTGTTTTTTCCCTCAAGATTGCTTTGGCTATTTGGGGTCTTTTGTGTCTGCATACAAATTTTAAGATTGTTTTGTCCTAGTTCTGTAAAAAATGCCATTGGTAATTTGATAGGGATTGCATTGAATCTGTAGGTTGCTTTGGGTAGTATAGTCATTTTCACAATATTGATCCTTCCAATCCAAGAAGATGTTATATCTCTCCATCTGTTTCTGTCATCTTTGATTTCTTTCATCAGTGTCTTATTGTTTTCTGAGTACAGGTCTTTTACCTCCTTAGGTAGGTTTATTCCTTGGTATTTTATTCTTTTTGTTGTAATGGTGAATGGGATTGTATCCTTAATTTCTCTTTCTGATCTTTTGTTATTAGTGTATAGGAATGCAAGAGATTTCTGTGCATTAATTTTGTATCCTGCAACTTTACCAAATTCATTGATTAGCTCTAGTAGTTTTCTGGTGGCATCTTTAGGATTCTCTATGTATAGTATCATGTCATCTGCAAACAATGACAGATTGGCTTCTTCTTTTCCAATTTGCATTACTTTTATTTTTTTTCTTCTCTGACTGCTGTGGCTAGGACTTCCAAAACTATGTTGAATAAGAGTGGTGAGAGTGAACATCCTTGTCTTTTTCCTGATCTTAGAGGAAATGCTTTCAGTTTTTCACCATTGAGAATGATGTTTGCTCTGGGTTTGTTGTATATGGCCTTTATGATGTTGAGGTAGGTTCCCTCTATGCCCACTTTCTGGAGAGCTTTTATCATAAATGGGTGTTGAATTTTGTCAAAAGCTTTTTCTGCATCTATTGAGATGATCATATGGTTTTTATTCTTCAATTGGTTAATATGATGTATCACATTGATTAGTTTGCGTATAGTGAAGAATTGTTGCATCCCTGGGATAAATCCCACTTGATCGTGGTGTATGATCCTTTCAATGTGTTGTTGGATTCTGTTTGCTAGTATTTTGTTGAGGATTTTTACATCTATATTCATCAGTGATATTGGTCTGTAATTTTCTTTTTTTGTAGTATCTTTCTCTGGTTTTGGTATCAAGGTGATGGTGGTCTCATAGAATGAGCTTGGGTGTGTTCCTTCCTCTGCAATTTTTTGGAAGAGTTTGAGAAGGATGGGTGTCAGCTCTTCTCTAAATGTTTGATAGAATTCACCTGTGAAGCCATCTGGTCCTGGACTTTTCTTTGTTGGAAGATTTTTAGTCACAGTTTCAATTCCATTACTTGTGATTGGTCTGTTCATATTTTCTATTTCTTCCTGGTTCAGTCTTGGAAGGTTATACCTTTCTAAGAATTTGTCCATTTCTTTCAGGTTGTGCATTTTATTGGCATAGAGTTGCTTGTAGTAGTCTCTTAGGATGCTTTGTATTTCTGTGGTGTCTGTTGTAACTTCTCCTTTTTCATTTCTAATTTTATTGATTTGAGTCCTCTCCCTCTTTTTCTTGATGAGTCTGGCTAATGGTTTATCAATTTTGTTTATCTTCTCAAAGAACCAGCTTTTAGTTTTATTGATCTTTGCTATTGTTTTCTTTGTTTCTATTTCATTTATCTCTACTCTGATCTTTATGAATTCTTTCCTTCTGCTAACTTTGGGTTTTATTTGTTCTTTCTCTAGTTCCTTTAGGTGTAAGGTTAGATTGTTTACTTGAGATTTTTCTTGTGTATTTAGGTAGGCTTGTATAGCTATAAACTTCCCTCTTAGAACTGCTTTTGCTGCATCCCATAGGTTTTGGATCATCGTGTTTTCATTGTCATTTGTCTCTAGGTATTTTTTGGTTTCCTCTTTGATTTCTTCAGTGATCTCTTGGTTATTTAATAACGTATTGTTTAGCCTCCATGTGTTTGTGTTTTTTACGTTTTTTTCCCTGTAATTGATTTCTAATCTCATAGTGTTGTGGTTAGAAAAGATGCTTGATATGATTTCAATTTTCTTAAACTTACTGAGACTTGTTTTGTGACCCAAGATGTGATCTATCCTGGAGAACATTCTGTGTGCTTTTGAGAAGAAACTGTGATATCTGCTGTTTTTGGATGGAATGTCCTATAATTATCAATTTAATGTATCTGGTCTATTGTGTCATTTAAAGCTTGTGTTTCCTTATTAATTTTCTGTCTGGATGATCTGTCCATTGGTGTCAGTGAGGTGTTAAAGTCCCCCACTATTATTGTGTTACTGTCGATTTCCTCTTTTATAGTTGTTAGCATTTGCCTTATGTATTGAGGTGCTCCTATGTTGGGTGTATATATATTTATAATTGTTATATCTTCTTCTTGGATTGATCCCTTGATCATTATGTAGTGTCCTTCCTTGTCTCTTGTAACATTCTTTATTATATAAAAGTCTATTTTATTGATATGAGTATTGCTACTCCAGCTTTCTTTTGATTTCCATTTACATGGAATATCTTTTCCCTCCCCTCAGTTTCAGTCTGTATGTGTCCCTAGGTCTGAAGTGGGTCTCTTGTAGACAGCATATATAGGGGTCTTGTTTTTGTATCCATTCAGCGAATCTGTGTCTTTTGGTTGGAGCATTTGATCCATTCACATTTAAGGTAATTATTGATATGTATGTTCATATGACCATTTTCTTAATTGTTTTGGGTTTGTTTTTGTAGGTCCTTTTCTTCTCTTGTGTTTCCCACTTAGAGAAGTTCCTTTAGCATTTGTTGTAGAGCTGGTTTGGAGGTGCTGAATTCTCTTAGCTTTTGCTTGTCTGTAAAGCTTTTGATTTCTCCATCAAATCTGAATGAGATCCTTGCCGGGTGGAGTGATCTTGGCTGTAGGTTCTTCCCTTTCATCACTTTAAATATATCATGCCACTCCCTTCTGGCTTGTAGAGTTTCTGCTGAGAAATCAGGTGTTAACCTTATGGGAGTTCCCTTGTATGTTATTTGTCATTTTTCCCTGTTGCTTTTAATAATTTTTCTTTGTCTTTAATTTTTGTCAGTTTGATTACTATGTGTCTCGGCATGTTTAACCTTGGGTTTATCCTGCCTGGGACTCTCTGTGCTTCCTGGACTTGGGTAGCTATTTTCTTTCCCATGTTAGGGAAGTTTTCGACTATAATCTTTTAAAATATTTTCTCAGGTCCTTTCTCTCTCTCTTCTCCTTCTGGGACCCCTATAATGTCGATGTTGGTGCATTTAATGTTGTCTCAGAGGTCTCTTAGGCTGTCTTCATTTCTTTTCATTCTTTTTTCTTAATTCTGTTCCACGGCAGTGATTTCCACCGTTCTGTCTTCCAGGTCATTTATCTGTTCTTCTGCCTCAGTTATTCTGCTATTGATTCCTTCTAGTGTATTTTTCATTTCAGTTATTGTATTGCTCATCTCTGTTTGTTTGTTCTTTTATTCTTCTAGGTGTTTGTTTTTTAATTCTTCTAGGTCTTTGTTAAACATTCCTTGCATCTTCTCAATCTTTGCCTACATTCTTTTTCGAGGTCCTGGATCATCTTCACCATCATTATTCTGAATGTTCTTTCTGGAACATTGCCTAGTTCCACTTCATTTAGTTGATTTTCCTGGGTTTTATCTTGTTCCTTCATCTGGTACATATTCCTCTGCCTTTTCATTTTGTCTATCTTTCTGTGAATGTGTTTTTTTTTTCCACAGGATGCAGGATTGTAGTTCTTCTTGCTTCTGCTGTTTGCCCTCTGGTGGATGAGGCTATCTAAGAGGCCTGTGCAAGCTTCCTGATGGGAGGGACTTGTAGTGTGTAGAGCTGGGTGTTGCTTTGGTGGGCAGAGCTCAGTAAAACTTTAATCTGCTTGTCTGCTGATGGGTGGGGCTGAGTTCCCTCCCTGTTGGTTGTTTGGCCTGAGATGACCCAACACTGGAGCCTGCAGGCTCTTTGGAGGGGCCAATGGCAGACTCTGGGAGGGCTCCTGCCAAGGAGTACTTTCCAGAACTTCTGCTGCCAGTGTCCTTGTCCCCATGGTGAGGCACAGCTTTCCACTGCCTCTGCAGGAGACCCTCCAACACTAGCAGGTAGGTCTGGTTCAGTATCCTATGGGGTCACTGCTCCTTCCCCTGGGTCCTGATGCACACACTACTTTGTGTGTGCCCTCCAAGAGTGGAGTCTCTGTTTCCCCCAGTCCTGTCAAAGTCCTGCAATCAGATTCCGCTAGCCTTCAAAGTCTGATTCTCTAGGAATTCCTCCTCCCGTTGCCGGACCCCCAGGTTGGGAAGCCTAACGTGGTGCTCAGAACCTTCAATCCAGTGGGTGGACTTCTGTGGTATAAGTGTTCTCCAGTCTGTGAGTCACCCACCCAGCAATTATGGGATTTGATTTTATTGTGATTGTGCCCCTCCTACTGTCTGAGGATTCTCCTTTGTCTTTGGATTTGGGGTGTCTTTTTTGGTGAGTTCCAGTGTCTTCCTGTCGATGATTGTTCAGCAGTTAGTTGTGATTCTGGTGCTCTCGCAAGAGGGAGTGAGTGCACGTCCTTCTACTCTGACATCTTGAACCAGTCTCCTAAAGCTAAGTTTAAAATGGGGATAATAAAACTTCTTTCAGGGTTGTTGTGGGGATTAACCGTTATACCGTTATGTATAGCATTTAGACCTGTAACTATAATTGGATGATGCTATTATTATAATACCTTCAAAATGAAACCTTGAAAAATGAAAATGGCTACCCTGTAGATACCATGAAACAAGGATGCTCACCCCAAGATCACACAATGTCAAGGCACTAGGCAACCAAATGATTTACAGTGTTTACACATTCAGCCAGATGTGCAATCTTCTCTTGTAAAGCCAAGCAACACTGCAGGGCTGAGATCATCATGCTCATAGACTGTGACGGAGGGCCCTCTAGTGGTTTTAGATATTAACATTTTCATTAAAAAGATTGAAGAACAAATGTAGCTTTGTGGATTTATAAGCAAACAGCAAGGATTTGGGGTTCGTTAATCTTAGATAAAGCTAATAAAGCTAATCTTAGATTAAAGCTAATAAAGGGCCATTAATTATATCACTTCTAATAGTAATTCTTTAGTCAACTTTTTCCATAAAAGTCATGTTCTGGGCATTTATTAGATCTTGCAGTTCTGAAAGACAAAATTACATTTTAAATTAAAACATAAATTATATTGAAGATTTGAATTGCACATAAAATCTTCAGAGTAGTTCTTTATGCCATGAAATTAAAAATAATTTGGAATCACTCAAAAGGATGGTGCAATAGCAAAACTGTGGTTTTTCTAGACGTAACCTTGCTACAAACTTGACTGTATGACTGGGCAATGCCTTGCTTCATCTCTATGGACCTCGGTTTCTTCATATTAGAAGATAGGACTCTAAGCCTAAACGTTTCCAAGGTCCTTTCCAACTTTTAAGATTCTTTGATTTTAGGCGGATACGTTATCCATTTTCTTTTAATACTCGGGCTCTGGCACAGTAATTTAAAGTCCATTTGAAGATGAATTCATAACATTCTATAAAACCAACCCTAGCCATCTGTAACAGAGATGGCTAGTCACTAACAAAGATTCGTGTTCTCCTTCCACAGTGTAGAATCTTGTGAAGCAGTTGTGCAATCAGGACTCCATTGAGCGGCCCATCTTGGCATCAAGGTAGGACCATATGACTAGTTCTTAAAGAAATGTGAGCAAAATCGTTGTGTGTACTCCAAGCCAAGGTCAATTATCATGTGTGATTCTGTTCTTTCTCAACCACCTGTCCTCAAATGGATGACACCTGCGCTACTTAGAGTCACAAGATGCCAGAGCCACATGTGAAAGGAATCTGGGTACCCGAACTACCTGTGGGAGTTGAGCTGCTCAGGGGAGCCACCCAATCAGAACAGCTGCAGTGCACTTTGTGTGAGAAATAAACCAGTGTTAAGACACTGAAAATTAGGGGTGGTTTGTTCTAGCAGCTAGCTTTAATTATCCTAACATACTCTCCAAATCTGTGATGTTGCAATCTAATTAGAGGTTTTGCCTAAAAGCAATCTCTCTCTCTCTCTCTCTCTCTCTCTCTCTCTGGCAGTGCGGGGTGGGGGTGGGGGGTATGTGACAGGGAGGATTAGTCTACTCATTGTTTTGTGATTAGGAAGATGGTTCTGAAAAAGGTCTTATCAAGATTTCCTTTATTTTGTTACACAAAGGGAGTCTGATGTGGACAATCTTCTGGTTATTGATGGTTCAAGATGCCACAATTACCGCTGAGTCCTAATTATGAGGTGTTTTGGAACAAAAGAAAGTTCAATGATCACTAATCTAGGTAAAATGAACTAAGCAGTGAACTCGCTTTCAGAAACTGTCCAATTCTTCCGCATTTTGAGGTGAACTTGTTAATGGGGGAAGGTGGCAGAGGAATCATGGATTATACCCAGTAACAGGTAGCAGAGTTATTAACTGATAAGTTTTGTTTTTGATAGCAGGAAAAATATGGAAGACAAAAGCAAGTTTTTTATTTAGCTATATCTCTCTGCAAATACTGACAATATTGTATTTAAGCTAGCATTCTATGGGAAGATAATTGAGAATCAGTGATGTAGAAACACATCAGCAACAGTAAGAAAAACCATCATTACAGTACAAATTAGATTGTGGGACAATGCTGGTCTGGAGCTACAGGCTATGACGCTGGCCAATCAGAAAATTATAGCAAATGCTTAATTAGCAGGAATCCATAACAGCTGTACAGCTTTGTGGAATTAGCACTCTTAGGATTTTATTATACTTTGCCACCTAAATTACTTTCATTTAGGAGCCTGAATTCAAATTGGTTCTGTAAACAAGATGATGAACGTGGCTGTACTACTATGAGAAAAATTAGCTTGTGGAAACTGAAATTTTTTTCTGCAGATACTAACAAAATGTAAGGGGTACATAGATCTTCATTTAGCAATTAAACACCTAGGAATCTATTCAGAGAAATTTTAGAAGTGTGCAAAAATTATTTTTCATAGAAAAATGGGAACATCTAAAGTTCATCAGTTGAAAACTGATCAAATTAATTATGGCAAATCTATACTACAGAATGCTATGCACCTCTTGCAAAGAATGAATAGATGTTTATGTGCTGAGATGGAAAGAAGTCCTCAATAAAAGGACAGACATTGAAGATACGTATGTACTGAATATACACAAGTCTGATCCTGTTTTTCTGTTTTTGAAATTGATAGGTTTTGCAGAAAATAAGGACTGGGAAGTTAAGGACCAGTTAATGAGTTAATTCTAAGGTGAGAATTTTCTGTCAATTTATACCTTTTGTATCCTTAGTTGGTTGACTGAATGTGAATTACCTTCATAATTAACATCTTCACATACCCTACCCTCTGGCCAAAGACTCACCACTCTAAATCTTTTTTCATTCCTTACCTCCATGCCTATGCTCTAAGATCACTTCTCTCTGGAACATCTTCCCCAAATGTCATTTTGGTTTAAAGGCGATCTCTTCCAAGCAATCTCACTGCTTACATTCTAGAGAATTCTCATTTATCTAAAACACCTCTTACCCTTGAAGTCTTACAGCCATTTATAATCAGTTCCAGTTTGTATCCTAGTGTCTTAGCTACCTATGTCAGGTTTTATGTTTCCCACTTATTAGGTAGTAGATAGTAGGATTCTTGTGGAAAGAAACCAAGACATTCATCTTTGTGCCCCTACAACGCTCAACAAATGCTTGCTGAATTAATGGGGCACTGTCTGTAATTCAGTGTGCATGCTGCTAATGATTTAGAAAGCAACCAAATGATTCACCACTTCACTTTCAAAATTTTATTTATATAGAATCTTCAGAATGTTTCCCTTTAAATTTTACAAGCTAAAACCCCAAAGCTTAAAATCAGATATTTTATGTCACAGTACATAAAATAAAGTACAAGGAGGAGAGTTCAATCATTTTGAGGAAAAGCTTTCATAATTGTACAAACATTAATATTTACAATATTCTTTATTACAGATATAGACAACATGGCATATTTAAAAGCACAGAATAGTTGAAATCATTATATTTTATTACAGAACATTCCAAAATTCAAACTAATAAAGAAATCCATAAACACTGATAACATTTGGGGAAAACAATAGCAACAGGTTTACCAATAATCATAGTAAACTTATACATAATACACAATTTACACATCAAATCGACAAATTTAAAGATATATATGACCTATCTATTTAAATCATGCTACAATCTAAATACTATTTTATAATCCATAGGTTGAAACAAATGTTCTGTGGTAACCTATGAAACAGGAATACAAACTATAAAATCATAATTAACATACTTCTTAATTCCTAAGAGAGTACTCCAGGAAACCTCAAAGACAGCAGATCAGGCATTTTTTGCTGAAATTAAAGTTCTTATGAATATATTCATAAATATAGTCAAAGGTATAAAATAAAACAACCCAGATACAAGTTAAGTTTACCTTCTCAAATTTAGTTTGGTATAGAGCCCCTGGCATAATCACAGCTTCTCTGGGATATTCTGACTTTCTCCTGACTTAGGGGGGATGACATATTTATCCTTTGCCTTGTTCCAGAAAGGATTTAAGGTAGCTTAAAAGATAAGATTTAGAAAATACCAGAAAGCACAATTATAGGTTAAATGAAAAAACAGAATTTGGGGGAACAGCACACATAAAACCATTTAAGAAAAGGTCAGGAATTAAGCTAAAGTATATTACATTATTCTCCACAGTGATTTTCTGGAAATATTGCAAAATATGGCATTAATTTGTAAGAGAACTATTAAACCACTGGTAAATTGGAGATGCAGATCAAATTTCTTTGTTAAATTTTGTTATTAACCCTGATGAAACAGATGATGTTACAAATGTATGTGCTTTTTTCTTCGTGCTTGTGAGAAAAAGTTTTCCTAAATGTCATAATATGTGACTCTAGATTTAGTGTCTAGTTCTGGGTAGAGAAGAGCATAGGTTAAAAAAAAATAAAAAAACAAACCACAACATTTGGGTACCCTGACTTAATTTCTACTGAGAAACCCACCAACTGGACGCTTGCTGATGACCTGAGGATGGTAGCTACCTTCCAGGTGGCCAGGTGTCCTATGGCTCTTTTGTAGGGACAGGACAAAGCATCAGTTCTAGGGCCTCCTGACTGCATCAGTTCCTCCAGGTCCTACAGCTCACTTCATTAGGACCCAGCAAGACAAAGAAGAAGAAGGTAAACTGAAGAGCAGGAAGCCCACTCAGGTTGGCATGCTGAGACCACAGTCTCCTCTGCTGCCCAGATGGTCTGCATGCCACAGCCCTTGCCCCAGTCCTTTGGGGGAGGAAAGTTATGGAGAGAGGGCTGGGGCAGCATTAGTCAGCTTCTGGGAAATATGAATGGGTTTGTTCAACTCTATTCTTCAGGCCCTGCTTTCAACACATGACAATGAAGGATCTTGTACCTATGCACTGTCAGGTAAGAAGTGAGGGAGTGAGGATGAAAAAAAAGGGCTTGAGGGAAACACAGGAAGAAAAGGCGGCAGGACATGTGGCATGAGTTTCAAAACTATCGATTAAGAATAGAATAAAATATCTACCTGAAAACTGAAGTTAGCCACAGCGGCCTATCGTTCTTTGGGGGATGAATGGTCCCAAGTAACACTCCTGAATTTTGGTCACGTCAGTAAAGAACAAAGTTCAAGTCTATGGATCTAAAGCTGCAGGTACTGCAATGTTCTTGGCTGTGTGGCAAAGTTCCTCTAGGGTTTGTGAGGTGGGTTTATAGGGGAGCGGGTAGTGACTGCCATTTTCCCAATAGTACCCTTCATAGTATAGGCAGGGCCAACTTATCTATTAGGCACCAGGTCTCAGGCCCATAATACATTCAGAGGCCCCCCAAAATGTTTTAATTTCTTTTAAATTCGTAAGAAAAAAACCAAACTTTTAGATTTAAGGATGTGTTTATATATAAAATTCATTTTATACAAATGCAATTGTAACATTAATTTTTAATTTTTTATGGAAGAAGAGGCCTAAGAAGGCAAAAGTGTCTAAGGCCTATGAAAGTCATAAAGCTGCTTTGAGGGCCAGTGGTTCAAGGCTAAAAGTACAGAGGGGTAAGGAGAGTCTGATCTTGTGGGTCTCATTCTACTGATTTTTCTTTTTTTGAATGTTACTTTGGGATTAGATTTTTAAGAGTGCTAGGTCAAATACTAGTGAAGTAGTTGTGTCGATTTCCACCAGGCAAGCTGGAAAAGGAAAATAAATTAAGCTCATTATTTTATTGTCATTGTGCAAAAGAAAGAACCAAATCAGGATGAAGAGACTTGGATGTTTTCAGGTCCCATCTTCACTCTGTAAAAATTACTAGAGGTAGGTTTCCCTCTGAGACCCTCCCTGCCTCCTAAACTTCCTGCATTACACCGCCACTCTCAGCCCTAGACATCCTCTGTGCTTCTCAAGGCCTAGCTCCTACTGCCCTCAGCAGGCCAAGGTTGGCAGTGACAGGAATGTGGGCACCTGTAGTTATAAAAATGTTTTAAGAATATGATGAGAGAAAAAAAAAAAACAATGAATGAGGGAGGAGGGGAGGAAGATATCAGATTTTAATCTAAAATTACATGATGCAAAAAAAAAAAAATGGGGAAAGATTTATACCAAAATGTTAACTATGCTTTCTGCTTTTTAAAAAATATTTTCTCATAAGTGTACTCTATCATCAGAAAAAAACAGTATTATTTTAAAAATTGTTCTCTCAAAGCTCTAAACTCTGAATATTACCACCTTTGAGAGTTCCTTATAGTATGGCTTAGGTTACTAAATGTGGTGAACCACTAGCATGCAGAGGACCCAGACTGAGAACAGAACTTTTAACAATTTCCACTATTTTCCAACCCCAATTCATCAATATTACTGGGAAATGTCAATCAAGAAAGCTAATTAATACCACTTTCTAGGATCTGTTCCTGATACAATGAAGAAAGTATGTCAAAAGGAAGGGTAGAAAGGAACGAATCACTACCCTTTTACAGAATCACAGACTTTCTGCCCTTGAATTACAGGTGAAGATTCTGAGGTCCAGAAGGTTATGTGATCTTACCACTGCCACACAACAAAGCTGGTAAGAGAATTAGGGTAAAAACTCAGGTTTCCTGATTCTTGGTCTATAGCTCTAATAAGCCCAGTCCCAAAAGTAACTGCTTTGTAAGTTATGTTTCACCGTTTATCCTAAATACATATAGAAAAATGGAAAATACTACCACTTTTCTTTAAAAACATTCATTAATTTGGGAACTGTAACATCTCAAAATACAAGCTCCAGGTGGGTAAGTCCAACAATCAGAGTGAATCATAAGATTTTAGACCTGAAAGGATGCAGGGCAGATAATTTAGATCTCGGTTACACATGAATTTAGGCCCAGAGAAGGTAAACTATATCCCCCAAATCACAAGGCTGAGTCAAGACCCAGGTCATCTAAAACTGGCTCACTGCTCCTTCCAATACTGACTTATTTTCCTTGGATATTCATTAAACCAAAAAAGGCAAAAGTACAGAATCATATGCAGATTAGAAATAATAAAACTGATATTAATAAGAATGCTTGGAGAAAGGACATTAGTCAATTCTTTAGTTAAGAGAAGTAAACTAAAATCTATCAGAATAAATCAGGCAGCATGACTACCAACTTTCATTTGAAAACAAACTTAAATGTAAATTACAATTTTTAGTTTTATTGTTGTTTGAAGATGATACAAGACCTTTCAATGTCTCAGGCTCATGCATTTGAAAATAAATTCTAAATGTTTGCAATTCTCTGGAGCAGGGTTTGGAAGATAATGGCCAGCAACCTGTTTTCTGTGAGCCTCATGAGCTAAGAATGGTTTTATGTTTTTAAAGGGTTGTTAAAAAACATAAAGAAGAATGTCTGATAGAGATGGTGTGTAGCCTGCAAAGCCTAAGTTACTGACTAACTGCCCCTTTACATAAAATGTTCACTGACCCCTGTTCTGGATTCAGCAAGTATATGAAACGGGGCTGAATACATAATATGTCCTGGAAGGATTTTTTGTTTTTAAAATTAAATCTGATTTATTTAAGCTTTCTTGTAATCTGCCTCTTTCTCCTCATAGCAGGTCGTAGGAAAAAATAAAAGTCTAGTTTAAGGGTTATGATTACCTGTGTTCTAGTTAACCGAGGCTTTACCACACAAATGAACATAAGTGGACCTATAGTTGAAGCTTATTATGTTACGTATCTGAAATCCATACAAAATGTTTCAGCTGAGAAAATGGCATATCCTATAGTAGTGTTGTTATACAATAAAATGGAAGCAAATATCTGTAATTAAAAAACTGGTAATTTGATTCTCTCCTTTAGGTCTCTTGTCTGTTTTGAAGATTTTCTCCTGATGCCTCCCCTGGCCTCCCACAGCATGTCCTTAGATTCATTAAACCAGCAGTTCTCAACCATGTTAATTACCGCTGTGACCACCCACCCGTATTTCATTTGCAACCATAAACAAGCCTCACCAAAACACATGAAAAGAATAGAAGTGCTCCTCATGAGACAGGAGACAGCAAAACTGGAATGACTAGTTCAGGGGGAAATAACAATCTGAGACACACCACACTTATCAACCTGAAGAGAGCAGGGGGGCCGCCCTTCAGTCCACACCCTGCTGACCGGCCGAGGAGGACTGAGCGCCACATATGAAAACAAGTCCAAGCCCGTGTCTCTTTCTTGTCACATGGTTTATGTGGCAAAATTTGGATTTCATGAACTAGCAAAAAATAAAAATAAAAAAAAATCACAGCTGTACCACTGTTAACTAAATTACAATAATTTCAAGGCTATAACTCTGAAAGTACGGTCTACCGTGTCGCGGTTAAGACGTCTTACTTTAAAATAGTCACGTTAACAGCGCCTTTGGCTCCACGGCGCACTTCTCTTCGGCCGCTCCGTTCTCTGGCTGGCTTTTGTAATTGGAAAGGAATAAATTTTCTATTTGAGTCAAGAATTCTTCAGCAATGAAGCAATTGGCCACTTTGCTCAGAGTTTTCCTCAGACACTCCAAAAGCTAGTTGAAAAGGAAAGTTTTATATTTAAAACAAAGAGTGGTAAGAAGAGGGTTTGCATCACTATCACTATTTTATCCCTTTCCAAATCTCCCCTTTTCTAATGCTTAAATGAGAAACATTCTCCTTAAAGGTGACTGAGGATAAACTTGTGTTTAATAACTGTACAGCTGAAGTGCAGGAAGCCATTGCTGAGGAATGCTTAGCAAAGCTTGTCCTGAGCCCAGCTCAACAGAAGAAGCACAATTCTTCAGTCTGCTACAAATTGTTTGTGGAACTTCTAGGGGTTCCCAGGACCCCGGTCGCCTCCCAACTGCTGTCCATGTCCTCACCCCACCCCCCATCCTGGGGCAGTGCCTCTCCCCACAGCGGCCTTAAATCTAGGTGTGTTAGTCCAGCACCTCCTTGGTGAGTAATTCTTTGAGACTGGGGGGTGGTGTGGGCGTCAGGCCTGCCTCTTGCAGGGCCTGAAGCTGGGCCTCTGACTGGCGTTTGTCCAGGCCCAGGTGCCAGGAGAGTCGCACTTGGGCTTCCAGAAAGGGTACCAGAAAAGGGTGAGGGCTCTTGTCCCCCAGCAGCTGTAGGGCCTTCTCACAGCGTGCCTGGGACTCCCCAGGGTCCTCCAGCTCCTGGTGGCACACAGCCAGCCCCACCAGGGTCAGCAGAGGGCGGTCTGGGCCCAAGGGGACACCCAGCTGGGCCTGCAGCTGCCAGGCGTTGGCCCAGAGTGCCAGGGCCTCACAGTAGAGGCCAGTGGAGGTGAGGTGCAGTTCCTTTCTGATTTTATATAAGGAGATAAAACTGAGATTGCATGTATGATGCTTTCTACTTTGGACAAACTTGTGACTTTGCTTCTTTTTTTAGTAGTTTTATTTACAAAGCCAAGAATCCTATGGGATAAAAATCTATGTACATAAAAATACAGGATTCTACCATTTCAAAAATAGGATGATAGAGTCTATTTCCTGGGAAATGTGCATATTAATCTTCCAACAGAGCAAAGAAAAAGTGGCTATAATAGGAGGGGGTAAAAAATATTAAAAAGAGGGACTTCCCTGGTGGCGCAGTGGTTAAGAGTCCGCCTGCCAATGCAGGGGACATGGGTTCGATCCCTGGTCCCAGGAGATCCCACGAGCAACTAAGCCTGAGAGCCACAACTACTGAGCCCGCGCGCCACACTACTGAAGGAAGGCTACATGCTCTAGGGCCCGCATGCTGCAACCACTGAAGCCCGCCCACCTAGAGCCCGTGCTCTGTGACAAGAGAAGCCACTGCAATAAGAAGCCCACACACTGCAGTAAGAGTAGCCCCGGCTCGCTGCAACCAGAGAAAGCCCACGTGCAGCAATGAAGACCCAATGCAGCCAAAAAAAAAAAAAAATTTAAAAAGAAATTTAATGTTAAAATTTTCTATTCCCAAACTGTTACCAAAGGAAAAAAAGAAAGACCAATGTTGCCAATCTTATTGAAATTCATTATACTCATAGAAACAAAACTAGAAGTGAAATAAAATAATTCAAGACTCTTTTTTCCTACCAGAAAGTTAAGTAAAATGACCATTTAAATTTAATTGTTAGATTTATACTACCGTTTTTAAAAATGATCAATTGTTAAAGCTAAATGGAAACATGGCACTTTTGAATTTAATAAAATAAGAAAAATGTTCTCCATTGTGTACAATAATAATCTGCTAAGAAATTTATCAGCCAACATGGACAAATTTTTTCTAAAACAGCATTATTTCTATATGCAAGCATGGGCACCAAAACACATTACTAATTATCTCCTAGAAATTAATTTTAGAAAGAAAAAAGCAATAAAGGAAATACACAGAAGGTGTATCCACAAAGCATTAGGCATCATGGGAAAACACATCAAGATGAATAGCTTTGGAATCTGTGAGCAATGAAACCAATTAAAGTGAAGGCAGCTTACTTTCTGCAAACAAGTCAGGTCAGAATCCCGGCGAAAGATTTTATCCATGGGGACACTGCTGTTGGAAGAAATATGAAAACAAACCAATGAAACAAATACTATTAACGAATCAGTTTTGTAATAAACTATCACTGATGCCATACATCACAATTTTATATTTAACTTGGGTTTTCCCTAAAACGTAATTTAATGAGAAACACTGTAGATGTGCAACCATCTCAAACCACAGTACATACCTCCGGGATAGCCCGTATTTTTCTATTATCCATTTTGTCTTTTCAAACACTAATCCCCACCGAGGTTCTTCTAACATCTGTTGTACTTCAAATTTATAAGGTAAACCTAGAAAAGCATAAAGCAGCACATTTTTACCAACTATTTCTTAAATCTCCAATCTCCTTTTAATTACTTAAAATTCCCTTTCGTGTTTTCACAACCGCAGTTTGGCAGACCAGCTAAACAGCACGTTAAACATAGTGGGCATTCATTAAATATGCACTGCCTGGCTGAACTTGGTTCATCAAGCATATTAATGTGAAGCAATTAATAAAGAAAAGTAAAAGTGCCATTTTCATGACAATTCTATGCAAGGAACTGTGACAGGTAAGATGATCACATAATTTATCATCCAAACCAAGGCACTTTTGGAGTGAAAGCTGGCACTATTAATAATTGTGCCAGAACCACAGGCTTAAACTGGGATTGACCTAGGCAAACCAAGATATATTCCATCCCAGTGATATTTTTTTTTAACACATGTTATCAAGCTTACAGCACTGCTATAAGGTAGGTAGCATCATTCCTATTTAACAGATAAAACTGAGGCTGAGACAGGTTGAACAAGCTCCTTCCACTAGTAAAGCAAAGAGCTTGGATTTCAAACCCCACCAGGCTTGCCCGACTTCTGAGCCCACATTCATTCCACCTCCCTCTCCATGCTGATCTAAGACTAGACAGGGGCTAGGTTTAATTCTGGAGAGCCAGTAACTGCACTTGAGTCACGCTAAACTCTGGAGGAAACAAGTCCAAGGGGTAGATATCACGTACATAAGTTAGAAAGGAAAAATACCAAAAGACAAGCCTACTTAGACATTTCTCACATATCTTTCAAAATCTCCATGTAATTGTATTTGCAGTATATTAAAGGCTCAGCTGATTCATTACCAAAGGCCAATACCATAAGAACACTTATATAATGCTTACTCTGTGCCAGGCTTTATATATAAAGGTGCTTTTTATATAGATGTAAGGCCAGTTACATGAACTAGATACCAGTGTTGTCCCCAGTGTTTTTTTTGACAAGGACACTGAGCCACAGAAAGGTTACTAAATAACCTGTTCTTGGACATATCTAATTAGTAAGAGGTAGAGCCAGGATTTGAACCCAGGCAGTCTGGCTCGAGTTTATGTCCTTAATCTTTACATTATACTGCCTCTCAACTTGCATTTTTGCCATTGTAGGCTTTTCGAGTAAACAAAATGTCAGTAAATCAGAAGGTATTAAGAAAAAAATCATAATTCTATTTCCACACAATACAAGCATAATTTGTCAATGTGCCCTAAAAAGGCTTTTTCTCCCCATTTTTTTTCAGGTGTATGGAAGGAGAGAAAGGAACAGCAAGCCTGATGATAACTGATCTTTTTTCATTTCTCAATTCTCTTCTATTTCATTTTCCCCCTCCAGGAACTTAAGAAGAGTGACACATTATAGTACACAAGCTATTACACAAACTTTTGTGATAACAATCATTTACTTGATATGTTTTGATTACCTACTAAGCACAGACAATAGCTATGATCATAACTACCTATTTTAGACCTATTATTTACTAAGCACTTTACATACATTACTGACAGTCTCTACAACCTCCCGTAAGCAAGTTAATAATTTTTTCTCATTTTACAGATGTGGCAAATGAGAATGAGAGGGATTAAGTAACCTGCCCAAGGTAAAATAACTAATAAATATCAGAGCTGGGATCTGAATCCAGGTTAAGCAACTCCTACTCTTAATGAAAGTAAAAAATGAGACTAAAAGAGAGGTAAATAAATAAATACATTTTCAGTCTGTGCTCATAAAAAAACCATGAAAATACACACACACACACAACACGTTATACACCTCTATTTGGTATTAAGAATATGTTCTAAGTTAAAAAAACGGCACTAAAACCAGTAAAAATTTCTTTTTGTACTGATTATTTTTTGATATGCTTATTATTTTTTTAAATTGAGGTATAGTTAATTTACAATGTTGTGTTATTTTCAAGTGTATAGCAAAGTGATTCAATTACACATATATGTACTGATTATTTTTATCCACTAAAGTGTCAGAATAAAACGAATCACTAAGTATATTTCTGGCCTATTACAAATAGAGAAAATGATTAACCATTAGACATACTGTAAAGATAGGATTTGGGTACACACCTAATAGAGGGGGAAAAAAAAGAATGAATCAATGAATGAACAAATAAATAAGTAAAGGACCCAGTTCAAAGTACTGTAACACAAGGTATCCCAGGGCTTCTAGGAAATTTTAATTCTTGAACCAGAAGGTTTCCAAGAGGAGCACAGAGAAGAACCGAGGATTAAGACCTAACAAACAGGGTTAACAACGGTCAAGTCATGTAAGAGGCAGCTCTGACCAAGAGAACTTTTTGCAATGATGGTAACGTGGAATACTTGTGTGCTGTGACGGTAGCTTATGCAAGAATCCAGCACTGTGCCCGCTAATCTTTCGGGTGATTTTTTCCCGTCTGGGGTAGTCTGTTCACACACATGCATTGGTCTTTATCTTGCTCAACAATAAATTTGAACCTTCTACAAATCTTTGGAGTCTGCTCTCTAGGCAGCTTTCTGCTCTCTGGTACAATGTCTTGCAAATTTAGTTGCCCTGGTCTCCTTGCTCTTACCTCCATCACCTCAACTCAGAGTCTGCTAGGCTCTGGGTGGGTTTCTCTACCTTGTGCCACACCTGGAAGTTCTTTTAAGTCAATAAGCTAGGTTAACTTGGGCTCACTTTGTTTCCCATCTCTCAGGAATCATATTCCTTCACTGTTTGATGTTATATCCTCAATACCACTGTTCTCTATATTTTGTCCAGTTTTTTGGTTGTTTCAGACAGGTCCTTGTTACTTCATTTTGGTCAGCAGTAGGATTCTAGGAACTGAATTTTAAATTTCATTTAATTCTAATTAATTTAAACAGTCACACGTAGCCACACGTGACTGTATTAGACAGCATCAGAGTAGAGGCTCACTCCCCAAATCTAGCAGAATGTGACAGTAAGACATGGTTTAAATGGAGGACAAGTTCACTGTGATTCTTCCTTTTGTTAACTTTTTGTAAAATTATACTGGCGTAAAGAATGATGTATATATGTGCTATGTTCAAAATGGGCATTTTGGACTAAAGTTAATGTCAATACTATTCATTCAACAAAAACCTATAGAGCACTGACCACTCCTTAGGTATAAGGCAATTGATTAGGTACTACAGGAGATACAAAGAAGGCATAGTTCCTGCTCTTTGGGGCTCACAATTTAGTGAGACAGGCTAAATAAATAAATTATATTAAAACATGCAAGCAACCATGAAGGCGGGAAACAAATGTTGCAGGTGCACAAAGAATAGAGCAACTAATAGTAAATGACATGAGGGGTGGTAGTGCTGGGGTCTTTGCCAAAGAGGGTATTTTTGTGACATTATTAAGGGTATCTGAGTGACATTATTAAGAATGAAGAAATTAATTTGTTAAACATTCATTTAGTACCTACTTTATGCCAGGCCCTGTGCTAGAAACTGAGAATAGAAAAATGAGTACAATATCATATCTACCTTCAAGGGGCTCATGAGCTAATGGGGAAGAGTATAATGTAGAGTGACAGTATCCAGAGAGGACAGTCAACTAGAGCAGTGGTATTAAGGATGAAAAGAGAGTATCCTAGAGATGTAATTGTTTCCTCTCATCTTTTCCTTCCATCCACACTCGCTTCTTACACTCCCCTACTTTTCCTAGTCTGCTACACTAATTCTCTATCCAGCCAGAGTTGATTGGAACAGCAGTGGACATAAATTCCAAAGGAACCAAGTCATATGATGGGCTAAACCAACCAAATTCTTTCTTGAGAGAGACAGATATAAAACTAGTTAGGCACTGTTGAGCCTAAACTGGGAGATCATGGATAGCTAGTGGTAGGGTGGTCATTATTCTTTATTAATATTATTTTTTCATTTGAATGTCATTGCAGAGAAAGCCAATCTGCATTTATCTAGAATTTTCAAGAGAACAGAAGGGACTTTGTTTTGCTTACTGCAATGTCTCCAGGACCTAATACACACACACTGCTTGGCCATAAGTTTTCTCTACATTGTAATGTTTTTGCCCAGTGGCCATGGTAACACAGTGGGAACTTTAATGCAGAAGGAAATCATAAAAGGAAAGAGGGTGGCTGCACTACATGGTATGCAAACAGTGATTCCCTAGTTGAGGACACAAACTTTTCCATCATATCGCTTTCAACAGGTATAAATTCTGTGATTTGTAAGATTCAAAAAAAATGAAAGTAGAAGTCGGATTATTTTTGTTGAAAACTTACGATAAGAGCCATCTGGGCTAATTTCATCACTTATAACCAGGCAGGTAATCTGAGAATAAGGTAAAGGATTATTTCTATTATAAGGACTAACAATCATTCCAATGAACTTTGCACCGCCTCTGGAGAAGTAACTCTACAATTTAAAAAAAAGTATAATTAGTTTCAACCACATAAATTTAAAAGTCAGTATTTACCCATACCAACATTTTAAACATCCAATAGAGGAAAAGGGAATGCAGAAGTGTGTTAAAAACTTCACTTCCAAACAGCAACTAAATTTATTCCATACCCTAAAATTTTCAGGCCAAAACATGTCCAACCCAACCTGAACAGATCACTTTTTTTTTTAAGATCACCCTTAAAAAGATCATCTGGCCTGCAAAATCTACATTTGCCATGAATACATTTACAAATTATATTCACTAGCCCCTCAGCTGTAATCTTTATCTATATGGTAGTAATTTACAAACAGCTGCCTATAGCAGAAACATCCAGATATCAAACATAAAATTGCAGAATAAAACAAAACTCTGTTTTTTCCAGAGGTGCAAAATATATTATATTTCCAATTATTTCAATTGTACCCAGCCCCTGTCTTAGTTATCCCCATCATTTTTAAAGGCTCTGGGGGGAATTATCACTGTTACTTTGATGGCTTGTCTATATTAAACAGAATAGCTAATTTTCTAAATGTGTAAATAAACATGTATTACTCTTATAATCACTTTGCTAGAAATATTAAAAGTGTATTTATTTAACAGAAAACAATGAGAGGGGAGAAAATGTGCAATTATTTACCGACTACATACAAAAAGACCTATAAACACACCTGGTATTTGGCTTGAGTGTCAATATCTCGTAAGGAAGGATTAGGATCAAAGGCAGGATGAGAATGATACCATCCAATAACACTATAGCCCCTGACAGCCAAGGTTTCCGAGGCTTGTGTTTGTGAGACGGGATCCATCTCACACTGTAGTCCTGTACTCAGACTGTTACATGGTTCTGCTGCACAGACCTATAAGGGATTAATCCTTAGATGATTATACTGAAATCCTGTTAATTCTATTGTTTCAGTCCTTTCATACACAGATACAGAAACTTTTTAAAGCCAAGCCTTTTATCTGCCTATATAATAGGCAGCCTTTAACTTGCAAACGAATTACTCTCCAAAAGTGTGATTGTATGCAAGGAACTCAAAATCCATTTTCCTACTCAAGACAAGTTACGGGTTAGTTTTCCAGGTTGGCCTGTATAGTATCTGTATAAACACAGTCTTTCAATGACCCCTATTACTTATGATAATAATTTCTAGCAAAATGTTGTATACCAAGCTTCAATTATAAGGTTAGCGCATGTTTCCTGGTCTCTGGCCTCTTAGGAGTTGAAGCTTTTTACTGGCAAAGGCAAGGAAGAACTAAGGCCTGGTAATGTTCCCTCTTTCTCGGTGGTAAAAGGAAACAGGTGCTCAATATATGGAATGTTCAGTCACCTCTGGGAATATATAACTGTCCACATTTGCATATTCTCATTTATATCATAGATAAGGTTTATATGTTAATTATACACATTGAAATCTATAAAAATATTTGGTATGGCAGCAGGACTAAATAATTTTAAAAATTTTAAGAGAAAACTTACCTCAACTACCTTATCAACTTCTGAGTATCTTCCTCCTAACAGACCAATCACTTCTGCCATAGAAACATGAGCATGCTAAAAGAAATACAAGATAGACTTAGCCCAAACATACAAACCAAACCCACCTGACCAAAAAATCAGAATAAATCTCACTTATCATAGGAGAGTCATTTACAAGTACAGTAATTATGCTTCTCTAAAATGAAATAGCATAGTAGAGGAACCAGATGCTAGGCTCAGTACACAGAGACTTAAGATTTTAGACCTATCTGTACTGCTGGCTGAGAGGCTTTGAACCAAACATTGGAACACTCCAAGATGCCATTTTTTTCATTTACAAAATGAAGATACCATTTGCTCCCCCTACTGAGGAAAGGTATCATAAGGATGCAAAGTAAAAATCACTCTGGGTCCTCCTACAGAAAACACCATAAACACACACAACCGCTGGAGATCTCTGTAGTTTAGTGCAGAACAAGGAGTCTCCAAATTATAAGAGTTGTGCTTTGTTGCAGTTATCTAGAAGGCAGCAGACAAGGATACTAGGAAATTATAATAGGGTTAATGATGATAAACAGTCTGCAAAAACTCACATTAATTTATTTTCTCTAAAATATGGAAACATGCAATTGTTTGGCTTTTCTCCAAAAGAAAAGACTTATTTTTTAGATTCCTTGTAAAGGAGGATAGTTAAGATCCAAAATACACGTCTTCCATACTCTCTCTTACGCCTGCAATAAAAATACACAAGAATAGAAATCAGAATAACTAAGTAAACACAATATAATATCCTTACCAAATCCATTATTAAAAGTGCTTCTGAAGCCACTTTCACCTGAAATGGCTCCTGAAATATAAAAAAAAAAAAAAAATGGGGGAGCATAAAAATAGAGATTTTGTTCCTCCTATCGGAATGCCCACCCTTTTCTCCTTTATCTATCACACCAAGTTCTCACCATCAACCAAGGCTCAGCACAAATCAGACTTTTAAAGAAATATATGTATAATTCAAAGCCCTAGCATGGAGAAATTCTTTTCTCATTTTCCATCTGTATCACTCATCTGACCTTCAGTGTACCCTGCCTTATCCAACCTTTCTTATACACATGCCTTGCACACACAGAAAAAGAAGAAATATTTCATGTCTGAGAGGAGGGTATTATTTACGGTCATTCAGTGATGAATAAGTAGTACCTGCTTTTCTTCACTGAAAAAATTACAAGGTATCAGTTGGAAGGGATCGAATGAGCTGGAAAAGGAAAAAGAAAAAAAAAATCATTCCTAATATAATTTCAATAACATAACCAGGAAAATAACATTCATTTACAAATTTGAAAATGTGTACCAATAATCTAAACCTAAACTCGGAGTGAAAAAAATATTAAACTAGGAGAACTTCTTGTGATACAACCCTTTTGAAAGAAGCACTGTTCTTTCAGACTTGATTAAAAATTTGGGAAACAACATGACCTTTGGGAAAAAGTAATTTTGTTGTCTTAATTTCTTTTAACACCCAAAGAAGAGAACATTATAAATGGCCAGACATGTGTCCTACACTGAAAGTAGGTTTCAAAAGTTCAATGAAAACCTAACCCTGACATTAAGATAGGAAACAAAGTTCAAGAAAGATGGAAGTTTCTCAGAAACACTTCTGTCAGTACAATGTGTTCAGCAGAGTAGGGACTCAGTAAGTACTTGTTGAATGAATAAATGACAAACAGTTCTGTTAAAGATATGAATGGATATCGAAAGTTCTATGATAAACTCATCTTTTAAAATGAAAAAGTATAAACAATGGAAAGAGGGATGCCTAAGCAAGGCTAGATACAAAAGCATGTGTAAATCTGAGAGAAATATTAGAAAGGCTTTGTTTGACCAATAAAGAATTGAGGTTTGAGAAAAATATTTAAAGTGTTTTTAGGCTACAGTCAGAGAAAACAAACAGCGAATATGTTCAAGTTAACAACCGGAAAAGAGCAGAACTATTTAGTTCCTATTCTACCACACACATAGTGCTAGGAGATCAGATACTTTGTTTTGCTGAATACTGTATCGCAAGTACCTAGAACAGTGCTTGACACACAGTAGGCATTCAAAAAGTGTTTGCTGAATGAGGAAGATCTTCAAGTTAGAAAGTGCTTTGTCAATGCAAATAAAAAGAAATGAAAGGTCAAGATAGATGAGAAAATAGAAAGAAAGCATATGCATCCCAGAACACTTTGAAGAACCATCATGTGAAACCACCATCAACCCTTTTTGAGGAACCATAGAGAATGAAAAAATTATTGGAGGACTAGGAATAGGCAATTATTGGGCCTGTTTTCAAAACACAAAAAAAGAAGCAGAGGAATTAAATGTTGAGTATCAGGAAAATTCTAGAAAAGATTAAACAGCTGATTTGTGAGCCTTTAGCAAGTGAAGAGGTGACTACTAAAAACAATAATGGGTTCATGAAAACATAAGTCATGACAGGTATACCTAAATTTCATTTTTGATAGGAATGATCTGCTAGAAACTAGCAGACTCATAAAGACTCAAATATAGTTACTAAATGTAAGCAAGACATCTGCTATGATTATTCTTCTGCATAAGATGAAGAAATAAGAGTTAATTGTGGTAGTATATAGCTCATTGAACAATGATGTCTGAGGTTTACATTTATCTCAGTTAAACATTTTAATCAGTGATCAATGGTAGAAAAGGCAAGCTTATTGAAATGTTGATTCAAAGCTACGAAGAAAAGTGGATCTGGATTCAAAAAGGTCCTCACAAACTGGAAGAATGACTTGAAATTACAGTAAGTATGTCTCACATTTAGATTCTGAAAATCAAATGTGCGGACGCTAGATGAGGAGTCCTAGCTTATGGACAACTGTACTTTCTTACATGGTTAATCTCATTTAATTTATTCTCACAACTCTAAGTTTTGATTTTAATTTTAGAGAGGTGATATATAATGTAATGGTTAGGAGTATGGATTCTTAAGCCTTAATGCCTGGGTTAAATCACAACACCACCATTAACAAGCATGGGCAAGTCACACAACCTCTTTGTGCCTCTCAGTTTCCTCATCTATAAAATGGGAATGATTATATTAACTAGTTCATAGGGTTGTCATGAGGATTAAATGAGATAATATACATGAAGTGCTTAAAACATACCCAACAGTGTTAGCTATTATAGACATTATTTTATAAATGAGGACCCAAGGCTTATAAAGGCTTTGTGTAACTTACCCAGGGACATACAACTGCTTGAGTATTAGGGCTCTTTCCATTGAAAATAACCAAGTGGCATTCCTGGATGTCTTGTTTTAAAGGGACACTGACAAAACTATAGTCTATTTCATGGGTCATCTGCAGGAAGTGAGGGTCTACAAAGTCAAGGCATTTAACTTATTTGGTGACCCTTAATGTTACAAGTTAAATATTTTAAATTATTAAAGAAAAAAACCTAACATTCAGCATCAATCAAAGAGAGAACTAGTCATTTCATGAGGTTACCTGTTCATAATGTCTAAGGAGTTAAATGACCACCTGTCACAAACAAGGTCCCCTTACAACATATGTTGGATCCTATATTCACTGAACATGAACAAATTAACACTTTTGCTCAAGGTCTCCCAAATTAATAATCAGTGAAATAAAAAATTTCAGCAGTATTTTTTTTAAATTTATTTATTTTATTATTTTATTTTATTTATTTATTGTTTCTGGCTGCGTTGGGTCTTCGTCACTGTGCACGGGCTTTTCTCTGGTTGCGGCAAGCGGGGGATACTCTTCGTCGCGGTGTGCAGGCTTCTCATTGTGGTGGCTTCTCTTTTTGCGGAGCATGGGCTCTAGGTGCGCGGGCTTCAGTAGTTGTGGCACGCAGGCTCAGTAGCTGTGGCTCGTGGGTCCTAGAGTACAGGCTCAGTAGTTGTGGCACACAGGTTTAGTTGCTCCACGGCATGCGGGATCTTCCCGGACCAGGGATCGAACCCGTGCCCCCTGCACTGGCAGGCGGATTCTCAACCACTGCACCACCAGGGAAGCCCCTTCAGCAGTATTTTTAAACTTAATGTGGATAATGTAATGTTGCAATATCAGATATCCCTTCCATACATTTTCTAATCACTTGTGATAAGTTTAAAAAAAAAAAATCACACTTATATGATGTCACACTATACCTTTTTGTTGGCCTTGGCACTTTTGAAGATTTACCAGGTTTGCATTTTTCCTCTTCTCTTCTTCTTGCCAACTCCTCAGCAGAGAGATGCTAAAAAAAAAAAAAAAAAAAAAACCATTTGATCAAAGAGTCCATCAACCACTGAGAGGGAAAGTTAATAAAGAGACACCACAGCATAAAGCTAAAGAGCACAGATTCGGCAGACAGAATGCCTGTCTCTGCTACTTACTAGCTGCGTGACCCTGGCCAAGTTACTGAAGCTTTCTGTGTTTCAGTTTTCCTCATCTTTAAAATGAGAACAATAATAGTAATAATAACAATGTCATGATGTTATCATGAAGATTAAATGAGTTAATGTTTCCAAAATATTGACAATAATGTCTGACACAGTAAGTCCTTTATAAATATAAAATAAAATAATTCTCTTTCATTTCATTTCTATTACCAATCTTATATTCCAGCCCTTATGAACTATGTACCTTTTCCAGAATATATCTGGTATTTTCCTATGTCTGTGCCTTTGCTTATGCCTCTCCTTCAGCTTGGAGTTCCCTCATCCACATTTCCAAATTTTGAGATTCTCCTGCTCATCCTTCAAGTCACAGATGAAAAATCACATCTTCTGTGAAACCTTCCCTGATCACACCCTTAGGGAGGACCTTATATTTCTTGGAACCAATCTCATAGAACTTACCATAGGTTTTATCTTTCCTACTAGAAATGTAAGTTCCTGGTAGGCAGGAACCATGTGTTACTAATTGTTGTGCCTAGAATAATGCTCAGATGTGAGGCTGGGGGGCAGGGAATGGGGAAGAGAAAGAAGAGAACTAACATTTATTGAGTACCTGGTACACGCAAAGGCTTACTGAGTACCGAGTATTAGGACCTTCATACATTTTATTTCACTTAATTCTTACAACAATCTTTGAGGGAGATGTTATCACCCACACTTCATAAATAAAGCCCTGAGATTTGGTACAGTTACGCAAGGTAACAAAGCCAGTAAGTACACATTCACATATTATTTCCATTTGACTGCACTGGTTGTTCACAAACAAATTATATATGCACAGAACACATTCGTGTGTGTGCGCGCGTGCACGCACATACACACATATACTCACTGCCTATGTTTCTTTTTAGGACCATAATTTTTGTTAGTAGAAATAATACTTTAATATTTGTAATTCAATTTATGTCTAATGCATGGAACAATATTTTGATTGGTATATCAGAACATCATTCAGTGACTTTACTGAAATGAATAGGGCACAACTCCCTGGCACCTTGGCAGATATTCTGGAGCTAGAGACCAGAATATAGAGACAGATAATCAAAGTTCTGAAAATTAGTCAAACTCCTAGTTAACTGTACCATCAGTGCCTTCTTTGTTGTTTACTGATGACTTCTAGACAAACAAATTAACGTGGGAAAGAGACATATATATATATACACCCACACATAAAACAAGTGTAATATATGTGACATTAAGATATACAAATGTATACTGACAAAACAACTTTCACTTTTGAGTCATTTGAAGGGATCAAAGTTACCTCAAACGTTTGTCCTTCTAAGTCTTTTGCATCACACCAATTTCCCCAGGGGTCTCGGACCCTACGTCTCCTTGTGCGCTGCGATGAAATTAAAAATAAAGCAAAAGGTCACAAGATTAGCTTGGAGAAATCACAGCACATTAACACACAAAACCAAAATGATAATTTTCTAAAATTCAATTTCTCCATTAAAATACCGTAATCCCTGATCAGCAATGCCTGACTGTATTTTATTAATTTACATTGAATAGTTAGCACTCTGCTCAGAAATAAATCAGTGATGATTTTCTAAATTTTATTTCAATTTCTCTTTAATTTTCGTTTCCTTTCACCATTTGGGAGTTACAACTCTAGGACAAGAATATTTTTTAGGACCAAAAAGAATCACCATGAAAATGACTTTGTGGTAGAAAACTTGCAAGAACACACAGCCAGAGGTATAATATTGAAAACTAGAAGCAAAATAATTATATCTCAGGCTTAGGAAAAGATTGCCTAGTTAATACAAATAGTAAAAACTTATAAAGTTGGTTGACTGGATTAGTAATATCCAGTTTTGCAAACATCAGTACTGAAGCCTTTAAAATGGACCAGCTGCCAGAAGCCAGTGTATGACTAGCACCACCTCCAGCAACTGTATATGAAAACACCCTTTCTTAAAAAAATAAACTAGGTAGAAATGGTTTACAGCCTAAACACTCTGAGAAAAATACCTACTCTATTATCTATACTTTTTCCATTTATCTTACCTATTACCAATTTAACCTATTTTATTAGTAAAGTCAACAAGACCACAATATGACTCTGTCTTTTAGGAGACTTGTTGGATCACTTATTTTCAAAATAAGATGCATGCATTTTAAAATACTGTAAAACTCACTAACCTCAAGAATTAAAAACTAAAGGCTAAAATATTTTGAATGGCACTTCCACAAAGCTAAATCTTATGGTAAGAATTTTCAGCAAACAAAAAACAAATGAAAGAGAAAAGAGCTAAACTGTATAGTTTTAAAAGATACATTAGATACAGAAATCAACACAAAGCAGTCTAAGACCACTTTAGCGAAACATCATGCTCTGTGTGAAGTTTGTGAGTGAATTTTTAAATTTTGGGGGTTTGTTTTTTGCCTCATAAATCAACATGAAACTGAATGGAAACCAAAAAAGTGAATGGCTTGGGTGAAATAAAAGCGAAAACATGTTCTTCTACTCGATGGCCATTTGTTAAACAGGGGAAGAGAAGTAGGCGTATCTTTCTTAACAGGGTAAGGAGCAATCAGGAAAGATCATTTACTGAGAGAAGGGACTGCTTACCATAGACTGCAGACGCTGGGCAAGTTGGTACGCTTCTACTGTGTCTTTTCTGTCTCTGATTCGTACTTTATCAACTGGCTGTGGCCTGTTATATACAGCCTGTTCTATTGGAATCCAGGAAAAACAAAACAATCTATTATTTTATGGAACTTATTTGTTAAATAGGAAGGCACATCTATACTATTAATTATAAGCCAATATCTAAGTTTTTAAAAAAATATGAGCTTATTTCCACAATACACATTTGATGTGCTACTTGGTAGTTCTCACATAAAAGTATGCTGTTATTATAAGGAAATCTCAATAAAATGAAACATTTAGGAAATGGGTCATTTGTTTAATTTCTGATTAAATGAGTGCTAAGCCCACTTTATTACCTTTGCAAGTCTAATACAGTAAACATGATTTCATTTTTCTTTTAGTGGCTAAGGAAGGTATGACACCTTAGTTTTCCTGTAAAGCCAGTCCTAATACCGTGCTTTGGGCAAACAAGGATGCTGAAATGTAGGACAGATCCCAGGGCAAACTATAAATTCTCTCTCTACATGAAATGAAATAATCTCTGACAGGACGTTTTCTGGTTGTCTTTTCATAGACACAGAATACAGAATATACTCCTCTCAAACTATGGGTTACAAGATTCTAATTAACTTATCACTTTGCAACTATAACTATTATCTTTCTTCAAAATTGTCATGTTAATTCAATAAAAGGACAGAATACATTTAAAAATATGCTTAAATTTGAGAAAAACTAGAGTGAAAGAAACTTTCTACCACGAAAAATATTTTGGCACTTTTATTACATTTAAGTGTAGAGGTTCATAAATTATTTTCTTTATTTAAACACTGCTAGACAGTATTTCTAGCATTAACACAGTATTTCCAAATCAAATGGGCTTTGATTGGACTTTTCATAAAATTACTTTTACTTGACAAAGAACTGCATCCTTAAATCATTTCTACCAGTTAGACTGAATATTCTTCCTTTAAAATCATACCACCAATTTTCAATGTAGGTTAAAAGGAAATATAGTTTATCAACAGAAATCTGTTTCAAAACAAAATCTCAATAATACATTTATTCTATAATGTTATAGCATCTTTCTGTATTCTATATCTATAATAAGTCTAACTTGAATTCTAACTATCAAAGAAATTAATGGGTGCTATAAGGATAAAAAATGTCGAGTAAAAGATGTTGTTGGGTTTTTATTTTTACCACATCCAAAATTGATTGCTCCTATCAACTCGAGGTATGTATGAATCCGTCCAATACAATTAACATCCCCACAGTTCTTCAGGCCAGGACGTACTGAGGTCTTATTTAAGTATTTCGGTTTGCATATCTCCCTAAGAGATGGAAGTACAATTATTTTGGATAAAAACATAAAAGAAGATTTCTGGGGGAAACTTTTAATCTTTGAAATATTTTAAAAATGTACCCCCTCTCAATATGTAATGTGTACAGACAACGTTAATACATAATACCCAAGTGTACTTTCTTTTCTGAAATAAAATATCTTTCAATGATACAGTAACTTACAAGTATAGTGTGAGTTTTACAAGTTATCATTTCTTCCCCAATATTAAATTCAATAGATTTCAGTTATCCCAGGACTCTGAAGTTAGAGCGTTATATATCTACAGATCCAAATGCAAGCCTGAATCTTTGAATGAAAAGGGCATATTCATAATATATTGAAAATATTTAGTATTAGACACTCCAATTTTTAATAAATTGCTTAGGTTCATTTACTTTTACTTTGCTGGACAACATCTTTTAATTACAAGCTACCTTATAAATGCTTAAAAGTTTTATATTAGTTTTTAATCATTATGCTAGTAAATATTAAGTGCTCTCAGTGGAAAACAGAAACGGATACTACAGGGCATTCTAAAGGAATAAAGAAACGCACAAAGACTATTAAAGAAATAAGAGGTTTCCATAACAAAACACGTATTTACTAAATATACTTAATGTACCATGTTAGATGGTACAACATAAAGTTTAAGTAACAGAGGACTTAATAACAGTAACAAACAATTACTGAGTGCTTATAACAGATGCTGTACTAAGGGTTATATACAACTCTACAAAGCAGATTTTATCATTCTTATTTTAGAGGAAAGGAAACAAGTAGGTGAGAGGGATTAAAGCACTGACTTAAGGAAGTGACAAGATTCAAACACAGACTTTATAAACCAAGTATTCAGATATATCATATAACATAGGTATTTCTTAATCAATCTTTATTCTACAAATATTTATTTTGTGTCCTATACACCAGGCACTGTTCTAGGCACTAAGGATACAGAGATGAATCTGAAGTTCCTGAACTTACAGACCTTACATTCTAATAGTCAATAAATTAATGAATAATATATACTATGTTGTCAGGTAGCAGTATGTGCTAGGAAGACACAGTAAGAAGGATAAGAGGATAGAATAGGACAAATAGCTACAGACTATTTTAGATAGGGTGTTTAGGGAAGGCCTAAGCAAAAACCAAATTGAAAATCATAAATTCTATAGAAGTTCAGGGAGGGTAAAAAGTAATCTGTGATGTGGGAGGGTATCAGAAGTTCCATTACAAAGGTGAGATTTCAGTGTATCTTGAAAGAAAAGTAAACAAACTGTGCAAATGAAGGCAAGAAAGCTGGAATGGGTATGGTATACCCAGCCATCCAAAAACTGTACGAATCTATGAACTGTACTGGTCTAATTAAAGATTATCCAAATTGAAAGGCTTTAAACAAAGAGCTTAGTACTAGTACCGCACTGAACAAATAGTAAGGCCTCTACAAATATCTGTTTATGATATAATGATGATTCACTCTTTCAATCTGCCTCTGTATTCCAAGCATTGTTCTAAGCACTAGGGACGTAACAATGAACAATGAACATGGAGCCTACATTATCATGGGGGGTTGGGGAGAGAGGAGACAACACACAAATAAAAATATAATATTTTCAGTGGTAGTAAGTTCTATAAGATACGTAAAATGCAGGGTTAGAGAATGACAGGGAGGAGATATGTGAGTTACTGTAGACACAGGGTGGTCAGAGAAGGCCTCTAATTTCCCTTGAGCAGAACGGAAAGAGAAGAGGAAGCAAGATTCACCAAGATCTGGCGGGGGGAAAACATGCAAGGCAGCATGAAAAGTCAGTCAAGGCCCAGAGCTGAAAGTGTGAAAATAATGGGTCAAGACTGCAGTCTCTGGAACCACCTTCGCCTAATGGGACCTGGAACAAGTTCCTTTCCCTCTCTGAACCTCATTTTGCTCATCTGTAAAATGAGGACAAGGCTGTCAAGAGGACTAGAGATGACTTAAATACAACGCATTGCATTTGGTAAGTATTCAATAATGATACTGACTACTATTTTAATAAAATATTCCCCTAAACAGGGAGTTAACTGCATGTGCTTTTATGGAAAGGATCTTTAAGCAACAAACAAATCTAGCAGGACTTTTTTTATCTTTAAAACTTTAACTCTTCTATTTTTTTAATACTGCCTCCAGTCTCTAAACACTCTCTTCTATTTCTGAAGAGAATAGGTTTGACTTCCTGTTCAAAACATTCCTTTTTGCTTTCACACTCTTTGGCTAAATCATCATACTGAAACAGTAATATTTAACTGGTTTCATGAACTAAGGCAAATGACATTAGGAAACTACTGCCATATAATTTATGCTATCCATATAAATTATTCTGCCTCATAAATCCAAAATTCAAAGTAACAAATGAAATGTGATTATAGTAACATTAAGTAGTCACTGATAATTTAGACACTTTTGAGTTAGCCATTATTTTGAAGCACTTTTATTTTGGCCATTCATGCTCTTATTTCCAAAAACAAAATTAGATACCAACAGAGATTTAATTTAATTTGTCTTTTTTAATAGTGTGAATTAGGCAATGTGGAATAATGGAAAGAGTGATTTACAGAGTTGAGACTTGCACTGAAGTCCTTCTTTTGTCAGCAGCTGGTCTGTATAATTCAAGGCGGCTCCCTAAACCTCTCCTGACCTCAAGATCATTCTATCAAATAGAGAAAATACCACCTATTTTACAAGATTGTTGTGAGGATGACAGAGAAAAGACAGAGAATCTGAAAAGACAGATGACAGAGAAAAGCTTTCTGTAAACTATAAAACACTATGCAAATGTCAGGAGTGGTTCCTTATAGGTATTCTTTACTTTGATACCACCCTTACCTAGAATTTTCCTAACCTCAACCATTTGTGAGATAACCAAGAGTCAAGAACAAGAAAAAAATCTTTCTTTTAGAATAAGGCTATCTTTAGATGTCAAAATACTTAATACTGTGTGGGTAAAATGAAAGTTACTAATTTAGTAAGTCTGGTTGTTTTCCTTTGGTAATCTTCCTAGGTTACAGCAGAAGCCCTCTATAAAGATGGCTCTACACAATTCTGTAGCTCCTAAAGCAATAAAAATTATGCATGTTTGATGATGTCTTAATTAAACTATTATGAAAAATGCAAATCACTTTCAGAGCACTTAAGCTAATAAGGTGGGAAGTTTTTGGTTTGTTCCCCATCCCTGAGTAAATAATTCAAATAAAAGGCACTGAAAATTTAGAGGGTAAACTTAATGTATCAAAAAATTCCTGTATCCTGATGAAGGAATTATTAACACATTATGTCACAAGTTCAAAGTTGAAAGCATTTAAGGCAGCTATTTAGAATGGTTTCTGAAATCTAGCCACATTTAATGATACTATCCTGTCACCAAAGTTTTCTCTCTTTGTACTTCAAAGTACATCATAAACTAAGAAAGACATTCTCCCCCTTTTCCCATGCAGTTAGTGTTTTCTATATCTTCCTAACATTGTCCTAAGAAACCGCTTCTTAAGGCAATCATCTATCCCTTTTCTTCTAGGACCACAGACTCTTAAAGAACAGACAGATGGGTTAAGATAGCTATAGATGACAATATTTACCAAAACTTTCAAAAGATTTCATTATGAGAAATTTTAAGTTTTGCCTATTAAATATATAATATGTTAAAGCTCTCTGGAACACTAGGAATACAAAATACTAAATTCTGCATAGGTCTAAGTAAATACTCTATAGAGTATCATAAGTTTTAAACCAGCACCAAAAATACAATTTTTCCTTACCACTGGTCCAAAATATAATTCCTAATTTTCAAATAGCGTTCTGGTGTTTTAGCTTGGCGTCCCTCAAAAAACTCAGGAATTGCTTGTTTTTCTTCCTCTTGAATGATATTTCTATCAATTTCTATTTCTTGTTCTGGTGGCTTAAGCTCTTCTTCCTCATGGCTCTCCTCCTCCATTTGGCAGGAAGAATGAAAAAGCAATTCATTATCACTCAAGTCTTTCTGAACTTCACAAGGCTCTGGAGAAGGTAACTGCCTGGCATCATCTATTATTCCATTTCCATCATGCTTATTACAGTTTTTCATCAGTTTATTACATTTCTGATCATATAATTCAACTGATTTTTGGTCACTGGTGTTGTGATTTTCAGTCCAAAATGTATTTCCTGAGCTTGAAAGTGTTTCCATCTCATCTTGCTTTATATTCTGAAGATACTCCTTGGAAGATTTAGAAATGGGATCTTCCTGGCTGTCAGAAGCAATGAATTCTCCTTTACTGGTTTCATGACTTTTATTTTTAGAGATATCTAATAAGAGATCACTGCTAAGATTCTTTTGGGGAGCTTGAGAAGTCAGCTCATCTGCCTCATCTGTGATGTCTACTTCTTCATCATCAGATAACTTTTCAATTTTTACAGCATTCCAGTTGGGATCAGCACGACCCCTTAAACCTGATGGTGTCCATGCCTTTGTGCCTTCACCTTCATTTTTCATCTGAAAACCACTGCTGTTTTTCTGATTTGGTGTTTCCTTCTCTGGACCATCTGATTTTACCTTATTAAAAATCAAGATAAAGCCTCCATAATGTTAGCATTTTAAAATGTAATCACTGGCACAAAAAAATAGGATAGATACAAAATTATTAAACTGAGTACATGTCAATGGTATATTATACCTTTATTGTGCTTTTCTTTGAAGGGTTTACAACTGCATTTTAAATGTAAAAGATCATCATTTCAAATTTCCATAAATATATTTGACTCATTCATGGTCTGGTGATTTTTATTAATCAAGTAATCATGACCTACTATTCAATACTTAATTTTCAATATTAAGTTTAAAACAGGAATCTGGCTCAGATCAACCATACAGAATGAAGCAAACAACCGTCATACAAGGTATTCTCTAAGATATTTGTAAAGGCTTATTTCTCAGAATGTCTGATACCTCAGCTGATCATTTTTTATAATGCTAAAAAATCCTTTAGTTAAAGGAGTCTATCTCACATATCTTCACTTAGTAAATTAAAATCATCTTTTATTTAAATACAAAGACAATAGAAACAAACTGGTTTTTGCAGGTTCATTTAATGTAGCTCCAATTTAAGGCATGAAATTATCTATCATATCTGCTATTATAAACATAAATATCTTGTAATGCAATAAGGAAAAGAAAATAAATGTCAATGAGTATATATGATTTGAAATAAAACCTTTGTTACATATAGTTTTTGAAAAATCTTGTACGACTGATATACCCAGGGGATGACAGCTTCCAAAGAGAGATTATTTATAGATCTTTTATCACAATAGACTCCCAGGATCTCATTATTTGAGGTTAACTGGCTTACTATGTAGAGGAGAAGGAGAAGGTAGCAGGAGGGAAAAGGAGATTTGGACATTTAGCCTGAAATAGCCATTAACAACCTTGCTATTTATTTGAAGTCTCCAGTTTTTAGCTTAAGAATTTAGATAAAATTTTGCATTGTATTTCATTATATATTAATGTTTCTTTTAATATTAAAATGTACCCTTTCACCTCAAGCCTTTGAGTAAAACTGACACTACAAGATGCCCCGCACACTCTACTCTGAGGAGCATGGGAGTAAGAATAACTAAATTAGGCTTATTCTGTTCCATAATACCTTAACCTTAGCAGGCTGTCTTGAAAATGCTTTTGCTGATTAAAAGAGGTAGTAGATGATTGATTTACAATGAATCCATTCCATTACTTACTTCCTATGCCCAAATGACACTAAGTTAGATAAATCTTGTATACAGGGTAAAACCCATTACAGCTGACCCTTGAACAACAAGGGGGTCAGGGGTGCCAACTGTCCACACAGTTGAAAATCTGCATATAACTTATAGTTGGCCCTCCGTATATGCGGTTCCTCACCATCTGCAGTTCTTCCCCAGCTGCAATTCCGCACCAGCAGATTGTGCAGTGCTATAGTATTTACTATTGAAAAAAAATCCACATAGAAGTGGACCTGCTCAGTTCAAACCCTATTTACATTAAAAGAAAATGTAAATAGGGTCAACCCTATTTACATTAAAAGAAAACACCAAATTTCACTTAAGGGCCAACCCTATTTACATTAAAACATCAAATTTCACTTAAGATACTTTCAAATTCTGTATAATTATGTTTCGAGAACTCAAGCAGAACATATTAGAAACATTCTAAGTATCAAAACTATATGGTTGAATATAGCACAAATTACTTGAAAGACTAAAGAACTAGACCATAACTGTACATTTCTGAACACTGCAATTTATTAAAGTTTTCAGACAATTCTTCATAGTAATTGTACAAGTTTCATTGCTATTAAAAAGATTTTAGAATCATGTTAGCATTTTGGGCCCTTAAGCTCTAATCATTCTTAAAAGTTTAACGCAAGGGCTTCCCTGTGGCGCAGTGGTTGAGAATCTGCCTGCCAATGCAGGGGACACGGGTTCGAGCCCTGGTCTGGGAAGATCCCACATGCCACGGAGCAACTAGGCCCGTGAGCCACAACTACTGAGCCTGCGCGTCTGGAGCCTGTGCTCCGCAACAAGAGAGGCCGCGACAGTGAGAGGCACGTGCACCGCGATGAAGAGTGGCTCCCGCTCGCCGCAACTAGGGAAAGCCCTCGCACAGAAATGAAGACCCAACACAGCCAAAATAAATAAATAAATAAATTTAAAAAAACAAAAAAACAAAAAAAAAAAACTTAAAAAAAAAAAAAGTTTAATGCAAATAGTTAAAAAGAAATTTAAATTTCCAGGAAACAATGACCTCTAAGGTTTTCCCTTTGGAATATTATTTGCTTTATAGGATGTTTTTGAGCAATTAATATTTTGTCCTATTTAACTGCATGAAATTAAGTGGAGTAAAATAATAATACCTATTTAATAGCAATGCTCAATACATTGAATATATGCTTTGAGATTTTTGAAGACAAACATTTATAGGGTACTTTATGGGTATAAAATACTTTCACTATAAAAACTTTGAACATTAAGACTTTAATGCCTGAATTAAAGAAGTATTTCTGCTTATTAATTTTGTTTATTTTAAATATTATCACTAGGGTGTTTATATTCTGCTTACCTTATTTTTAAAGTACTGTCTGGCATAACTCTTCACTTGTAAAACAGTGCGACTTCCAATTAGCTTTGCAATTTTGGTCCACCTTCGGCCAAATTTAGCCTATGTTATCAAAATGGAAAAGAAATAGCTTTTGATTAGCTTAATATTCCAAACTACTGTCATACTAAAAAAAAACCTATCTTTATTTATTTTCTAAAGCACACAATGAAGCCTCACATACAATATATAGTTAAGACTCCTAAAATCAAAGCCCACATTCTTCTTTTCAAATCTTGACTTCTGAAAACAGACCAAGATGATTTAGAAATTTGTTTTCTTTTTATAGCTACCTAAATGAAGACCCATCACTTCTATGTATTCCTAACAGTATGTATTAGTAGTGTACATTATGATGTTCCAAATTTAAGATAACTTAAAAAAAAGTGCCTGAAATGGAGGCAGGTTATATTTTCCAAATATAGAATCAACTGAATATGTTCTGACACTAATTTCAAAATATATTTTTTTTACCCAGATTCCATCTGTTACAATACCTATTACATGTTCCATAGCAGATACTTTTACACTATACAGATATCACAGTAAACTGACTTACAAGAGTGAATCACAAATGAAGCGACCTGCAACCAACATCTCCCTACACCCCTCCACTGTCAAAGGCTGTATACCTACTTACACTGAAGCTGTGCAGGGAAAAGCTGAGAACCTGAGGGAGCTCTGGTGTGTTCTGCAGCACAGACAGGAACGCATTATAATTTTAAAGCGAGACAGGATTTTTAGGTATCAAGCCTATCATTTGATACATAAATCTTGTTTACATTATCTCCAACACAAGATATTCTCTACTTCCCAAAGTAGCTCAACAATCCTTTTTTAGAATTCTTAAAACTATTTAAAGAAAAAAAAAAAAACCCACAACAATTCAGAGAAGCTGATTCCAGGGTCAGATTTACAGGTCAGACAGTCATGACTTATGGCAATAAATCGTCTTCAAAGTTCTGACCTAAATGATAAACCTTAATTTATACACTTATTTCTGGTATTCATTAGAAAATCTGACATGTGGACAATTTCTTAAAACTGAAAGTACTTCTGAGAAAATGATTACTAAGTATAAATTAATTAAGATTTTTCTTAACTAATACCTAACTGAGATCAACTTACTGAAGATTTAGTTATCTGTATTGCGTGATGAAGGCAAATAGGTAACTTGGTAGCATGGATCACTTTTGGAAACAGGAATGATCTGGATAAAGTCTGACTAGTTAGGATTGCAGGGGCTTGGACACTATGAAAATTGGAGAGGGGACACTAACAAGAGGAGCAAAGAAAACAGTTACCAATTTAAAAACAGAGCAAAGGGACAAGACAGAGAAGGAAAAATCTTTCATCATTCAGTACCACATAATTTCCTTCTCTCAAGCCTGACAGAATTCAGTCTATAAACAAATGATACTAATAGGTTAAAAAGCTGGGAATACAACCAATGGTTCCATGTATTTTTGTGGTAAAATATTCTAGGTTTAAAATATCTATGTATATAGATAGATAGGTAGATAAAGATATAGATATCTACATATGTACCGAAGTAAATAGACACTTGCTTTTACAGGGACAAAGTATCTCTGGAAGGATATACAAGAACAGATGACAATGGTTACCTGAGGCAAAGAGAACTAAAGGTTGAGACAGGAGTCAGAGGGAGACTTAACACCCTACAACTTCACGTACTATTTGAATTTTGAACCATGCAGATATAGCCTTTATAATTACCACCAAAGTCAACAATAACCTAAAAATTCACAACCCGTGTGTGTGTGTCTGTGTGTGTGTGGGTGTGTGTGTGTTCTGATCTTTGGTAATGAACAAAACAGCAAAGTTGTCAGCAATCTTAAATAAACGACTGGTTAATTAGATTATATAAATGATAATCATGCAACAGACTAAAATACCAATATAAAAAACATCAACAGTACAGGAGAAAAATCTCAGGAGATAAAACCCTCAAAATAGTTTATGTATTTATATAAAACATCACAGAACATAGATGTCATGGTGATGTTAACTATAAAAATACAAACACATTTTATTTCCTGTCATCTGCAGAAATATTAACAATGATGTTTCAATTTGCATTCATGAATCCTACATAATATTACATAAATATTCTATATATGTAATATATAAATATATATAATTTCAAAATTAATTAGCACAATACTGGTAACATGTAAGAAAAAGATATAATCTACTATTGACAGTTAAAAAAATTCCTGCATGTTTTGTTAAGCTTCATTATATTATGGAGTTTTCTCATAATTAGAAACTTGTGCACATATTTTTTTCCATTATGCAACTTATGGACATTTAAATAGATCTCAGTGAAACATTCATGCAAAAGGAATGTTTCTGGTCTTTAATTACATCCACTAAAATATTTAGACTGTGTGCACAATGCCAAATACCTGAATTAAAAAAAAAACTCAGCTGATCACCCAGACGGTTCCAAACATACATGTTTTTTCCCTAGAGAAAAGATCAGGTAACCAAATAATTTTGCCTTTTAATCCAGGTAGTTGGTGTCATGTATGCAGATACAGTACAATTTCTTGGATTTTATTAATACAAAAAAGGGGTGAAAATCAATATTGATCCAAATCTATTTTAATATTTTAGTAACTTAGGTATGAGTTAAAAGGAATTCTCTTATGCTACACTACAAACATCACTCTAACTACAGAAAAACTATAGATATGATCACTGTAATTAAAAAGAAATTTCCAGTCTCTATAAATTAATTTAACCTTATAATTCTATCAATATTTGCTTCTAGAATTATTTTACTATAAATTAAAAATTGCTCTATTTACCAGCCCTTGTTCAAACAGCTCTTTTTCTTCTATTGTCCACTTTACTGAGTAACTGGCTGGTTTTGTAGGAGAGTGCACCCTGAGGGGAAAAAGAGGAATTGCAAAAAAAATTTCTGAAATGGAACATTCCATATTTATGCAGCTAAAGGTTATACATAGCCATGGGCTAAATTTAATACTAAGAATTAAAAAGAGAAGAAGAAGGCTGCAGTCTCCACCTGGGGGAACAGATTTGCCCTGTCTTGTATACTTCTCTAGCTCAGGATGATAGGAGCCCCCAAAAACATAATCCTTGGGTCTGAGTGAAGATAATACTAAAAGACATCAAAGGAAGTCAATGTGATAACAAACAGGCTTCCTCAGACTGGACACAAAGCAGCAGATGTTAATATATTTCCAAATCCATAGTTTAAGTTAGCTTGCTAATTGGCATGTCAGAGTTTAAATTGGCTCCAGAAATATCATCTCTCTTATTCTTCTATGTAAATCTATGTAACTATCAAGCCAGAAAACAGGTAAAAATAGTATGACATTACATTTATTGATTTTGAAATGCAGGACATTAAGAAATTAAAAATAAAATAGTGATGAAACTCACTAATTTAATTCAAGCAAACCATTAATCTTTTCATTGACTTCATTCGGTTTCTGTTTGTTCAGCAAAATGCAAAAGCCAAAGTCTGCTCAGGGCTCAAACTGTTGGTAATTGGAAATCTACCCTCTAAGGGATTATAAACATGAAAGTTTAGAAATACTAAATAACATCAAACTTTCTTCAATTGTAGGGAAAGGATGTTTATAAAACAGTTAATACTTAATTTCTCTACATAATTTTTGAAAGCCACAAATTCAAATTAAATTTTTGTTTGAAACGACTGAAAACTAAATGACAGGGCAACAGAAATCAAGTCAATTCCTAACATATTAAAGGGCAGCTTTATAAAAATGTTCCCCACAAATCCCTAGAAAACCACCTTTTTGTAGGGCCTGAAAAAAATTCCGACAAATAAATAACATAATAAAATTATCTTGTGACATTCCAACATCTGTACAAGAAATTTTGACTTTATATTTTTGTATAACCCAAGGTCAAGAGGGCTTTTCCACAGGCCAGCTGTAACTTTTTGTTTAATTTTTCCATAATTTTTAACTAATCAAAAGGATATTAAAATATAAAACATAAGTACATACATGATTTTTGCTGGTTTCTGCAGACTGCACCACATGAAAAAAGAAAATAAGGAAGCTTGTGAAGAAGTTTTTAAAAATACAATTCAGACTTTTAAAAGTATTATAAATTGATTTTACCTCTTCATGTATTTTTTATCATCTTCCTTTTGATCAAGCCAGAATTTTCCTGGAAGTGACTTTTTGGATAAATAATACCTGTGTAATTATTAAGGAACTTTTAAAAAAATAATAAAGTCCTATAATTTTATGCAACTTAAAGTAGGCACTCACATACTTGTGAAAGTCACACTTGAATTCTAGCTAAACCAGGTCTGCAAAAATTATGACAAAAATGTTTATACCTCACAGGGTTGTTATATGGATTAAATATTACATGTGAAGTCACACATAACACAGTACCTGCACAAAATGTGTGCTACATAAATGTTAGTTTCTTTTATCTTATTTAGTGGCTAAGAGAAGATATATCCTCAATGTTTTATTTAAATCTTTTTTTCTAAAACACATGGAGAATGTAACAGATGAATCTGATTGGTTGTCCAGGGTAATTTAGGAGTATTTGCTTTCATATTTCTGAAAGTAACAGAGAAGAGTTTAGGGTTGCTCTATCTTAATAAAAATAACAAACGCTTGGGTCAAATTTACCAGAGAGTCTCCCTCTCAGACTTTTTAAACTTACCCTATACTGCAATACTTTAGATTAGTCTGAGATATTCTTCACTTAACAAATATTGTATTTTGTGTACATGTATTGTGTACATGAGGCACTATACTAGGTACTAGGTGCTGAGGACAAAGAGAGAAAACATTACCCCTGTCCTACAAGAGCTCACATAGCTTTTACTCTCATTATTTTGTTTCCAAACCTGGAAGTGAACCAGTGACTACTTAAATATTCATTAATCTAGAATGGCACTGTTCAACATATTAGCCAACAGCCACATGCGTAGCTACTGAGTACTTGAAATGTGGTTAGTACAAACTGAGATGTACTGTAAGTACAAAATACACACTGGGTTTCAAAGAGTATAAAACAAAGAATGCAAAACATCTCAATAATGTTTATATAGTGATTAAATGTTGAAACAATATTTTAAATACACTGGGTTAAATAAAATGTTATTACAATTATGTGGCTACTAGAAACTGTAAATGATATGTGACGCACTATTTTTCTACTGAAAAGCAATGATCTAGGCTATAACTGTAATGTTTGGGGAGAGTTAGAGAGTTAAGAAAGCCTAAAAAGGGTTAACCTATGATAATTAAAGGTACAAAGACACCCTGAGAACAACGTAGCAATAACCGGGAATAAAAAGAACAGATATTCTGGCTTAAAGAGGAGATAAAAATCCATGAAACACAGGTGAGTTGAAAATAAACCACTCACTATTATTAGAGTAGTATCAATAATCTTTATAAACCAGAAATCTTTTTGTTCAATCCTTTCATTTTATATATAAAAAAATGGAGTCCCAAAAAAGTTAAGTTGCAAACATCACAAATAGATGAAAGAAATAAGGAAAAGAAGCCAGTGGCTGAACTGTGAATAAGGACCTACAACTTCTGGTGGAAAAAAATCTTCATTCTAGTTTTATGCTTTTTACTTGGATTGCTCCCATTAACACCTGTAAATTGGTAGAGCAGGAAGTGAGAACTTTTACGTATTTTAATTCTATGTCCTTGGACAAATTAACATCTCATATAACTGAAAATGGAGGTTTAGACTGAATGATTTGGACTTCAACTAAAGATTCTAGCTGATTTAAAACACTCTACAGGGAATTCCCTGGTGGTCCAGTGGTTAGGACTCCATGCTTCCGCTGCAGGGGGCACAGGTTTGATCCCTGGTCGGGGAACTAAGATCCCACATGCCACGTGGCGTGGCCAAAAAAAATTAAAAAATGAAACACTCTATAATTTCTACTCAATATTAAGATAGTATAAAGAGTTGGTTGACAACAGAAACTCAAAAATATTGAGTCAGATCTCAGACTTAGTGGTAAAACAGAATAGGTAGGTAACACATTATATACTAGCAGTTATATACTATCTAGGAACTAACAGTGGTCTCTTCTGTAAGTTTTGCATTTATGGATTTTTAACCCTGAAATCTTTACTTTCCTCATAATCATTAAAGGATACTCTTCTTCCAACAACATTTTCTCAATGACAGCTCTGTTCTCTTCACTGATGGTGCTATCCAGAGTCCAAGGCTATTCAAAAAAGGAAGAATAAATTTCTTTATTTACTGCTTTTTGAAATTATCTTGTTTTGTTAAATAAAAATACACAATACAATGATTACAAATAATAAAGCTACCATTTACTGAGCACACAGACATATCTTTGATTCCCACAATAATGCTATGAGATAGGCATTACTTCTTCACAGATGCATCCATAGAGGCATTCACTGACATTTCAAGCAGGAGAGAAGAGATAAAGTAATATGATAAAGTAATAATGGCTATCCTGTATGAGGAACTATTAGGTATTAGGCATTTTGCTAGATACTTCACCTATTTCCAAAACTCACAATTCTTTTTTTCCCTTAAGCCACAATCTCTCCTTAAATAATCATACTCCTTTTTAATTCTCAAAACTTAAAAATTTTCAGCCCAGGTCTCTTCTCCAAGCTCTACTTAGACTGTTATAACTAACTGCCCACTCAAAATTTCCACTTGGATCTCTAATAGGCTTCTTTTTTTAAAAATAAATTTATTTATTTAATTTTTAAATTTTTGGCTGTGTTAGGTCTTCATTGCGGTGTGTGGGCTTCTCACTGCAGTGGCTTCTCTTGTTGCAGAACACAGGCTCTAAGCGCATGGGCTTCAGTAACTGTGGCTCGTGGGCTCTAGAGCGCAGGCTCAGTAGTTGTGGTGCATGGCCTTAGCTGCTCCGCAGCATGTGGGATCTTCCCGGACCAGGGCTCGAACCCGTGTCCCCTGCATTGGCAGGCGGATTCTTAACCACTGTGCCACCAGGGAAGCCCCTCTAATAGGCTTCTTAAACTTAACATATTCAAAATAAAACTCACCATAACATACATTCACCTGCTTCTCCCCCTGCCTTCCCAATTTTGTAAACAGTACTACTAGTCACCAAGCTATTCCAGCTAGAAACCCAGGAATCATCCTGGATTCTTTCCTTTTTCCTCAATCCCCACACCCAATATACCAAGCAGTTCTACCTCCAAAACATAATTCAAATCTGTCAACTTCTACCACAACCTTAGGCCAAGCCACCACCAAATCGCGCTTAGATTCCTACAAATGTTTCCTAACTAGTCTCATTGAGTCCCCTCATTTGCCTTTCCAACCTTGTCACAGCTGTCATCCCCTCCCCTTTCCCACTATATTCTAGACACTGGGTTTCAACCAGAGCCTTTGTGCTGCTACTCTTTCTGCCTAGAATATTTTTCATCAACTCTTCATATATCTACTCCTGTTTTCAACTTAAATGTCACCGCCTCAGTTTCCCTCACCAACTTCATCTAAAGTAGGTTCCCCACCTTGTAACTCTCAGGTCAGCATCTTGCTTATGTCCTTCATGATCTATAATTAGTCTACTTGTTTACCACCTGACTCCCCTTTAGAATATAAGCTCCTTGAGAGCAGGACCATATCTGTCTTGATTACAGGTGTATCCCCCAAACTTGGCCTAGTGTCTGGCACACAATAAGTACTTGACAAATAACTGTTAAATGAAGAAACGAAGCATGCAACAATCCCGATTTTTTAGATGAAGAAACTAAGGTTCACAAATCTGATAAGTGGTAGAGCACTGATTCATACCTAAATCTAACTGGCTCCTAAGTTGATTCCCAAAAGGCCATTTTTTCAAAGTCAAAAGAAGAAAGAATAAATTCCTCCTATTTTTAAGTTAAGAAAAAGGTTTCAATATATTACCTCTGTGACTGCTGAGAATTAGCACCAAGTTTAAAAAAAAAAAAAAAAAAGAGGTACTCTGGGTACTGAGTAATAGCTTAATGCACCTGATATTCCCATAAAATACTTACAATAAGACCATTCTCAGTTCTCCACGATGAGTCAAGATAGTGGTCTTGTAAAACAGATGCTGTATTTTCATCACTTCTGTAATAATTAAGAAAATGGGTATGAAAGTGAGATTATACCAGTTAATGAACATAATTTACAGAGCACAGTGATTGGAAGGTTTCAGATGTTAAGCAAATATTTAGTTCCTTTCCCCCCTTAACAGATTTAACATTGCAGATGCCTGCTCTACCTTTGGCTTGTGAAATATATAGTGGCTTTAAGCCACCCTATTTCAATTGCTAAATATCAGACTTCTCCTTCTCCCAATAAACAACTTCATGAGGGAAAAAATACCTCCAAACAGCAACCACAACATATTCTGTGGCTATGAACCAACACTTCAGATTTCTTTTGATGAATATGCATGTGTATACAGGAATTCAACTTTACATTTAATTCTTTTAGTTATATCTGAAGCATAAAAGCCACCCATCAACAGTACCACCCTCAAAATGAAGAAAAAGCAAGAACAGATAGAAGAACCAAAAGAAAATACTCAAAGGAGGACAGTACAGTGAAGAGATAAGAAATGTGATGCTTTAGTAACAACTCACATAAAAAAAAATTAACTTGGGTTACTTGGGGGCTTTTCTATGTCCATGGGGGATTAAACTTTAATTCTCACTCTTTTCACTAATTAGAAGTTTCTAAAGTCACACTGTTCACTTCATATGGAAAAAGCCTGAATAGTTAAGTTTGAGGAGGCCCAATCTGTGATATAATTAAATTTAATATTTGCTTCTGTACATTTTGAGGTTATAAAGTTTCCTAGTTACTGACTTTTCTCAGTCTAGTGGAAAGAATTTGTACCTCTTAGACTGCAAAAACCTATCTACAGGTTTATCTCCATCTGGCATATATATAAGATTTACTGTCTGTCTCATCCAATAAGAATGTTAGTTCTAAGAGAGCAAGAACTTAGTTTGGATGACTGCTATATACCCAGGGCTTGGCATATAAAAGATAATCAATATTCGCTGAATGACTGAATGAACGAGATAGGTGGGGCATGGATCACACAGGTCTCTAGGAGTTAAGGAATAAAGATTTTATCATAAAGCTAACTGAGGACTGAAGGGAATAACATGATCAGATCTGGATGTAAGAAAAGACTGCTCTAACTTCAGAAAAGACTAGAAGGGAGTCAAAGAGACAAGAAGTGGTTAAGACGGAGTGATTATACAGATACTAGAGAGAGGTGACAGTAACTTAGACCTAAAGAACAAACAGTGTGAATAGGAAGAAGTGAACACATTTGAGAGGATACTCGGAATCAACAGACTCTGACAGAAGGAGAGAGGTAAGGAAAAGGGATAAGATCTAAGTCTGTGCCTTGCATGACTGGGTGGATGGTGCCACTCACTGAACTGGCGAACTTGGAGAGGCAGGTTGGGTAAGGAAAGTTTCTATGAAGTGAAGCTGAGGTGCTTGTGGAAAGTCCAAGGGCAAACAGATTCAGAGAATTGGATAAATGGATCTGAAGCTCAGGGAAGAGATTTGGGAAACATAAGCATGTACTGGGTGGAACTTAAGAAACTGTTGTTTTTGTAAATCAAAAATGGTGGAACGTTGGGAAAATTTCATATGGTCCAACTTAACAGAAATTTAAGTCTTGAGAGCTGCACTGTGTGGTTAGTGAGAAGTCTTATGACAAAAATCCCCTGGAACGTTATGATTTAAAGAATAAGCAGAAGAAATGGAGGATGACAAAGAAGGGAAACCAAAACACTTCAACACCATCTTCTAACTTTGGTAGCCAGCACTTAGCAAGGACTTAAAAGTGTGTTTTCAATTAATCCTCAAGGGTTCCACAGATGTTATAATCAGCTGTAACTACGCAATTCAGAGGGGCAACTAAGTGTTCACTCACACCAAATGCCATGTGATCAGAGCCCCCAACACCAAGGAGCAAGTTTCACCAGAATATAATGTTAATGATGATCTGTGGAATTGTGTAAGGCAATGGCTCTGACCATCAGGAACCAATAATCTGTTACTGGTTGCCTGAGACTAATATGATTACAGGTGCCACCAGCAGACTTAAGGCTCAGCAGAATAATGAGAAAGGAAAGAAAAAGGAAAAAGAGAAATAAAACATAATAAGAAAAATAAAGAAGAACCCATGGAAAGGGGTAAAGCCAATGCTCTCAGATGATCTTTAGTGTTTCCAAGGCCAACTCATTTCTCTCTGGACTGCAGATAAGAATCCCTCCCGTTCCTTAAAAAACTAAAAACAGAATTACCATACGACCCAGCAAACCCACTACTGGGCATATACCCTGAGAAAACCATAATTCAAAAAGAGTCAGGTACCAAAATGTTCATTGCAGCTCTATTTACAATAGCCAGGACATGGAAGCAACCTAAGTGTCCATCAACAGATGAATGGATAAAGAAGATGTGGCACATATATACAATGGAATATTACTCAGCCATAAAAAGAAACAAAACTGAGTTATTTGTAGCGAGGTGGATGGACCTAGAGTCTGTCATACAGAGTGAAGTAAGTCAGAAAGAGAAAAACAAATACTGTATGCTAACGCATATATATGGAATCTAAGCAAAAAAAAAAAAAGGTCATGAAGAACCTAGGGGTAAGATGGGAATAAAGACACAGACCTACTAGAGAATGGACTTGAGGACACGGGGAGGGGGAAGGGTAAGCTGGGACGAAGTGAGAGAGTGGCATGGATATATATGTACTACCAAATGTAAAATAGATAGCTAGTGGGAAGCAGCCGCATAGCACAGGGAGATCAGCTCGGTGCTTTGTGACCACCTAGAGGGGTGGGATAGGGAGGGTGGGAGGGAGGGAGATGCAAGAGGGAAGAGATATGGGAACATATGTATACGTATAACTGATTCACTTTGTTATAAAGCAGAAACTAACACACCATTGTAAAGCAATTATACTCCAATAAAGATGTTAAAAAAAAAAAAAGAATCCCTCCCATTTATTTCACAGACTTATTGTGAAAAGTAAATCAAATCATGCATGCAAAAGCACTTGATCAATATTAACTTGATCTACACAAATGTGAACAATGATTGTTATTAAAGGCTTCCTACTCGTCTGTACAGACTCAGACTGCTTTGCCTAAAGATTTGAGGGAGAATGACTAAATGAACTTAGTCACTCCTCATTTTTATAGTGGTTTAGAGTTCAGGAGAACTTTAAACCCACTGTCTTGGTGCCTCATGAGCACCATTCTCCACAATTTACAGAGACGCTATTATCAGGTTGGACCATGTGAAATTGCTATTTTATAGGTCAAAAATGGTCTAAGATTGGCAGTTTTACATGGTTCAACCTAGAGACTTCTGATGAAGTTGCTCATAGTTATAAGCAACATAGATGGCTGAGTTTAGAATTGAGGTCTTCTGATTCCTGACCAGTCTAGGCCTCTTCCATTAGTAAAAGAAGATTCTGAAAGCACATTTTTAAAATGGCATGTATCAACTTCTCTCTCTGCAAGCAAGGAGTCAAAGAGCTAGATGTCTCAAGCTGGAGGATGCTGTTTAAAACCACACTGGCCTGCTCTGCAGGAATTGGTACTAAATAAATTATGACCCCCTCGGTGGGTCCTCAAAATACTAGCCCTGGTGGGATGGTAAAGAACACAACATTTACAGCGCACCTTCCTTATGCTAGAGCACATCCCATAATTATTTCATTTGATCTTCACAATAACCGTATGAGGTACATAACATGATTGTCAGCTAACACATGAGCTGAGGCGCAAGGTCACACTGCTAGTAACCGGCAGGGTCAACCCAGAGCTGTCCAACTCTAAAGTCCAGCCCCTTTCCTTCAAGTCACGCTGCTTCTCGGGAAGTTTTTCATAACTATCCCTACATGGAAAAGGAAACCGGTGGCCGGTAGGGATAAAACGACACGCCCAAGGTCACACGGCCTGCAAGCGATGGAACAAGACTCCTAAGCTCGGGTACTGTCCAGGGGCCGCCCCTGTTCTAGTTATTGTTGGGCGGTGGCAAGGGGGCGGATTCTGAGGTGGCAGTAATGGAAGAAGGAATCTAATTGCTGAAGAGTGGACAACGTGCGAGGCGCGGCCGGCGCCCTCACAGCATCCCCGGTAAAAGGTGAAAGGGCCGTCGGTCACTAGCCTCCGGTACCCGCCCCCTGGGCTCAGGAGGAGCCCGCAGGCGGGATGGGCGAGGCGTCTCCCTGGCCGCTAGGAGACCCTGGCCCAGCGGATGGTCTTCCGCTCCCCTGGCCCCTGCCGGAACCGCAGCCTTTCTAGGATACCCTCCTCACATCTGCGCCCCTCCTTGTCTCTGCAAGACCCAGTCTCTACGCCTCACCCAGACGGTGCCGCCGCTGGCACCACGTCCCCTTCGATATCCACATCCGCCTCTTCAGCCGCCATGATGGGACCTGACCCCAGCCGTCCTCTCGAGAGATCCCGCGAGAGGTGGAGGGCCTGAAGGCGGGGTCCTATGCGTCACGGGGCGGAGTCGAAGCCTCGGCCAGCCTTTCCCATGTACAGGAAGCGGGGCTTTCAGAGGAAAAGATGTTTCGGAGCCCTGCGCCTTGGTCCTTTTGATTTTTGTTGACTTGTAAAGACCTTGGCAAGTAGCCCAGGCTTGGGTTTTGAAGAGACCGTGCTCTTGCATAAATTCTTTGGCGCCTCACTTCTCTAATTTGTAAAACGGGGATAATAGTAAATATCTAGTGTGCTGAAAAGATCAAGTCAGACCTACTTTGAACTGTGAAGGTGGCAACAGTGACCCTTACCTGCTGGGTTTTTTTTTTTTTTTCTTTCTTCCTTCTTTTCTTTCTTTCTTTCTTCCTTCCTTCCTTCCTTCCTTCCTTCCTTCCTTTCTTTCCTTCTTCCTTCCTTCCTTTCCTTTTTTTTTTTTAAGAGAAGGATTATTCAGCACTTATTGAAGTGCTGAACAACATCTGTTTTAAAATTCAAAAGAACATTTAAGAATGTAACTTATGATTGCATATTTTATTTCATAGAGATCTTTACAATTAATTTAAAAATCACTCTCATGACCATTGGTCTTCACAATAACCCAGTGAGGTAAGCAAGACTAGAATTACCAGTCACACATTACAGATGAGGAAACTGAGGCTCAGAAAGCTGAAATGACTAACATAAAGGATAGACAACTAGTCAGAGACAGAACTGGGACCAGAATCTAGGCCTTTTGACTCTTTATGAGTACTCACCTTCTACACATCATGTTGTTAGGAACTGTGAAAGACAAACACCATTTCTCTCAGAATTTATGGCTCCTCAAGAAATTAGATATTAGCCTATGTATTCTTCTACCTTACCATCTATCACTCACATTATTGTAGCTGTTCATTCACTTGCCTCCACCGATGGACGGTGAATTCATTAAGGACAAAGACTGTATCTGCTAGTCTTTGCACTAGTCCATATACTACCAACATTCAACATGGTGTCTGACACACATAAGGTGTGCAATAAATATTGAACTGATGAATGAACCAATCAGTTAATGGAATGAGTTCACTTCCCACACTGTTGTGAGTTTGTCCCATCTCACCTTTGTGCTCAAGCCATAAGATGAGCTGTACTGTGAATGTGATGGCAGAAGATGGAGAGAAAGTTTTGTAAAGAAGGAGATCCAGTGCTCAGAAACTGAATAATGCCCCATCCTTAGGTCACCCTGAGGGTACTTTTCCTGTTGCCAAAGGGCTTTTCCAATGACCAGTCCCAGTGGTAACTGGCATGCCTATAACAGAGTAGGTGTTCTAAGATATTTGTTGGATGTAATTTACAGCAAGTTTAGATAGATGGATATAACCAGATAGTCAAAAGAAAATAGGGACTTCCCTGGTGGCGCAGTGGTTAAGAATCCTCCTGCCAATGCAGGGAACATGGGTTCGATTCCTGGTCCGGGAAGATCCCACATGCCGCGGAGCAACTAGGCTCATGTGCCACAACTACTGAGCCTGCGCTCTAGAGCCCGTGCTCTGCAACAAGAGAAGCCACCGCAATGAGAAGCTCGCACACCACAACAGAGTAGCCCCCGCTCACCACAACTAGAGAAAGCCTGCTCGCAGCAACGAAGACACAACGCAGCCAAAAAAAATAAATTTAATAAATAAATAAATTAAAATTAAAATAAAATAATAGAAAAGAAAATAGATGCTTTTCATTGATCTTTACATAGCAAGCAGGATGGGAACCCTGGTAGTACTGTCTGGATACACATGATATCAAATGCCTTCTAGACCATGACACAGAATACTGTGTGAAGAGCATCTCCTGCAACACAGAACTAAAGGCTTTCTGGCCCAGTGCCAGGCATCAGTAGGCATTAAAATATATGTGGAAGGAAGGAAAGGAAGTCCTGCACAGAATTCAGATATGCCCCAAGGCCTTTGATATAAAGGCCTCCCTAAACAGAAGGACTAGTCTGAAGCCTCTCCATACATACCCCACACTGTGCTCTTGGTTTGCTGGCTTTATGTGAAACAGGCTCCATAAGGGTCTAGCCCAACCCCACCTGCAAGGATACAGCTATAACCCCACAGTCGGGTGGACTCCTGAGGCCTGGTCTACTATTTATAATTCCTTGTTCTAGAGGTCTGCAACTCTGTGACTTGTTTAAAGACCTATTTTCTCACCCATTTTCTGAAAAATTCAGAATTCAGAATTCACAAATATTTATATTCCTACTGTACTCAGTACTAGGGAAATGACATTGAACGAGATGCACTCAGTCTCTGCTCTCATAAAATCTATCAAACATGCAATTTCAAGATGATGTAATAAGTTCTATGATGGAGGAGTTACAGGCTCCTATGGGATCACAGGGGGGTGGGCACTTATCCCAGAATAAATACTCTCCTATATCACATTTTTGAGGATGATATTCATCAGTTAAAATTTGAGAGTAATGCTCTAGACTCTGGGGACTATGAAATAGAAGACTCTGTCCCTAACTTGGAGAAAAAAACCAATGGAAAAAGATTAGAAGAAATAGCGTCTGATACTTACACAGAGTTTAAAGACAAGATCTGAAGGGCTCAAACTGTTTCCAGGTAAACTTAACTACATTTCGCCTCCCTCACCAAAAAGCTCAGGAGTACTTATAAGAATACAAAAATAGGTAAGCCAGACAAAGAAAAATATCATATGATATCGCTTATATTTAGAATCTAAAAAAAACAAGAAAAAGATACAAACTTATTTACAAAACAGAAAAAGACCCACAGACATAGAAAACAAACTTATGGTTACCAAAGGAGAAAGGGTGGTGGGAGGGATAAATCAGGAGTTTGGGATTAACATATACACACTACTATATATCAAATAGATAACCAACAAAGATCTACTGTATAGCACAGGGAACTATACTCAATATTTTGTAATAACCTATAAGGGAAAAGAATCTGAAAAAGATTATATATACATATGTATATGTATATATCACTGTGTTGTACACCTGAAACTAACACGACATTGTAAATCAACTATACTTCAATAATTTTTTTTTTAAATACAGAAATACCCAGCACCCAATAACTTTCAAAATCTCTGGCATCCAATTATGAGGCATGCAAAGAAGTAGGAAAATATGACCCATAATCAGAGAAAAAAATCAATCAATTGAAACCCACCCAATACTGTCACAGTTATTAGAATTAGCACACTAAGGCATTAAAATAGTTGTTATAACTGTATTCTATATGTCTGTATGTTAAAAAAGTTAAATAGAGACGTGGAAAATATAAAAATAATGAAACTGAATTTCCAGAGACGAAAATTACAATGCCTGAGACAAACAATACACTGGGTGGAATTAATGGTAAATTAGACATTGCAAAATAAGGGATTAGTGGACTTGAGCACATAATCAAAGAACTATCACTTTCATTTTAGAGGTGAGGAAACCAAGATTCAGATAGAGTTACAGAGCTGAGTACTAGAGCTGGGATTCCAGCCCAAGTCTTTCTCACTCTACACTTACTCTGTTATGTTTTCATTTACCACAGAAAGAAAAGGGTATTTTGCAATACTATGTATGATATTTTCTCATTTGGTTTAAGAATAAATCACAATCAGGTATCTCTGATTTCTTTGAGGTGCTTAGGTCTAGAAATGAGTAGAAAGTGTATTCTGAAGGCTGGAAAACTGTCTTGGGTTTCAGATTTTCTGTCCCCCATTAATACACTCTATTTGATCCTTTGTTGATCCTAAAGTAGAATTAGCAGGAGGTGCCATACCTGTAAATCCTCCTGAATGCTGTTAGAGAAACATTCAGTCAATTAAGTGTCTGTCACATATCTCAGCTACATTGTGTTTGAATCCTTTGGAGAGCTTATTTCCTTTTCCCCCATTTCTGGTGAAAAAGGATCACTGCATTTTTATTGAAAAAGCAAAGTATAATGGCAATATTAATCCATAAAAGCTGGCATGTTAATATTCATTCTAATTAGTTCAGATTTGTAACGTGCTTTAAAAGTGGGAAGTGTCATACAACTGCTCACTAATGTTGTTATTACATTATGATCCAAACTGTCAGCTAAATGATTGCCAGGGATTCAACAGAGTTCCCATTTTAAAAATAAAATGGCCAGTTAGTGGGGAGGAAAACCACTTTATCTAAATAGAGGTGAGATAATAGATGAACGCAGACATAGAATTATAGGCTACACTTGGCAAGCATTGGATATGGCTTGAATTGTTCCAGGAAAGCAAGCTGCATTTTATTTTATTTTCCCTCCCCAATTCCCTGAAATCACATAAGGTAGCTACTGAAAAAGCTGTTCTCAATATGTTGTAAGGAAAGCCTGCCAATGCACTTCTTACATTTTAATTACAATAATGTTACATTCATCTGACGTTATTCGGAAGGAGAAGAAAAGATGCCAACATTAATGAGCTCCTACTGTGTGCCATGCATTTTACATATATTATTTCCTTACAGCCCTTTGAGGCAAGGAATTGTTATCTCCATTTACAGATGTGGTAACTAAGGTTCAGAATAGTTAAGCAGTTTACCCAAGGAAATGTAGCTTATCATCTTTTCATTACATCATGCTATCTCAGGTTGGGTACTAATAGCATCATTCAGAATTGCATCTTTTCTTCTCAGCAGCCCCCAGTGGAAGGATTATTCCTCTTTCTCAATAGCTCAGGGAGGATGAGTGGGGCTGGCCAGGCTTGGGTTTCATGCCATCCCAGAAGCCAGGTGGACTCAGTTCCACCAGCACCACATGGAATAAGAGGAATGGTGGCTCCCCAAACAAAATAAGGGTACCATTTCCAGAGAGAGGAGGAATGGATGCTGGGTAGGTAAGACAGCAGATGCCCACTGTACTGTTCCATGTTGCATGTCCCCTCTGTTCCCTCAAGCCTTGGATACAGTCTGTGAACCACTACAGGCTCATGTTAACATTGTTATCAGGCAAATTATTCAGCCTCTCCTGTCTCCTGCTTCTTCATTTGTAAAATGACCTATGAAATAATCTCTTCCGGGGTAAAATTCTTTGATCCTGCTCTTATTCATCTCACAAACATTTATTGAACATTGTTATGGGCAAAACAGGGGGATGGGAATGTCGGAGTTTGCATGGGTTTATATATAGTTCTCTGGACCACAAACAAAACATACCCTCTACTTTAAATCTGCATCTCTTCTCCCATTCCCAGCCCATCCACATTCTCAAGGGCACTCTGCCTCTCTCCATCCCTCCCCTCTCCCTCCCTCCCTCTCTCCCTCTTTCCCTCCCTCTGAAAGGGCTGGTTCTGACTGAACTCTGGTCTTCTTTTGCCCTTTTGAAACTCTGGCTCAGAGTTGCCAAATCCGATTTTTCTTTTAAGACCAGCCAGAAATCAAGATTAATTTGTGAAAACCAATTCAAGCTTTTAAAAAACGCTGTTGAAACAAACACTTATGAGGGCTATATCTGACCTGCAGTTTGTGACTGTTGTCTTAAATCCTTCTCTCATACAAAATGTAATGCTTCAGTGTTTTTGTTTTTGTTTTCACATATGCTTGTCCTGCTATTAAAGACTTCTTAAGGGCAGGGAAAATGTTTCTGTTCTTACTCATGACACCTAGCACAATGCCTGGTACACAGTAGGCACTTAATAATTGTTGAATGGATGAGTGAATCAAGTGGAAAGAATATGGCCAGAGTTTTGTTTTAATTGAAAACAAAGAAACTTACTTTATAAATACATAATCAATGAATATTTTAAATGAGAAATATATATGGCAATTGAATTATGATCCTGACCAAAAATACACAACCCAATAGACAAGGGGAAAATTATAAACCCAAATAGATTCCCAAAGTCCCTTTCCATTACTGAGGGAGAGACACATGAAGTTCTACTGCCTGACTATTTATTTAGAGTCTATACTTTCGGGGGGAACCGAGGGGAGGCAGAAGATAAGTAATTAAATTGAGGAAAATAGTTCACTGTGTATTGATCCTAAAGGACTGTTTAAGATCAACACCTGTGCTGGCTCTCATTTCTATAACTCACATGTGATAGAATCCTTGTGCACAAAATCCAGTCCAGTGTCCTTCACTTCATCATCTTGGTAGCTCCATTTCTATGTGAAAAGTCAGCTTTAGTGTTATCTCCTCACTTAACATCTTCCTGACCATCCACATACAAACCCTCCCTGTTCCACAAGCCTAAAGCCACAGTGCATGCTGTGTCAGGGTGCCATCACTCTGGCATATAATTGTGACCCTGCCCATGTCCACACTAGCCTGGGGCCTTTTATGAGGACGGGGACCATGTATAGGTTATCCATGCCTAGCACTTAGTGGTTGCCCAGTCAATGTTTGGAGAATTGCATCAATGACATGTCCTCTACATTAGGAAGCATATCATCTCCAGAGCTTCAAGGTATTCAGTTCAATCCAGTAAGTGTTTATTGAGCACCTATTATGTGCCTGACACTGTTCTGAATGCTTGGGATATGCCAATGAATAATAAAGACCAAGTCCCCTACCTTGGTGGAACTTGCATCCTAGCAGAGGGGAAAAGAAAATAAACAATGAACATATATTAATTAATTGTATATTTGTTAGAAGTGGTTGAGTGCTAAGGAAAAAGAAAAAAAAGTAAAGCAGGATAAGGGGCCCAAGAGTTCAGAGTGGTGGAGGCCTGCAGGATTAAAGAGGGGGCTCAGGGTAGGCGTTATGGGAAAGGTGGCATTTGAGCAGTCTTGCAAAACTGAGGGAGTTGCCCACCTGATGTCAGGAGAAAGGGTTCAGATGGGAGAAGCAGCCAGTGCAAAAGACTCCAGGTGGGAGTGTACCTAGTGGAGGCCAGTGTGAAGGAAAGTGAGCAAAGAGGAGAGTATCTGGAGAAAAAGCCAGACTTGTGATAGGACCGCATTTTGTAGAGCTTTAGGTGTTATTATAAGGACATTAGTTCTCATGCTTAGTGAATCTGGGAGTTATTGCAGGGATCTAGAGAGATTAAAGATAGATTTTAGCAGTATGAGTTCACTGAAATTTACTTAAGATTACATACTGAGTGGTTGATAATGTATTTAATGTTTCTTAAGAAACATACAACATATGTCAGATTTCTTAAGAAAAAAATCCCATCAAGTATAACGGACACTTTTCTCAAAATAATTCCTTTTTTCCAGGATCATGTATGATCACCTTTTTGTCTCTGCTGACTTGGTTTTCAATCCACATGACTTATTTCTCCTTTTTTCACACTACATTATAATGTCTCTTTTGAACAGCCATATCAACTGCTTGAGAAATAGACTGACTGCCATAAAATTTCCCATTAATTTAAAATGTGTGTTTTAAGTATGGAGGTTCCCTAAAAAACTAAAAATAGAACTATCATATGACCCAGCAATCCCATTACTGGGCGTATACCCTGAGAAAACCATAATTCAAAAAGAGACATGTAGCACAATGTTCATTGCAGCACTATTTACAATAGCCAGGACATGGAAGCAACCTAAGTGTCCATGGATAAAGAAGATGTAGCACATATATACAATGGAATATTACTCAGCCATAAAAAGAAACAAAATTGAGTTATTTGTAGTGAGGTGGGTGGGCCTAGAGTCTGTCATACAGAGTGAAGTAAGTCAGAAAGAGAAAAACAAATACCATATGCTAACACATATATATGGAACCTAAAAGAAAAAAGTGGTTGTGATGAACCTAGGGGCAGGACAGGAATAGAGACACAGACTTAGAGAATGGACTTGAGCACATGGGGAGGGGGAAAGGTAAGCTGGGATGAAGTGAGAGGGTAGCATTGACATATATACACTACCAAATGTAAAATAGATAACTAGTGGGAAGCAGCCGCATAGCACAGGGAGATCAGCTCGGTGCTTTGTGACCACCTAGAGGGGTGGGATAGGGAGGGTGGGAGGGAGGCACAAGAGGGAGAGGATATGGGGATATATGTATACATTCATATTCACTGATTCACTTCATTATACAGCAGAAACTAACACACCATTGTAAAGCAATTATACTCCAGTAAAGATGTTAAAAAATAAATTTTACATTAAATACATTCATTGAAAAATAATAAAATAAAATGTGGATAATAAGACCTACCCACTGCAAAGGGTTGGTATGAGGATTAAACTTTGAGTCATTATATATGAAATAGCTTCATTTTTTCTGAAATGTTATACAGATACAAGGGGGAAGCTTTCATTAACACAGATATCTCTGTTTTGCATTAAAAAATGTACCCAGCCTGTGGATTATACCAGGAATTAGCAAACTATGTCTTGTGGGCCAAACCTGACCTGCTGCCTGTTTTTGTAAATAAAGCTTTATTGGAACACACATACACACAAAATAAAATGTGTGTTTTAAACTCATAGAAGAAGAGATCAGATTTGTGGTTACCAGAGGCAGGGAGAGAGTGGGGAGGGGGGAGGGGGGGACCTGGGGAAAGGTAGTGAAAAGGTATAAACTTGAAGTTATAAGATAAATAAGTACTAGGGATGTAATGGACAACATGATAAATATAATTAACACTGCCGTATGTTATATATGAAAGTTAAGAGAGTAAATCCTGTGAGTTCTCGTCACAAGGAAAAAATTTTATGTATTTTCTGTAATTCTGTATCTCTATGAGATGATGGATGTTCACTAAACTTACATGGTAATTTTATGTTGTATGTAAGTCAAATCATGATGCTACACACCTTAAAAGGTGCTGTATGCGAATTATATTTCAATAAAACTAGAAGAAAAAATACCAAGAGAAAAAAATTTTAAAAATAAAATGTGCGTGTTGACTCCACTGAGGGGGCCTTAGTCTATATGGTGTATGCTGGTTACTCTGCTGGATTCAGTAGCTACTGAACAAAATCTTGCCGGCACTGCTAAGAAGTTCATATCTAATATAGAAACTGTTTATCAGAAAGCGAGAAGACAAATGCCATGAGGCAGAGGTCTGTGCCTGGCACCGTGGAGGTCTGATGGGGCAAGGCTAATTCTGTGCAAGTTAGGAAAGAGAGACCTCTTCTGCATGGCCTCATCCTCTTAGCCCATCTTTTACTCCAGCTGTTGCCATGGCAACCAACATCACACAGGTATAATCTGATAGCACTACACATCTCTCATTTTCTGTACCAGGACTTCTCTGACTCATGCACAGTCTGGGAAAGCAAGGATGTTAACATCCCATAAGGCAAATAATGACCCATGGGGAGTAGGATTTCATGAGTTAAATGCCCTTCTCTTCTATCCCACAGGTAATAATTCTGAAGTGCATCCTGTGCAGATCCTGAAACGATCCCTGTAGGATGGAGCCCCAATTGCTTACAGAAAGGAACAAAGCAATAACTTACTCTTCTATTGACTTGGTCTTCTTCACTGTTAATCTCTTTCCAGTCCTCCTTCATAATCTTTGGGACTCAGATAAATCACCCTCTTCAAGCCCTGGTCCCACACCCTTTTTTCCTGGGGAAGCCCAAGCTAATACAGTGGTGTTAGACCTGGGTTTTGAAAGTTGAGCATGAGTTTTCCAAGTATAGAGACAGGGAGAGTGCATCCCGGCAAAAGGAAAAAGCAGGAGCAAAGACATGAGGGCACGAACAGTACGAGGCACATCTAGGGATTTGCAGTAACCAGCTGTGGCTGAAGCATGGGGTGGTTTGGAGGATGTGAGGAGGAGAAATTCCTAATGGGAAGGTTTGTTGATTGAGAAATAACTTATCAGATACACTAAGCTGAGAACATTGAAAAAACATTCCCTCAAAAGTTTTGTTTGTTGTTTGTTTTTTCATCATAAGCACCTGCATTGTTCTTCATTTCTGGGAAATCAGTGGCCCATGGACTGGATAATAACTTTCAGCCATGCTGAAAGTTGAAGACAAAGTTGAATATTTCGGTGAAAGACCAAATTCTGGAAAATAAAACTGCTCTTAGTGTGCATATTATCTACAGTATGTAAAACAATTTACAACCATCTTACCATGACCAAAAGAAGGGGACCCCAAAAAATTTCAAGGAAGTAAAGTAAATGGAAATGAATTGTGTAATATGCATTGTTATTAATTAGTAAAATAGCAGTGAATTTCATTGTTTTATTATGATGAACAAAAAAGGTTTACAAGTGCTTTTGTGTAATAATTCCCACATTATTTACTTTTATTTACCCATTAGGTCTTAAATTCTTTAACCACAAATACTCTTAGGGAGGGGTGGTACATTTACATTTGAAAAGAAATTTTGGACCTCTTTATTTTAGTACTATGTTCTGATTTATATAGTAATGACCATATTTCATCAAATCTTAACTTCATTATAATGGATAGTAAGTTATTCCCTTATTTTATATGCCGTTAAGAATGAAAAAGCACCTGCATGCCACAACTAGAGAGCAGCCTGCGCCGCAGCGAAGAGCCCCACATGCCACAATGAAAATTCCGTGTGCATCAATGAAGATCCTGTGTGCCGCAACTAAGACTTGATGCAGCCAAAAAAATAAAATAAAATAAATTAATTAATTTTTTAAAAAATGAAAAAATACTGCCAATTACATTTTGACATGCATCCTGATTTCAGAGATTTGAGAAAATAGGCAACGTAAATTAGATGTCTGTAATTTCATTTCCCTTGCCTGATTGTGAGCTCTGGGGGAGATGGGAATTTGACTTGTTCAGCTTTGACTTTTTCTACCACTGGTACAGTTCCTGGTACATGTATAGTTGATATGTGTTCACCAAATGTTTGCTGAATTAAACTAAGCAGATCTCTATCTATCTTTACCCATGGTGGGTATCCTACCACAGACTAGGACATTCCTTGGGATGAGAATTTCATCACCCATCTCAGAACCCTGCATAACGTAATGACATAGACCTACTACTGTTCAGTATCAACAAAAATATCATATTACCATCTTCTTGTTTATACTCAGTTGAGAAGTCAAAGTGTGTGAAGATTTTCCACAATGTGTTTTATGTATGTTTGTCTCCATGCCACAGATCATATTCTATCACATGTATAAGAAAACCAAGGCCCTCTTTAAAAAAATCATTGTTTATAAGTGGTAGTAAAAATAATTTTGAAAGTACAGATATTGTGTTAATTGTTTACACGGGAAGGTGTGTTTGGGAGGCCATGTGCTGTTTGTAACTCTTCTAAGCCTTTGAAAGGATTTACGTAGAAAGAAAAAATTGGACATCAAGGAATTATTCATATACATTCTTTTGTGGTTTTCATTTAAGGCAGGAAGGGATTTTTCAAGGTTTTCCATGCTTTTATTTGATTTAATTTCATGCTCACTGAGGCCCATTTCCATCGCAGCCACCGACACCTTGAACTTGCTGTGATTTTCCTCTGCTAAGCAGCCCAGATGATATTTGGTAAGATTCTTGGCATCTAAGCTCCATGTCTTGGAAACAGACCTCCCTGCATTAGTGAAGATTCCGGGGCATTCTTCTTACTGATCCGACTAAGCCTTTGAAAATATACTATGACCACGAGGATTTTTCAGCCTTAGTCTGGATCTGGCATAAAAGGAGCTGGGGACCTTGGAAGGCTCTGATGCCTGGGGTGCAGTGGTTACACCTCATTAGCCCCAGAGCAGGGGCTCCTTTTCCCCCTTGCTCTTGTGGTCTACACCTTCCTATCCTGGCCCATGGCCTAGACTGCCCACGCCTCCGGAAGACAGCACTGTCATCTGACGTGCTTCCCGGGAGAGTACAGACAGACACACACCCACCCTCATACTACCGCTGCAGGGATTTCATCTTTATTTTTATTTTGTCTGCTCATGCTTGTCCTAACTTAAGAGCTTAGGTGGATTCTCTGAATGGGAAAACGTGATGTTTGCCAGAATGAACAGTGAATGGAGGAGTGGAAAGTGAACAGGAGGGAATTCTGGCTTTGCATTTACTGGCATGATGCATTTGAAAAGTACTCATCCTTACTGGGTCTCTGTTTCATCATCTGTAATGGTGGGTAAGGATCCCTACCTCTGAGGGCTGTTGGGAGGATGAAATGACATGAAACAAAATGAAATAAAGATAATGTAAGTGGAAAGGCTTAGCCCAGGGTATGACACAAGGTTAGGGTACTTAACAAATGTTATGCTGCCTCAGGCGACAGTTGTTCTTGGCTATGGCTCTCCTCCAAACACAATGCGTCTGGGTTTGACCATAATGTCTGCTGTAGGTCTGTGTTCAAAACAGTCGCTCCTTCAAATGGGCACTAGCTTGCCTGTGAGGTGCAGCTGAGAATGTCACTGGGGGACCAGGCCTTTGCTGTCTGCCCGGGGAGGAGAGCTCTGCATTTCTGGTTATCATGGCCCTTTGCTGTCAGTTGCCGCTTGAGATGACTGACATGGTCTGTATTAAATCTGAGATCATACGGCCTTGCCCACATCCTCCCCGTTCAGTGAGTAGGACAGACAGACTCTAAAGCTGTAGAATGATTTAAACATGAAATCTGAGGTCTAATAATTCCCCTTCATGTTGTGCAAGCCAGAAGGTTTAAAATCACACGAGAATGATTTAAGGGAAAAAAACACTCATTTCTGTTCTTGGCAAACACAAGCAGCTAATGCTTTGCTAGTCTGGTTTTCTTAAATGATCTTTACTTAGAGAAGGATCCATTGCCCAAAGAGAGTATCTGGGTCAGGAATGTGCCAGCGGGAAAGTGACTGGCACATGCTCTGGAGTTCAGATGGTTGGGGGCTCAAAGGCCTGCCCCGGTGTGTGCTGGCCTCAGAGGGAAGCCGGGCTTTAATGTGCCTTTACTGGATCTCGATGCTCCACCCAAGGATCTGGAAATGAAGAAATCCCTTTGCGCATTTGTCTCCTTCCCTTCAGATGACATATGCCAGCAAAGGGGTAGGGTCTCTGCTTAATACCCCTTGTCTTCTCTCTTTCTTTATTTTCTCTCTGCTTTCTTTCCCCCTTTCTCCATCCTTCTCCTGCCTCCCCTCTTTGAGTAAAATCTAGAGCAAAGTGTCAACTCAGAAGGCAAAGCTCTCTGTCTTCAACTCTTATGAACTGTGTGACCTGGAGCAAGTCACTTAACAGCTTTGAATCTTTTTTTAAAAGTATCTTGAAAAATAGAGGAACCATATTTTTCATGTATCCAAGCATTTGTAAATTAACTTATTAATCACATATCTACTAAATACCTTTGGATGCCAGGCCCTGGACTGAAGATACGGGGGATGTGGATACAAAGGTGATTAAAATACAGTCCCTACCCGATGGGTGATCACACTAGAGTGGAGAATGATACTCAACTCATAGTGCTGTTTCAAGATTAAATAAAATAATGCAGTTTAAAGTATTTTGTGAACTGAATAGTTCATTATGAAAAGTAAAATATTAACACTTCTGACTTCCTTTCAGTAACTTCTAAAAGGCTTAATTTCTGCCATCAAAATATCTCCTTGGGTTGACCTAGACTTTCAGATTGCAAGCCCTGTTGGAACTCGTGGAATAAAGAACACATGGCTATTATATTAGGTATGATGGACATTTGACATCTCCGGCAGAGACCTAAAGTAAAAGGGCTTAAATACTGCAGAAGTGTCTTTCTTTCTCATGTAACAAGCCATGCATTGGCAGACCAGGGCTGATGTAGCAGCCCCTCCTTGGGTCATTCAGTGGCTGCTTAAGGTATTGCCCTTCTTGGGATGATCCAACCTGGCAGAATCCAAGGTGGCTACCAGCATTACAGCTGAAAGTCAGCCAGTAAGGCAGAGGTAAGAGGCAAAATGGAGAGTACCCCTTCCCTTTGGGAAGTTACCTACCTCCTTCTGCTTATGTCCCATGAGCCAAAATTTAGAATTAGGTGACCTCACCTACTTTCAGGGGAGGCTGGGAAATGAAGTCTTTACCCTGGGCATCTGTCCCACCCCACATCCAAACTGTCAAATGTGTCCAGAATCCAACCCCTTCTCGCCATTACCCTGTTTTTACTATGGTCCAAGTCACCATCATTCTCCTTTGAATGACTGCAGTAGCCGCCTAACTGGCTTCCCTGCTTCTACTCTTGCTCTCACCTGGAATCTTCACTCAACACAGAATGAATCTTTTGGAAGTCCGATTTTTAACTTCTTTACTCAAAACTCTCCAATGGCAGGTGAGACTCTCAGGATGAGATTCCTGTTACCTGTGACCTTCTCCCCTCCTCCCTCACCCACTCCAGCCACACTTGCTTCCTTGCTGGTCCTCAGGATGGCAGACACACTCTTGTAGGATGCTTTTTACTGGCCATTCCTTCAGCCTGGAAGACCCTCCAACTGAGATATTTACATGGCTTATTCCCTCACCTCCTTCAAAACTATGCTCAAAAGTCACTTTCTCTTAGAGGTTTACCATTACTACCCTGTTTAAAATTGCAAGCCCCGTTTCCTTCCTCTACCTATCTACCTTATGTATATTTTTCATATTAAGCACATTTTCTACTATTTGGTATACTTTACTTATTTATTATCTTTACTGTTCTTGTGTATCTTCCTTTGCTAGAAAGACAGCTCCATGAACACAAGGATTTTTATCTTTCGTTTAAACTGATGCATTCCAGCACCTGGTACAGTGCCTGGTACCTAATAGATACTTAACAAATATTTGTTGAATATAAGATTGAATGAAGAGATGGAGTCAAACCCAGTTCTGAAATTTGAGTGCTGGATCCACTTTGTCTGAAATAAGACCAATTCTAGATTTTTAAGTTCCACAGGTCAACAAATTCATTTGAAAATTTTATTTAAGAAAAACTGTTTATTTAACTAAATCAATTAGAGTTGGGATTTTGTTATTTGCAAGAAAAGATCCCTGGCCTCCAGAGAGAGCTGATATAGACTGGGAAATAATGGAAGACCTCTCTGAGGAAGTAACAGTTAAGCTGACACTTGAAGGATGAATAGGAACTGGTCAAACCAGGATCAGGGAAGAGGATGAGCAGTGCAGGGAGAGTATTCCAGGCTGGTAGGTGATGGGAGCCCCAGGGCAGGCAGGCATTGAAAGCTGTCTGTTGAGACTGAAATATGATGAATGAGATGGAGAAGGGTGTGAGATGGAGCCAAGAGGTGAGCTGAGGCCAGATCACAGGAGGGCCATGGAAGCATGAGGGAAGATTTTTAATGATATTCTGAGGACAACGGAAAACACATTACGGGTTTTAAGCAGGAAAGTGACATGATCTAGCATATTTTTCTAAAAGATCACTTTGGGTATTGGGTGGTTAATGTATTTGTGTGTGTGTGTGTGTGTATTTTGGGGAGAGTATTGTGAAAATGGGGAAGATCAGGGATCCAGATGAGGTATGATAGTTGTTTGGATGTGAGTAGTGGCAATAGAGAGAAGCAGATGAAATTGAAATACATTTTGTAGGTATCATCAACAGGATTTGGTGACAGATTGGCTATGGGTGTGAGGAAGAAGGAGGCAACAAGAATAACTCTTAGGTTTTTGGCTTGAGCAACGCAAGGGATGCAGGTGCTGTCTGCTGAGATGTGAAGACTGGAGCTGGAGCAGGTTGAGGGAGAAGCCCTCAGTCAGAGGCAATGTGGCCTGATGCAAAATGCTTCTTGGCTGAGTATAGATGATGTTTTCTACCATAGTTAGGCACTGATATATCTTGAATATATTTGTTGGACAATCAATTTATTGCGGCACATTAAAATTCCTTTTCCATGAGAGAAAGGAGGAACGCACTACATTTGCTCTATTTTTCTCTGCAAATGATGTGGCTGAGGTAAATTTCCTCAGAGTAAGAACATGATCCCAGCCAAGATTGTGTCATGCTGGGATCGCGGTGTTGAGGGCAGTGATTGTTCTTAGAGGTGTATTCAAGGAATAGTTAGAGCACCCCCTGCTGGGGAGGTTAAAGAAGGCCTCCAGCATCACATGGGCAATTGGAGTAGATGGTCTTTGTGGCCCTTCCAACGTTGGGGTTCTGTGATTCAGTGGGATAGCCAATGAGAAGGGTAACAGAAAGCAAAATCTGGAAGGGATGAAGGAGGCCCCTGGGATGAAACAAGTTACTAAGTGGTTTCTAAGAACTCATTCATGTCTTAAAAGTAAGACATTTACTCCCTTAGGGCAGCCTGGGTTTTTGAGCCACCTCTGTAGACTTATCGTCTTCCCAGTATCAAAATAAGAATACACAAGTGGAGGTTACAATTTTGAAATAGTATAACATTTTTTGGAGTCTAAATTTACGGTGAGGGCAAGGAAGAACGTAAAGTTTATTGCTTTTGGAACTTAAAAGTGGGAGTTGTAGAGCCAGACAGACTGAAGTTTGAACCTACTCTGTCATGTACCAGCTGTATGATCTTTAACAAATTACTTAAACTCTCTGGGCCTCACTTTTTCCTTATGTAAAGTACAGTCAATCCTTAATATCCAGAGGGGATCATTTCCAGGACCCCCTTGGATACCAAAATCTGCTGATGCTCAAGTTCCTTATATAAAATGGCCCAGTATTGCATATAATTTACACACACCCTCCAGTGTACTTTAAATCATCTCTAGATAACTTATAATACCAAATACAATGTAATGCTATGTAAAGAGTTGTAAATACAATGTAAATGCTATGTATATGGTTGCCAATGCAGCAAATTCAAGTTTTACTTTTTGGAATTTTCTGAAATTTTTTTCAATTATTTTTGATTTGAGGTTGACTGAATCCGCAGATGTGTAACACGTGGATACAGAGGGTCAACTGTGGAGGAATTTATAGTTCCTGCCCCATAGGATTGTTGTAAGGACCAACTGAAATGGATTCTGGCATGGAGTAAATGCTCAAAAAACATTAGCCTATGAGCACTTGGTGCTCAAATGACCTGTTTTACAAACATCCTAGAAACTATAGAAAAGTTTGAAAAAAGTATCACTTAGAATAAACATTTTAAACCTTTCTTCCATGTGCTTTTTTGTTCTGTACATTTGTATTATATAGTTATGATTGTATTGAATTTTGTATTCTGCTATATTAGTCTGCTTGGTATGCTATAACAAAATACCATAAACCGAGTGGTTTAAGAAACAGACATTTATTTCTCACAGTTCTGGAGGCTGGGAAATCTATGATCAAGATGTGGTAGATTTGGTGCCTGGAGAAAGCCACTTCCTGGCTTGCAGACAGCCACCTTCTCTCTGGGTCCTCACATGGCCTTTCCTTAGTGCATGCTCCTGGAGAGGGAGATGGATCTTCTTCTTCTTCTGATTCAGGCACTAATCCCATAATGAGGGCCCCACCCTCATGATCTAATATAAACCTAATCACCTCTCAAAGGCTCCACTCAAATACCATCACACTGGGAGCTAGGGCTTCAACATAAGGGTTTGCGGGGGCGGGGACACTAGCATTCAGTCCACAACACTTGCTCTTTCTCTTAATACTATTAGACCGTTAACATTCTCCCTATTATTTTTTATTGTTGTTTCCCTAATAAGAGTTTTATTATTTTTTAATGATAATCTTATTGAGACATAATTCATATACCATAAAATTCACACTTTAAGGTGTTTTATCAAAGTCACAGAGTGTGTAACCATCACCACTATCTAATTTTATTTATTTATTTATATTTAGCTTTAAGATCTAATAGGAATTCTTTTATTTTTTCCAGGTTTATTGAGCTATAATTGATATACAACATAGTACAAGTTTAAGGTATACAACATGATGATTTGATACATTATATATGGCAAAATAATTATCATCACAGTCACTAGCTAACACCTCTATCCCATCATATAGTTACCATTTCTTTTTTGTGGTAAGAACATTTAATAAGTTTAGCAACTCAACTTTCAAAATATAATACAGTATTATTAGCTTTAATCATCATGCTGTACATTGGATTCCTGGAACTTGTTAATCTTATAACTGAAAGTTTGTGCCCTTTGACCAATATCTCCCCATTTCTCCCACCCCCCAGCCCCTGGGAGCCACAACTCTATTCTCTGTTTCTCTGAGTTCAGCTTTTTCAGATTCCATATATAAGTGATATCATACAGTATTTGTCTTTCTCTGTCTGACTTATTTCACTTAGTATAATGCCCTCAAGTTTCATCCAAGTTGTGGCAAATAGCAGGATTTCCTTTTTTCTCATGGCTGAATAATATTCCAGTGTGTGTGTGTGTGTGTGTTGTGTGTATCTCATATTTCTTTATCCATTCATCTGTTTTGTTTTGTTTTTTAACATGGGTATAGTTGTTTTACAATGTTGTGTTAGTTTCTGCTGTACAATGTAGTGAATCAGCTTATATGTATACATATATTCCCTCCCTCTTGCGTCTCCCTCCCACCCCCTCATCCCACCCATCTAGGTCACCACAGAGCACCGAGCTGAGCTCCTTGTGCTATATAGCAGGTTCCCACTAGCTAGAAAACCATAAACGAGATGAAAAGACAACCCTCAGAATGGGAGAAAATATTTGCAAACAAAACAACTGACTTTGGATTAACCTCCAAAATATACAAACAGCTCATGCAGCTCAATATCACAAAAAACAAACAACCCAATCAGAAAATGGAGGGGAAGACCTAAATAGACATTTCTTCAAAGAAGACATACAGATGGCCAAGAGGCACATGAAAAGATGCTCAACATCACTAATTATTAGAGAAATGCAGATCAAAACTACAATGAGGTATCACCTCACACCGGTCAGAATGGCCATCATCAAAAATTCTACAAACAGTAAATGCTGGAGAGGATGAGGAGAAAAGGGAACCCTCTTGCACTGTTGGTGGGAATGTAAATTGTTCCATTCATCTGTTGATGGACACTTAGGTTGTTTCCATATCTTGGCTATTGTGAATAATGCTGCAATGAACATGGGGGTGCAGATATCTCTTCAAGATCCTGCTTTCATTTCCTTTGCCTATATACCAAGAAGTAGAATTGCTGGATTATATGGTAGTTCTATTTTTAATTTTTTGAGGAACCTCCATACTGTTTTCTATAGCAGCTGCACCAGTTTACATTCCCACTAACAGCGCACAAGTGTTCCCTTTTCTCAGCCTCACTGACACTTGGTATCTCTTGTCTTTTTGACAATAGACATTCTAACAGGTGTGAGGTGATATCTCATTGTGATTTTGATTCACATTTCTCTGATGATTAGTGATGTGGAGCACCTTTTCATGTACTTGTTGGTCATTTGTATGTCTTCTTTGGAAAAATGTCTATTCTCTGCGCATTTGTTTTTGTTTTTGGCCAGGCCGCGTGGCACACAGGATCTTAGTTCCCTGACCAGGGATTGAACTGGTGCCCCCTGCAGTGGAAGTGCAGAGTCATAACCACTGGACCACCAAGGAAGTCCCCTGCACATTTTTAAATTAGGTTGTTTGTGTTTTTGCTATTAAGTTGTATGAGTTCTTTATGTATTTTGGGTATTAACCCCTTATCAGATATATGATTTGCAAATATTTTCTCTCATTCTGTAGGGTGCCTTTTCATTTTGTTGATTATTTCTTTTCCTGGGCAGAGGCTTTTTAGTTTGATATAGTCTAACTTATCTATTTTTGCTTTTGTTGCTTGTGCTTTTGGTGTCATGTCCAGGAAATTCCTGCCAAGAAGCTTTTTCTCTGTGTTTTCCTCTAGGAGTTCTACAGTTTCAGGTCTTATGCTTAACTCTGTAATCCATTTTGAGTTAATTTCTTTGAGTAGTGTAAAATAGGGGACCAACTTTATTCTTCTGCACATGATTGTATCACTATCTAATTTTAGAACATTTTCTTCACCTCAAAAAGAAACTCCACACCCATCAGCAGCCATTCCCAATTTGCCCCCTCTTCCCAGCCCCAGGCCACCACTAATCTACTTACTGTCTCTATAGATTTGCGCATTTTGAGTATTTCATATATATGGATTCATATATATGTCATGGTACAATATGTGGTGCTTTGTGACTGATTTCTTTCACTTAGCATAATGTTTTCAAGGTTCATCTATGTTGTAGCACGAATCAGTACTTCATTCCTTTTTATTGCCAAATAATATTCCATTGTACTATAGTTTGTTTATTCATTCTTCAGTTGATGGGCATTTGTGTTGTTTCCATTTTTTTGTTTTATGAAAAATGCTGCTCTCAACATTTGGATTGTCTCTATTCTAAATTCTGTGTAGACATATTTTTGCATAGCACCCATGGATAATTTAAACTAGAGTTTACCTAATGACTTCCATATCGTTGGACATTTAGGTTGTGTTTTTTTCTGTCATTCTAAATATTTAAAGTCTAAAGTTTACTTTAATTGTTATGTCCTAGTGGTTATATTCGTATTTATGGTGCTCTCATGATTAATATAGTTACATCCATTTTACTTGCTTAGTACTTGAGGCTGATCTTGCTAATAGCATTTTATTTTTCTTCCTTGCTACCATCTTGGTTCCTGATGACTGGTCCTAGAGCTCCTTGCAAAAGTGACTTGCACCTTATAAATGGACTTTTTTCTTGATCCAGCTCATCAATAATTTCCCATCCATGTCAGTTATAAGCAGAACCAATCATTATACTCCATCCCTTTTATCAGAACAACCCAAACTGAGTCAGTAGGAGTTTTTCTCTGGAGCTTTTTCAAACTTGCTCTGGGGAAGGAGTCCCTCAGTCTCTGGCCATGAAGCTGCCAGAATGTGAGTCCACACATAGAATTCTGGTCAGAAAGAATGACATCATTCCATAGAGGTGAGGAACAGAGAGAGACAGCACTGATGAGGTTTGAATCTGTGGCTCCAGGTGTCCCTGTGGTCAGGTACATTCCTATTCTTCTGTGGTTTGACCAACGATCCCCATCCCTAGATTTTTGGTTTAATCCACTTCATGTAGGATTTCTGGACAGAATCTTTATTTACAACTTAACTTAAGGTGGGGATACAATCCCATTTCTCAGGAGCATTCAGATCAAATGCCAAATGAACACATCCACAATTAACAGCAAAATGTTAAGGGTGGATATGTTTTCTATAGATATTTTTCTATTGTGCAATATGGTTGAGAGAAGATGGAACTGGATTCATACAGACTTGTCTTCATATCTTGTCTCTGCCATTTATCAGCTGTGTGACTTCAGGCAAGTTATTTAACCTTTGGAAATCTCAGCCTCCTCCCCTGTAAAACAGAGATGATAGCCCCCTCACAGAGTTGTGGTGGGGCTTAACTAAGATAATGTATATTGTGATCTATGTTAATACGTATTACTAGAGATTCATTTTCCATCTTCAGCAATTCTTTTGCCTAAGATTTTATTAATAAGGCAATGGAGGAATACCAAATGCAATGGTGAAATTCACCCATAAGCTAAGTCATAAAAATTTTTCAAATTTTGTGCTTACACTTGAATGCTCAAAGAAGATGGTTATCAGAAAATGATGTCCTCAGTGCCTCTGCTTTCTTCCCTACACAACATTCTGGTTGCCTGCTCCATTTCCCTGCCTCTAGATGCATTGCCTATGAGGCAAGTGCCTGAAAGTATTTCAGTTATAGTTATATGTCTAGGACACAGGTGCTGATTCAGAGAAGGCTCCCAATAAAGACATGCTGAATGAATGACTTGATGGATGAATGAATTAAAAATAATCATGGGGCGGAGGTGGGAAAACACCATATTTGTCACCTTAACAGAATTTCCATTCTCTTTCTATGTCTTGAGCAGCAAGAATGATTGGAAGCAACACAATAGTAACTAAAAATAAATAAATAAATAACAAAGGCCCAACAAATTTAATAAAGCAGATACACACTGTTGGCTTCCCAGGGGTCGAGGAAATTAGAAGTCATGTTTGAGTTGTGTACAGGATATGATGGCAGTCTCCAGTCTCCAGGGCTTTGTTTACCAGCCGCTTTTGGCAGAAAGTTGTCTTGATCTTTGTGAGAAGTAATGTAAGCAAACCGTCAAACATGTCAAGAGAAAACCAGCAACTTACCAACCATGATTATAATTGCCTTAGTTTGTTTGTAAGTTTGAGGATATTAAACACATTATTAGCAACATGAGCAAGAATTCCATATCAGTAAGGGTACAGGGCAAGTTGGGAACCTGCTTAGTACCTAACCATTTACTCTACTGATTGTCAGAGCTGTAAGGGAGCTTGGGGTTCCTCTGCAATGCCAGTCCCAGCACTCCCCACTATTGGTTCTGGACCAGTTGGGTCAAAGAGAAGACAATGAAAATATCAGATCTGGCCTGGAGAAAGTAGCCTCAGCCTGAAGCCAAACTAGATTCCTCTTTACTTATCAACCCAATCACAGGTAAGATCAGCAAGGCAAGTAGCCCTCACCACCAAGGAACAGCCACTGACCTCACAGAGGAGGAGGAGGAGAATGCTCACAGGTCACACAAAAAAAGAAGGAAACAAGGGCAGGCCGTGTGTGAACAGCAACCCTGAATACCTTAACCTTGGCCAGTATAGGACTGTAGACTGATTAATGGAGCTTAAACTATTGGCAAACCACCAATCACTAATAAGTTAGTAAGGGCAGAAAGACTGGAAATCTTACTCTAGCAGAATGTTCCGGCTATCTATTTGTGCTTAACAAATTGCCCTGTAATGTAGTGGCTAAAACAACAATATAGTATTTTCTCTTAGAATTCTGCTGTTGAGAGGCTTAGCTGGCTGGTTTTTGCTCAGGGTCTTTCACGTGGTTATCGTTAGAGATGGTGGCTGGCATTGGGGTCATCTGAAGACTTCTTCACTTATGCCTGGCACCTGGGATGGGATGACTGGTCCAGTGGGGGACTGGTGGGGCATCTCTCCTCCACTGCTTTCTCTACTCTTCTGGTGTGGGCTTCCGCACAGCATGGAGGACATAGAGTAATCAGTACATGGCAGATGGCACTGAAAATTTTCGAAGAGGCCTGGGTGAAAACTGCAAGATTTCTTATGACCTAGTTTTATGAGTCCAACAACATGACTTCTGCTACATTCTATGGTCAAGTAAGAGATTGAGCCCAGCTCAGATTGAGGGGAGGCACATTCAACTCCACCTCTCATTAAGAGGAATAGTACAAAATTTGCGGCCATCTTTAGTTTACTTCACAGAAGTTCCTTCATGGAAAAATGAGGGAAGGGAGATAGAAGCTAACAATTATTGAAATATTCTATGTCAGGAGCGCACTGCAAATATCACTACTGATTCTCACAAAGACCCTGCCAAGTAAATGTTATTATCCCCATTTTACTAGTGAGGCAGCTGAGGCCCAGAGATTAGGTGACTTGCTGAACACTAGGTGGCAGAGTTAAAATTCAAACTCAGTTATGCCTGATTCCAAAATGTTTTTCTTTCTGCTACACTGCGCTATCATTCATCTATTATGAACCTCTCATTATATGGAGAACATAGAAGGTAACTTAAGTGCCTGTGAACTGGTGGATTTCAAGAGAATCACTTTAATGATGGTTTCACTGGCCCAAAATTTGCTCTTGTTCAATATTAAATGAATTGATATTAAGCAAATCTCATCCTCTACCTCATGGAATGCACCATAAGGTTGGAAAGACTGCTGTTAACCAAGAGCTCATCAAGAGAGATTTTCCAATGGCACAACCATGGAGGAGAGCCTACCATAGAGAATGGGATTTCACAGAAGCCCCTCTCTCACCATACTCCCAGGGTTCCCACTTAGAACGCTAAATCTCTCTCATGCTATCCTAGAATCAAAACCAAAATCATTATGTTTAATAAGTTCTAGAATCAGTGGTTCTTAAGTCTACAGCACCCACTTTTAATAATAAACATTTAAAATACCTCTTTAAAAATCCTGAAATGGAATTCATACTCCCGACCCATAAAGCTCAAAAACAACCACAAAGAAAAAATAAAAGGATGCTATTTATAATAAAATGATATGTATTTTAAAAAGTAATTCTTAGAAAAGCACAACCTTCCGAGATGGAACCAGGAAGAAATAGAAAATATAAACAGTCTAATCACAAGCCCTGAAATTGAAACTGTGATTAAAAATCTTCCAACAAACAAAAGCCCAGGGCCAGACGACTTCACAGGCGAATTCTATCAAACTTTTAGAGAAGAGCTAACAGCTATCCTTCTCAAACTCTTCCAAAATATAGCAGAGGGAGGAACACTCCTAAACTTATTCTACGAGGCCACCATCACCTTGATATCAAAACCAGACAAAGACGTCACAAAAAAGGAAAACTAGAGGCCAATATCACTGATGAACATAGATGCAAATATCCTCAACAAAATACTAGCAAACAGAATACAACAGCACATTAAAATGCTCATACACAAAAGGATCATATACAAAAGGATCAAACCCCATGATCAAGTGGGGTTTATCCCAGGAATGTAAGGATTCTTCAATATATGCAAATCAAGCAATGTGATACACCATACTAACAAACTGAAGGATAAAAACCATATGATCATCTCAATAGATGCAGAAAAAGCTTTTGACAAAATTCAACACCCATTTATGATAAAAACTGTCCAGAAAGTAGGCATAGAGAGAAGCTACCTCAACATAATAAAGGTCATATATGACAAACCCACAGCCAACATTGTTCTCAATGGTGAAAAACTGAAACCATTTTCTTTAAGGTCAGGAATGAGACAAGGTTGTCCACTCTTGCCACTCTTACTCAGCATAGTTTTGGAAGCCCTAGCCACAGCAATCAGTGAAGAAAAGGAAATAAAAGGAATCCAAATAGGAAAAGAAGAAATAAAACTGTCACTGTTTGCAGATGACATGACACTATACACAGAGAATCCTAAAGATGCTACCAGAAAACTACTAGAGCTAATCAATGATTTTGGTAAAGTAGCGGGATACAAAATTAATGCACAGAAATCTCTTGCATTCCTATACACTAATGATGAAAAATCTGAAAGAGAAATTAAGGAAACACTCCCATTTACCATTGAAACAAAAAAGAATAAAATACCTAGGAATAAACCTACCTAAGGAGACAAAAGACCTATATGCAGAAGACTATAAGACACTGATGAAAGAAATTAAAGATGATACAAATAGATGGAGAGATATACCATGTTCTTGGATTGGAAGAATCAACATTGTGAAAATGACTATACTACCCAAAGCAATCTACAGATTCAATGCAATCCCTATCAAACTACCAATGGCATTTTTCACAGAACTAGGACAAAAAATTTCACAATTTGTATGGAAACACAAAAGACCCCGAATAGCCAAAGCAATCTTGAGAAAGAAAAATGGAGCTGGAGGAATCAGGCTCTCTGACTTCAGACTATACTACAAAGCTACAGTAATCAAGCCAATATGGTACTGGCACAAAAACAGAAATATAGATCAATGGAACTGGATAGAAAGCCCAGAGATAATCCCACGCACATATAGTCACCTTATCTTTGATAAAGGAGGCAAGAATATGCAATGGAGAAAAGACAGCCTCTTCAATAAGTGGTGCTAGGAAAACTGGACAGCTATATGTAAAAGAATGAAATTAGAACACTCCCTAACACCATACGCAAAAATAAACTCAAAATGGGTTAAAGACCTAAGTGTAAGGCTAGACACTATAAAACTCTTAGAGGAAAGCATAGGCAGAACACTCTATGACATAAATCACAGCAAGATCCTTTTTGACCCACCTCCTAGAGAAATGGAAATAAAAACAAAAATAAACAAATGGGACCTAATGAAACTTAAAAGCTTTTGCACAACAAAGGAAACCTTAAACAAGACAAAAAGACGACGCTCAGAATGGGAGAAAATATTTGCAAACGAAGCAACTGACAAAGGATTAATCTCCAAAATATACAAGCAGCTCATGCAGTTTAATATCCAAAAAACAAACAACCACATCCAAAAATGGGCAGAAGACTTAAATAGACATTTCTCCAAAGAAGAGATATAGATTGCCAACAAATACATGAAAGGATGCTCAACATCACTAATCATTAGAGAAATGCAAATCAAAACCACAATGAGGTATCACCTCACACCGGTCAGAATGGCCATCATTAAAAAATCTACAAACAATAAATGCTGGAGAGGGTGTGGAGAAAAGGGAACCCTCTTTTATTTTTATTTTTATTTTTTTTAACATCTTTATTGGAGTATAATTGCTTTACAATGGTGTGTTAGTTTCTGCTTTATAACAAAGTGTATCAGTTATACATATACATATGTTCCCATATCTCTTCCCTCTTGCGTCTCCCTCCTTCCCACCCTCCCTATCCCACCCCTCTACGTGGTCACAAACCACCGAACTGATCTCCCTGTGCTATGCAGCTGCTTCCCACTAGCTATCTATTTTATGTTTGGTAGTGTATATATGTCCACACAACTCTCTCACTTTGTCACAGCTTACCCTTCCCCCTCCCCTCTTGCACTTTTGGTAGGAATGTAAATTGATACAGCCACTATGGAGAACAGTATGGAGGTTCCTTAAAAAACTAAAAATAGAACTACCATATGACCCAGCAATCCCACTACTGGGCATATACCCTGAGAAAACCATAGTTCAAAAAGAGTCATGCACCACAATATTCATTGCAGCACTATTTACAATAGCCAGGACATGGAAGCAACCTAAGCGTCCATCGACAGATGAATGGTTAAAGAAGATGTGGCACATATATACAATGGAATATTACTCAGCCATAAAAAGAAATGAAACTGAGTTATTTATTTGTAGTGAGGTGGATGGACCTAGAATCCTATACAGAGTGAAGTAAGTCAGAAAGAGAAAAACAAATACCATATGCTAACACATATATATGGAATCTAAAAGAAAAGAAAAAAAAAATAAATTGCCATGCATATCTAAGAATTTCCCTGTAGGTACATTCCCATATGTATAAGAGGATATAGACTAAAATTTATTCACTTAATATTATTTGTGATAACAAAACACTGGAAACAAAATTAATGTCCTTCAGTAAGAGAATAAATTACATTTTATCCACACACACACACAAATAAAATAAAATAAAAAATAAAAGAATAAAATGGTTCTGATGAACCTAGGAGCAGGACAGGAATAAAGACGCAGATGTAGAGAATGGACTTGAGGACACGGGGAGGGGGAAGGGTAAGCTGGGACAAAGTGAGAGAGTAGCATTGACATACATACCCTACCAAATGTAAAATAGATAGCTAGTGGGAAGCAGCTGCATAGCACAGGGAGATCAGCTCAATGCTTTGTGACCACCTAGAGGGATGGGATAGGAAGGGTGGGATAGGGAGGGTAGGAGGGAGACACAAGAGGGAGGGGATATGGGGATACATGTATACATATAGCTGATATATGTATGCATATAGCTTTGTTATACAGCAGAAACTAACACAACATTGTAAAGCAATTATACTCCAAAAAAGATGTTAAAAAAAATAAAAAGTAGATGCTTGAACACATCTACATTATAAGATGTACACTGTTAATAGTTCTCAAATTGTGATGAAGGACTTTTTTTTTTTTAACTTTTATCTACCATGCGCTGATACTTTCATTAAATATAATAAAACTATTGCTGTATGTAATCCACAATTGCTAAGAAGGTTCCCAAAGTTTACTTTCACTTTTTGTACGTACCTGACCAAGGACTGGTAAGAGTTGATAGGTGAGCTCTGGTCCGTGGATCCCACTTTGAGTAGCACTGCATTAGGTCAAGTAATATTCTTAACAGCCCTATCGGGTAGATATTATTCAGAATCTTCATATTGTAGAGGAGAAAGGCCCTGAGAGGTTAAATAAGTTGTCTAGAACTCAGATTCAGACCCAGGTGTTTTGGCACATGGACATTGCAGGACTTACAGTCCTGCATTTAAGATTTAGTACCCCTGGGGTGTGCACAGTCTATTGGAAGAAACAGACAGATAAATAATAGGTTAATTATTTTTTATCTTAAAATTTTTATTATCAAGCAAAAATCTAGGTGTAAAACTATCACCCCACTGAAATTGCCTTCAGCTCCAAAATCCCTCTCCAGTCAGGTGCTCAGGAATTCACTTGTCTTACCTCAATATGAGTGACACAAATCTTGGAACCATCCAAATCTCTTGTTCCTCATTCTGACTCTCTAACCAGCCCTCATGTTGAACAGATCTGTGGGATGGGGGGAAATGACCATTCTCATGTCCAAGTTCAACATCTTTTCGAGCAACATTTGTGCCCTTCCTGAAGGAGTGCGGAGGGGACATGACAAGAAAGTAATTGGTGCATCTGTTCTCACGTCTGCTTGTGAGCCGCCTGTGATCACAAACAACTCATCTGGGGGCACGTCAGTCTCTCCCCCAGAGGTACCACCCCCGCACCAGTTGTGGACCGCACACTCTGGTGTGTGAATCACCTCCCAGGATGAGCAACTGTTGACTCACAGCTTTGGAGAGCTTCCTCTTGAAACGGCAGTTGCCCTAAAGCCTTGGAAAGAGAGCAAAACAACTTTTGAAGGAAATGAACGCCATCCCTTTGTGAGGCTGTTACAGCTGGAAATGGGCCCCACTTCCTATCAGCAAAAGCATCCAAGTGTCTGCAGGCTCCTGAGGCCTGGACCTACCACAGCTCAATGGGCAGCTTCCTGAGCCTTTCTAGCAGTGCTACTCAAGGGGCTCTGAGACCTAATTATTTAGGAGAGACATTTATTGAGAAATTACTATATGCCTGGCACTATACAAAATAATCTACATACACTATTTCATTTTATTCTCAAAAAAATAGTGTAAGGTAGATTCTATTATGATTTCCATTTTACAATTCATTTAAACTGAGGCACAGAGTGTTTAAGAACTTATCAAAAGCTAGAGAGCTGGAAAGTGGAAGAGCCAAGGCAATTTGGCCCCAGAGTGTTTGCTCTCAAGTGCTGAGTCTTAGTGAACATTCAGCATCAGGGGAGGGACCTCATCATCCGTGGGAGTGTTCTTTGACATTTATTAAACACCTGCTTTGGCCTCAGTTATGCTACAGAATGATGCAAAGAACATGGCATCACACCTGGTAAGTTCCTCAACTTTTCATAGCACCTGTATTCTCATCTTGTGATAGGGATTTTATGTCTCCTTACAGAGTCTGGGGTTAGATCCAAGAAGATAAAGTATCAAAAGCACATCATGCATGCCTGGCCTGTGCAGATACCCACACATATTATTCACCCAAGACATATGTGAAACACATGTTACAGGGATAACACAAGTTATCCTCCCCCAAGACACACATGAAAAACTCAAAGAATGTGTAGTTGTGTGAACAAGAGAGACACATAACTGACGCTTATAAAGTGATTAGAACTCTAGTGGAAACATGTTCGATTTTAGGGTAATGCAAACAAGAATTGTGATTAGATTGTAAATCTTATGTGCCTTATCTACTTTAGACCTAACAGTCCTATGCTTTGGTATTATTTTGCCCACTTAATAGGTGAGGGCATTCTGTATTCGTGATACTGAGGAAGGAAACAAACTCCATGAAAGGAAGAGTTTTTGGAGGCATAATTACAGACACTGTTGACTGAGCATCTACTGTGTTCTGGGCTTGTTTATATACTGTCCTGAGGTCTCACAATGGGAATTACTACTCACAATTTACAGTGAGGAAACTGAAACTAAGAGAGTTTAGGAAACTTGCCTAAGGTCTGAAATCTAGTGAGTCTCAAAAATTGCTTTGTAGTAAAGGATGATACTGATGCTGGGTTTGCAATGTGAATGTCAAATTGTATGTCAACACATTTGGTATCACTTTGCAATTTATTTCAAGCTGTCCATGATTTCCTGCCTTTTAAGTACATTTTATTTTGTTTAGGCCTCTGGATGTGTAATGACAAAAGTACATTTTAAATCCTTCTAGGTTTCTTCTGGAAAACAGGCTTGAGAGTGAAGGTGGCAGCTGGACACATCTGTGAGCCCAAAAGCCCAGAGGTTGACCGTGGATGAAATGCACCATGAGTCCTGTTTGGTGGGTCAAGCAGGTGGACTCAGGCACAAGGTGAAGGTGTATGTTTAGTGGAAGAAGAGGTTCTACGTTTTCAATTGGTTCCCCCACAGTCTTGCAATGAATTCCACATGGATCTCTGAATAACTGAATGTGAATAATGAGAGTTTTCAAGATTTCTGAGAAGCACTGACCAGCCGCTGTCAACCCAAATTATGGACCCTTCAAGCATAGTGATGCACTAGCATAGGGAACATGTTTGACCCAAGAAAAATCCAGAAAATAGATGGAGTTAAAGATCTGGTTCATCTAGTATATGGCTGAGATTTCATGTCATCAGGTATGTTTGCTATCAAGCCTATGGCCGTGTTTCCACACGGGCAGTAGTTTGAGACATTCAGCAAAACCAAACATGAGGCTTGGTGCTGTTACCAGGTTGGAATGCCATGCTCACAGCCATGGAAAACGAAGGCTGGATCTGGTGAAATGATTTTTCTTTCTTGTTTTACTTATCATCTAAGAAACCAAAAGTTTATGAGAAAAGACTGTTGGGATACCCTCTCACTGTATGTGTTAGAGCCTGGATCTGAACCCAGGTCTGTGTGACTCTAAATGCCTGTGTTCAACTTACATAGCTATTCTCTTCTCTGACAATGTGATATTTAAGCTGAGTTGTGACAAGTGAGCAGACATTTTCCAGATGTATTAACAGGCAAAAGACATTGTAAACAGAAGGAACAGCACATATATGAACAAGACCTTGAACTGTGGGCTGAAGGGCCAAGATAATGTAAGGTTACACTGATAGCGTAAGGGAAGACTTGCTGTAAGATATATTTGAATACATTGAAATATGTGTCTTGTCATTTATTCACTCACTTGGTAATTCAACAGATATTTATTGAGTGCCTCCTATAAGCCTGGTAACATTGTCAAATTAGAATCGGAAATTACGAGACACCTCTGTCAAGATATCACTGCTTCTTAGCTCTAGAACTTCCTCTTCTGCTTTAAAACAAACAAGTCTACAGACTTTTGTTGTTGTTGTTGTTAACCTGAAAAGCTTAAATTATATATGTAACTTTTTAAAAATTTCTTTTTTATTTCTTTTTTAACATCTTTATTGGAGTATAATTGCTTTACAATGGTGTGTTAGTTTCTGCTTTATAACAAAGTGAACCAGTATACATATACATATATCCCCATATCTCTTCCCTCTTGCATCTCCCTCCCTCCCACCCTCCCTATCCCACCCTTCTAGGTGGTCACAAAGCACCGAGCTAATCTCCCTTTGCTATTCAGCTGCTTCCCACTAGCTATCTATTTTACGTTTGGTAGTGTATATATGTCCATGCCACTCTCTCACTTTGTCACAGCTTACCCTTCCCCCTCCCCATATCCTCAAATCCATTCTCTAGTAGGTCTGGGTCTTTATTCCCATCTTGCCCCTAGGTTCTTCATGACCATTTTTTTTCCCCCTTAGATTCCATATATATGTGTTAGCATATGGTATTTGTTTTTCTCTTTCTGACTTACTTCACTCTGTATGACAGACTCTAGGTCCATCCACTTCATTACAAGTAACTCATTTTTGTTTCTTTTTATGGTTGAGTAATATTCCATTGTATATATGTGCCACATCTTCTTTAACCATTCATCTGTCCATGGACACTTAGGTTGCTTCCATGTCCTGGCTATTGTAAATAGAGCTGCAATGAACATTTTGGTACATGGCTTTTTGAATTATGGTTTTCTCAGGGTATATGCCCAGTAGAGGGATTGCTGGGTTGTATGGTAGTTCTATTTTTAGTTTTTTAAGGAACCTCCATACTGTTCTCCATAGTGGCTGTATCAATTTACATTCCTACCAACAGTGCAAGAGTGTTCCCTTTTCTCCACACCCCCTCCAGCATTTATTATTTGTAGATTTTTTGATGATGGCCATTCTGACCGGTGTGAGATGATATCTCATTGTAGTTTTGATTTGCATTTCTCTAATGATTAATGATGTTGAGCGTTCTTTCATGTGTTTGTTGGCAATCTGTATATCATCTTTGGAGAAATGTCTATTTAGGTCTTCTGTTCATTTTTGGATTGGGTTGTTTGTTTTTAGTCTACAGACTTTTGCTCATTGGCAAACTAGCAGCAAAAGTCCCCTTTGAGTGCTGCTGGCTTTTGAGAGAAATAAACGATGAAAATTTATAATAGATTAATGGGCGAGCACAAGGTAAAGAGAAGCAGAAAGAAATTCCAATATCTTTGGGCTGGAAAGGATCTTGGCTGTCATATGTTTTTACCTTTTATTTCTGCTGAAGTCAGAGGTGACAGGGACCTGCACAAGCTCTCTTATGTACCTGTCTTGACTCCTTTCTTTTCTTACTGCCAGGGTCTTATTTCGGTATCTCATCATTTTCACCTGGATTATTACAACAGCCTCTAACAGATCTCCCTGCCTCCACGCTTGCCTCCTCCCACCCTCCACACAGCAGCACAGAGATCATTCAAAAAGCAATTGCTTTATTTTACTTTGGTCCTCAAAACCATTCAGTGTTTCCATATTGCCTGGGGCTGTGCTTCTCAAACTGTGGTTAGTGACCAGGTTTGGACAGTATTCAAAACAATAGGATGAACATAGCATCACTCTAGAATGTTCATTTTACTTGATGGCTAGTAATTAAAAATATTATTTTACATGAAAACAAATGAATATATTATAGAACACATGAAAACTTTGGAGGAGTTTAAAAAGATTTCAAAGAATTTTCTTACTTGTAGCAGTTGCTGTCAGAACCTGTGGAAGTATGAATTTATTGTTTTCTGCTGTTACGGATGTTTCAGTGGGAAAATCTATAATGTCCTAGACCATAGGATAAAATTCAAATATCCTGTCTTCAATTTCTCCAGGATCTGTTCATGCCTGGCTTGCCACCCTCTTCTCTTTAATGGTTTCCTTGAACCCTACTCACCAACTATCCCACCCCATTTAAAATAATAGCTACTGTAGCCTTCAGGATTCAGTCAAAAAACAAAAACCACTGTAGGCATCTCAAACAGAAATTAATTTTATACAGGAAATCAGGTGCTTCCAAAGCTGTTAGAAGATGTAGGGGAACAAAGGTTAGGGAAACCACTGTCAGTGTTCAAGAAAGCAGTAGTACAGGAATTGCAGGAAACTGCTGTTAATGATCTAGGCTGTCTGCAGCAGAAAATGGGTGATTTTCAAGAGGATGCCTGGAAGTTGCAGACACTGGAAAAACCATATGCCTACCGCCTGCCGAAGACCAAGAAAATGAATCTTGCTTCTCTTCTGTCTTTCAAATACTACATGCATGTCTCTAACCCAGATCCTGGATTGGTGGGATTGCTGGATCATATGGCAACTCTATTTTTAGTTTTTTAAGGAACCTCCATACTGTTCTCCATAGTGGCTGCACCAATTTACATTCCCACCAACAGTGTAGGAGGGTTCCCTTTTCTTCACACCCTGAGAGAGGCCTATCTTGATGTCAGACTTCCAGCCTCCACAGGACTGCGAGAAGATAAATTTCTGTTGTTAGGTCTGTGATGCTTTGTTATGGCAGCCCTAGCAAACTAACACACTCTGGGATTAGGGACTTTATAAGACATAGTTGCTAGGCTTCCAGCCTCTACGTTATAAGGGAGAACTTAGAAGGGCAAGAATGGCTCTGAGTTGCCAAGAGGCTCTCCAGCACAGCTGGCCTCTGTTGGGCACATGCTGAGAACCAGGCATGGCACTAAGCACTTTGCACATTATCTCATTTAATTTAATCCTTGTATCTACCAGTTTAATGCTATTCTCACAGCCACACTGTGAGTCTCGGAGGAGTTACTTTCCCAAGGTCCCCCAGCTGGTCACTAGTGTGGGACCCTGGGTCTGACCCCCAAGGAGGATCTCTCATCACTACATGCCTGGTTGCATGGGCACTTCCATCACTGGAACATCTATTGATCTTTAAGTCTATGTCACTTCCTCTGTTCCTTTTTATCAGCTCTCCTACTCCCCACCCAACGCCAACCTCCTTCCTCCCCACAGAGCACACCATTTCCTCCTTTATTCCCCCAAATCTGTGTTCTGTATGGACTTCTACCATAGTACCAAAATAGTATCAAAAATTGGAAATGGCCAATGATAGGAGAATGAATAAGTAAATGATGGTGTATTTATATTCAGTATAATATTATATAATAATAATAATGGAATAATAATTACACAATTCAATGTATGATTCTAATGAAGAACTTATAAAAATGTTAAAGAAAGATTTCTTTTGAATAATGGTAAGTGAAAAAGCAGGATTTGCTGTGATTATTTGTACTTAAAAAATAAAATAAAATCCTAAACAGAAGGAAAAAATGGAAGAAATACTCTTAGCTGTAGTCATCTTTGGATAATTTTTTTCTCTCACTCCTATTGCTTATATTTTGCATCAGAATTGGCTACAATGAAAATGGATTTGTTCTATAAAGAGGCTTTTGAAAAACATCTATGCCCTGCACTAAAGATTTCTGCTGCCAATCCCCTTATGTTCTGCTGAGGGACACAATTCAGAAGAATTCTCTGTGACTGGGAGAGAAAGGGCCACAGTGTCACAGAAACATCAAGAAGATGGAGGCTCAGGAGAGAAGCCAAAGACCAAGGAAATTCAGGTCCTTGTTTTTCTCCCCCACTATGGAGGCAGCTCCTGGGAGCCTTTCCAGACTGGTCAGTGTCGATACACCCATAGTGCCTAGCTAGGCTTGGAGGAAACTAAGGTGGCCAAACTCTGCCCCAAACCACCCCTATCTTGAAACCCCTCTAACACCTCCAAGTAGCCTTCTGGACTCCTCTTGGATACGCTGAGCAGTAAGGAGTTCCCATGTTTGAGCCAGTCGCCTCCCACCTGCCCCTCCAGCCAGTTAAAGTGTTCTGCCCAAATCTATTCCTTGCTATCCCTGTCCTGCTGTATGGGTTCCCCAAGAACGAGGCTAGTTCTTTACTTGACGTCCTCCACTACTCTTTGACCATATGAATGCTCTCTAGATTGAGGTTCATGAGACCAGAGGTTATGTTTGTTTTGCTCCTGGCTGTATCCTTAGCACATGACACAGAACAGGCACCCAATAAATGTTGTAGAATAAATGAACAAGTGAAGGAGCAACTGAACAAATGTTCAGTCTCTGACATAGGTCCTGGACCCCTCACCCTTTTTTTTGGACATCATCCAACATGGTAATATTCCTATTCAAATGTAGAGCTCAGGAGTCTACCACAATAGGTCTAGGATGGTGGGAGCTCAATTCACAGGAACCATAAAATTCCTCATTTAGAATATGCTATGTGTATGATGCAACTCAAGATCTTCATAGCTGTTGACAAAGCCACTTATGTTAAAAAAAAATCTGGGCTATGTTTTTAGGGTTTAGGGCCAGTGTTATAAATCTCAGCAGAACTGTGGTCCCTATTTTGACCATTCAAGACATCATGCGATGTAGTGGAAAAGGCGTAGAACTAGGAGTTAAAAGACCTGGGCTCTGTCATTGCAGTGACAGTTTCTAGCACCAGGCACCAGGCTCACTCCAGGCTAAGCCCAGTGTTCAGGGCCTTGCCCTGTTTTGCATTTAATCCCTGTTGCAAACATAGATAGTATTTTTACCATGTTTTACAAATAGGGGAATTGAGGCTTGGAGGGGCTAAGCAACTGGCCTAAGCTTGACTCTATCATTTAATTGCCAAAAAATCTCAAGCTGGTCACTCAGACTCTCTGTGCTTCATTTTCCTTATCTGTCGAATGAGGATAATAATACCTGCCTTGGAGAGTTATTGGGAGGATTTATTAAAAGGCTGCAGTGAAAGTAATTATGAAAACCTATAAATTTGCAATACATTATTGTAAAGGCTCTGATTTTCCAGAAAACAGTCTGGAGACCTAGACTGCAATTTCCTCTCCTTGTCTGTGCATTCCAGATTGCTGTCAGTTGATGTAACAAATGTTTTCTTCCTTTCTCTAATCCTGTACTTTCTTTATAGATTAAGAGTAATTACTCCCAAATGGATACATGAAAGACCAATTTCTGCCTAACATACATCAAACCATCCATTAATATGTATTTAGATTTTTATTTATTATTCTTCATTAAATCTATTTCAAGTGAAAACAAACAAATCCGATCTTTTCTAGTATTAGATGATCTCAGCGCCAAATGCGTCTTTCTGCATTACTCTTCCAGCAGAGGGCACTGTTTCTCTGTAAAGCAGGTGGTCCTTCTCTTTCACACTGATTGTTAGACTTTGGAGGGAGAACAATTTCCCAGGGACCCCAGAAGTAAATGCTTACTAAAGTACTAGGAATTAATAATAGGGAGGATGTCATTTGGCTTTACTTCCTAAAGAGAATTTTCAGCTAGTGCAGAAATACCAATTTTTGTATTCTGCAATATTGGGTCAAGTCCCCTCCTTTAGAAATCACAGAATGTGACAGAGCCTTTTAGACCATTTAGCCCTCAGGTCACAAGGAAGCAGCCTGTGGGCCAAATTCAGTCCACATTCATGTTTTGTTTTTTCTACATTATTATTGTTATTATTAGGCTAACATTAGATTAAGCAGGAGATTGCAAATAAGATAAAGATTTCTTAGCATTTCTTTTTTTAAAAATTAATTAATTAATTAATTTTTGGCTGCATTGGGTCTTTGTTGCTGCATGCGGGCTTTCTCTAGTTGCGGCGAGCAGGGGCTACTCTTTGTTGTAGCGCGTGGGCTTCTCATTGCGGTGGCTTCTCTTATTGCGGAGCTGGGCTCTAGGCAAGCGGGCTTCAGTAGTTGTGGCGCATGGGCTTAGTTGCTCGGCGGCATGTGGGATCCTCCCAGACTAGGGCTCGAACCCGTGTGCCCTGCATTGGCAGGCTGATTCTTAACCACTGCGCCACCAGGGAAGTCCCGCTTAGCATTTTTTAAAAAAACAAATCAGAAGATCTCACAACTCTGAGCCCACATGCCTCCCCGGTGACAATTGGCTGGAGTTTAATAAATTCTGACCCCTTTGGGCAAGGCATATGCTTGCTACTTCCACACCATCCCCATCCAGCCTGCCCCATGGGTGTACATCATCTACCTAGACCCCAAAGTACTTAAGTTTGTGACCTGCAGATTATGGTCCACCTTCTTCGTGTTATAGATGAGAAAAACAGGCCCTAGAAGTAGGAAGTGCTTTACTCAAGGTCACAGTACAAGTGAGGCTCTGAGACCAGGCTAGAATCCCAACTTACAGGGTTATAGGGTTTCTCAAAAATGATGAGTGGTCCTGACTCCTGCCCCCGTGCTTTAGTCAGGAAGCTTCAGCCCTTTCCTCATCTCTCTCAGGAGGCTGATGTTCCCCAGCAGGTGGGAGGGGCCACAGAAGGGCTGAGATCGAGTAAGATGCAAGGCGATGTTGTAGAGGGCAGAAAGAGAGAGGAGAGGTCCAGTTTTGTTTCTCAGACTCCTGATTTCTTCTGCAGATGGACAGGACTTGAAAGCACAGAGCCAGAGAGACTTAGTTCCTGACTCTTTCTGGGCCTTTGTTTCCTCATCTGTAAAATGGAAGCCCTATTACTTGGTGGAGGTTGTATGAAAGTTACTCATTCTCTGAGTAGAGCATCTGTGGTCCATTCCATTATGACTGCCTACTAGATGTCAGCGCTGAGGGCACAGCTACGCCTGGAACATGGGGCGCCCTCCTAGACGGTGGCATTATTGAGGAGAAACAAGACAGACAGGATTTTTGTTACCTTTGCCTGGAGGGGCCTCAACCCCTCCACATTCCAATAGCTCTTTTCCTAAACCAGTAGTTCTTACCTTGACTACACATTAAAATATCCTGGGGTGCTTTTGTGAATCTCCATACCCAGACTGCCTCCCAGATCAAGTGAACAGAATTTCCAGGGGTGGGATCCAGTCATCAGTGCTGTTTCAAGTGACCTTCGACACTCCAACATGCAGCGCAGATGAAAACCACTGTCTGGAATCTTCTCCCCACCCTGCCACAGCCCGGAGCCTCTTCTTTACCTGAGATCCACCCTGCATACGCACTTCCCTTCCTACTGCCCTACCCCTGCCCTTGGACTCTGGACAGCTTAATTAAACCCCTCTGAGCCTTGGTTTTCTTATCAGGATAACAGAACCTCAATTAAGTCCAGTATGATACGTGCTATTTCATGTAATTCTGGCAACCATGGGCTGGCATTAGAAAGGTTATTAGGTTTGCAAATTCATAAGATCATAGAGTCTTAGGGTTCAAAGAATCCTTTAGAAATCATATAACCCAACCTTCCCCCGGGCTGGAATTCCAACTTGCCTACCTCCTGAGATAACGGGCTTCCTACTTTCCAGAGTGGGGCAGTTCTAATTCTTAAAAGTTAAAACCATTTGTTGAGATGACATCTGCCTCCCTTGAACTTCCATCTCTTGGTTCTAACTGTGGTCTTCAGGAAAAGAGGGAACAACCCTCATTCTTTTGCTACATGGCAGACAGACCTTTGGAAGTATGGTGATGACAGCCCATTTCACCCCTAAGTCTTCTTCTCACTGATCCTCAAACAAGACCGTTTCCAATTCCACCACCGTCCGACCTCCTCTTTGATACAGGGAGACAGAAGTGGAATCAACACTTATGGAAGGCTTTTCTAACAATCAGAGCTGTTCAGCAATGGATCAGTGCTCACTTTGAAATATCATTGCTTGTATGTAGATTATACCTAAAAAAATTGGGTCGGGGAAGGCGGGAACTATTACAAACGTGGTGGACATCTGTTTTTGTTTGTTCAACATCCATGACATTTTCTTTGGGACTAGGATTAAAATCCACTTGGGTGAACGATCAAAGTCTTTTGAGTACAGGCTGGCTAGGACAGTTAGCAAGGTGCCCTACTCTCCTCTAGCCACAGGCAGAAACATGGCCTTCGCTGGGCTGACCAGACCTTCCCTTCCTAATTGGCCACATGAGTGGTTTGAGCTCACTGGTTGTCACAGGGGCTCCTGGACGAGCCTGTGGTGTAGTTCTTGCAAAACCCCTAGAACCGCTTGCTTCCTCTTCCTGCCTTTCTCAGCCTGGTTGCCAGCTTTCCTTTTGAAATTGTGCATTCCCTCACATTCTTCCCCCCATTGTCTTTTGGCATGTATTCATCGAATGCAGTTTCTGTTGCATACGAGTAAAGACTCCTGGTTTACTCGGTAACAGAGTAAAGGAACAAATAACATTATGGAGTATTAATTTTAAAAAGTCTCAAAGCATAGATAAAGAGGAAAATAAATGTAGAATTTATATTATTTTACTTATTGTATATGCTATATGTATTCTATATGTTATATATGTACAATGAATATTTTTTATTTTCATGTTTTTAAAAAATTAAACTCATTGTAAAATAACATGCACATTGTAGAAAAGTTGAAAAATACAGAAAATCATATATTACATATCACATATGTAAAATTATTTCTTGGCTGCTAAAAGTGTGAGTCTATGCCCCGGGGCAGAATTGATGCCATTCCACACTAGCCCAGCTTCTTGGTTACCTTTTGGTCTGTTTTTATTTCACTGGGAACGTGGACCAGTGCTTATTTTCACAGCCAAATTAATTAATGAGAAAATCCTCAGACTTTCCATTTATCACTTCCAAACGCCCACTTTTGATGAGTCAGTTGCCATTTGAACAATATAGGATAATTTTCAAATTAATTAAAACAAGACAACAGTACACCCCATTTCTTACTCAAGTATCTCCAAGGGATTCTATTCTCACTTCATTAATCTTTGGACTTCCACTCTCAAACAGAAAAAGGACATTACTCATGTCTCCCAGTGGGGTAGGGACAGAACCCAGAGAGCGAACGGTTTGTCAGTTATGGAGAAGTGCTGGGGTAATTGGGACTATATCCCGCTTGGAGTCTTTCTAATTTTTTTTTTTTCCTTGCCAGACAATCAATCAGCCATATTTATATATTGAGTGGATACCTATTACGTGCTAGTTGTTTTACAAATACTTAGGGGAAAGTGAAATACAAACTACTCTGGGACCTCTCCCCCATCCCCTTGATGTCCAAGTAACAAGGATTGACAGATATGTAAGGAAATAAGCACAGAGATCATACTGTGATGTTCATTAAGTGTAAAGCAGCTGCTGTTTTGTTCTCTGAACACAGTATAAAATCAAGTTTCTCACTGTTTGTACCTTTTCCCTGCTTCTGCAAATATATTTAGTATCTGCTCTGCACAAGGCATGTTCACATGTATCTCCCCTCGTAATGCTCATGACAGGTCAGCAAAGGAGGCATGCTCATTTTCATCCTATAGATGAGGGTGGGAGATCACCCAGCCTGTGAGCCCTCTCCTTTCTCTCTCTCCACACTTTTCCCGGTTCTCCTTGTGTACTGCTGGGCCTAGTCACCATGGTGCTCACGTGGCCCCTCTCTCTCTGTGAACCCAGGTTTCTCCCTCTCCTGAACTTGAGAGTCATACCCGAGTCACCTTGGGCATCTCCACCTAGATGTCCTGCAGGCGTGTGAAACTCAGTATGCCTTAGACCAAAGCCATCTCGTTTCCCTCCCCAAACCTATTCTGCCTCTTTTGCTTCTAATCCAAGTAAACATGCCATCCACTGACACCCTAGCCTGAGAATCAGCCTGGATGCCTCCCTCTCCTGCACAGACTTCTCCCATTCAATCAGCCATCGTTTCTACTTCCTACATTTGTTTCAAAACTATCCCCTTCTCTCCGTCTCCATGACTTCAGTCCTGGTCCAACTCTCACCCCTTATCTGCTACTTACTGTACCAGCCTGCCCCTTCTTCTCCAGTATCCACTCTTCTCCGATCCATCTTCCATGCTGCAGCCAATGGGATTCTTTATAAATGCAAATATGATCATGCTCTTCACCTGGTTTCAATTATTCAATGGCTCCCTAATGCTCTGGGTACAAAAACCAAACTTCTATCAATAGTATAAAGGTCCCTCAGGATCTGGTTTCAGTCTACCTCCCACCTTCTTGCTTTTGCTCTGACTATTTTCTGACTGGAGATTTTTTTCACTCTAGTCATCACCTACTGAACTCCCGTTCATCTGTCAAGATCCAGCTCAAATGCTATCTCCGCTACAGGAAGCCTTCCCTGACCCCTAAGATGGAAAAATTCTTGGGATGGAGGAGAATGAGATTAGGTATTTATTTCCCTGACACCTTCCCTGTTTGGTCACCCTGGTCTGGCTTTGACCCTCAACTGTCAGTCACTATTCCTTTCAAGGTTATGTTCTCTACACAGCTCTTCCCTTCCAGGTCTCTGTAGCCAATTCCCTCCCCTATTCTTTTGGACCTGGGGTGGTACCAGCACCCAGGGTGGTAACAGCTGCCAGCCCTGGGTCCCTGCACAGCCCCTGTGGGTCTCCTACATTCCACCCACTCCTTGTAAATAAAGGATCCCTTTGTAAATAAACTTCCTTGAATTATACTTTTCTGTTTCCTAGAGGGACCCTAGCTGATCCACCAATGTTTTACAAACAGAATCACATTTCCCTCTGTTACCATTTCAAAACTATATTATCTTTGTTTCTGTTTGATCATTCATTGGTCTTGGTTTGTAACTCTTTTGCTTGAAGCTGGGGGGCAAAACAGCTTTTCTACTGTATTTGCCAAGAGAGAAAAAAACTGTAAAAATCCACTATTTTAATTTCCAGCATATAGGTCTTATCACAAGAATCTTAACAAACCACTTATGTGCCTCTCTCTCTTCATTAGACTGTGAACCCCTTGAGGGCAGCAACTGGATTTTCTCCACCATTCTTTCCCGAAACACAGCACTGTGCCTGGGATATAGTAGAAACTCAATAAATATTCAGTTAATGAATAAAGCACTAGGAAGCAGTTCTTAAATATTCGTAGAATAAATGAATGGGGAAAGAATTGGTACCCCGCATTTCACAGCCTTAGAGACTATAGTTGTTAACAGGTGAGTCTCTTTTTTCCTTTTGTCCCCATGCCAGGATATTGGAGCATTATTTTGCCAGGTTTTGGAATTTCCTGAAAGGAGTTAAAAATATCTTTCTTACCCAAAGCACCTTTGGAACACATACTCAGAGAAAGCACCCTAACCAAGCTCTCACCCCCAAACTCCCCCTCCCTCTCATCGCACCCCTTCAGATTTGACAACTCTGTAGGAAACCAATTTGCTGTTAATCACAAGGGAGTTTTATTTACTCTGTTGCAAGAATTGAAAAGCAGTCATTTTTATTAGTGCCACAGCTGCTTCTTCCATCATGGAAGAAATACAATTATGCGTCTTCCTTTGGCTGAATGCAGACAGCTACAACCTCATTATTCATTCCGGTAGGAAGTAGGGCTTTATAATGAGCAGGGGAAAAAATACACTGACCCCTTATTTGTAAAGGGAACAAATCTTAGTTTCTGGAATGACATGGCCACTGCCAGCATAGCAAAAAAGGCTTTTTATTTTATTCGGTTACATAATAGGTTGTGATAGCTTTAGAGGCCTAGCAGAGGCAGTCCTTATGGTGTAGGGGAAAGAGTGTGGGCTTTGCTTCAGGCCAGCCTGGGTTCAAACCCTGGCTCTGCTTCTTATCAGTACTGGACAGAGGGCATTTTCTTATCTGAAATTGGAAATAGGAATAGAACAGCTTCCCAGGGTGGTAGTAAGGATTAGAGATTAAATTCCTGTACGTGGTGTACAGCACCCATTGTGACATGGTCTGGCCCCCTGCCTACCTCTCCAGCTGCTACTCCCACCCTCCCTCCCCCCAAAGCTGGCATCTCTGCTGCAGCCATACTGAACTCTTCAAAACTCCCTAGAACTTGTCATACTTCTCCCTGTTTCCCTGACTGTGCACACGTGCCCCCTCTGCCTGAGTCACACGCCCTCACTTCCCTTGTTCATCCGGCAAACGTGTTTTCTTAATAGTGATGGCTCCTCTGTGAAGCCTGCCTCTCCCTCCCTCCCCTGGACAGAGTATCACCCCTCTTACCATCACCCTTTGCACACAGCTCACTATAGGATGTTGCCACACACTGAGATGGACTTGTCTGCTTATGTGTCCGTCCTGAGTATTAGTCTGTAAGCTCCTTAAAGAGCAAGAACTAAGAGCTGTCTCTTCTGTAGGGACAGCACTGGGCAGAACTGATGGTCAATCAATGATTTACTGAATGAATGAATGAAGACTTAGGCAAAACACCTAGCTCCCTGCATGGTTGTGGCAGACACTGTGGCTTGGCTAAATTTTCAACCTTCCCCACTCACCTGCTCCCACCATAGAGACCCCAGCTGTTAGGGAGTTTGAGAGAGCCCTGTCACCCAGTTTTGGCCAATGAGAAATTGAAGGAAGTCTGTTGGGGGTACGTGTGTTTCTTTTACTTGTCCTCAGGCATCCTAATTGGATTTTGACACAGGGTATTCAACTCTAAAGGCTGATTCCCCTTTACCCAGCCTCATGGGTTGACATAATGAGCAAAGTATGGTCTTGGAAGTCAGACAAAAGAGGGTTTGAATTTAATCTCCATAACTGTGTGTCCCACAATCAACATGGTACAGACTACTGACCTGGAAGGTGGATGGACTGAGTTCAAGTGCTTTTTAAAGTTGTTTGACCTTGGGCAAAAAACCATCATCTTCCAGTGTCTTAGTTTCTTCATCTGTAAAATCAGAATAGCAATAGTACCTACCCCATAGGGTTAAGTAGGTTAATGAATATAGGTACTTAGAAGAGAGTGTGACACTTACCTAGGACTGTGTAATGTCAACACTATTTTTATTAAGAATACTAGTCGTGTCGCTTTAGGCAATTTTATGTGCTCTCTGAGATCTGATGTGCACATCTATACAATGGCAGTTAGAAGTGTCTGCTTTGCAGATTGTGGCTAGGATGGCAATTCAGGCACTTAGAGCACCAGAGGTGGCACATGGCATGAGGCCACAGCTGGGCAAAGAGAGAAGAAAGACTGTGCCGTGCTCTGGACCTGGTGTGTCTGGGGATGTCTGGACTGATGGTGCCTCACCTTTACTCCCTGGTACCCTCCTCCCTTCCTACCACCACGGAAGAGAGGTCCCTCCTGGGTGAGGCCAATGGCTGCCCCTGAGCTCTGAACCCCTTCCCTCTTCTCAGGGACCTTGTGCTGTTGATTCAGCCCCTGTCCCTTCAGCCTTCTCCTCTCCACTCACTCCTCTCCAAGAACATTTTAGATGGGCTCCTGTCTCTTTCACCTTAGAACAAACACCACTTCATTTAAAAAAAAAAAATCAGCTTTAATCCAACTCTCCCCCTAGTGCCATTCTTTTTCTTTCCATCTTTTCACAGTCAAACTCCTTACCGTGTTTGTCTACACAACAAATCTCCTTCCTCACCTCCCACTCACTCCTCCCGATGGTGCAGCCTTTAAAAAGTAGGTTGAATATTTGGAGTCTAGAAAAAGCAAGGTATAAAAGACACAAGGGCAGGCAGGGCTGGTTTCCAACCTGAAAAAGGGGCCTAGAGAGAAGGTATAGAAAGAAGAGGAGGTGATAGAGACTCTGGTGACCTTGGCTGCTGCTGGCCTTCAGTGTCGGATAGGCAATCCAGGCTCATGTGTTGGGCAAAACCCACAGTCCTCTAGGCTCATTACCCACATGCACGCAGCTCCCTCCCACATTACGAGCCCTTTCCTGGTAGCACCTAACTTCTAATCAAGCCTAGTCCAGACAGCCCCAAACCTTCTGTGCCTTTCCAATTCATCTCCATTACTGTGTGTCCCACAATCAACACGTTGCAGATTACTGACCTGGAAGTTGGATGGACTGGGTTCAAGTGCTTTTTAAAGTTGGTTGGGGGCTTCCCTGGTGGCGCAGTGGTTAAGAATCCGCCTGCCAATGCAGGGGACATGGGTTCGAGCCCTGGTCCAGGAAGATCCCACATGCCTGGAAGCAACTAAGCCTGTGCGCCATACCCGCTCGCCGCAACTAGAGAAAGCCCACACGCAGCCAAAAATAAATAAATAAAATAAAGTTGGTTGATCTTGGGCAAGAAACCTCATCTTCCAGCGCAACTACTGGGGCTTCACTGAAGTCTAAGCAATGCCAAGAAGAGAATAGTAAGAAGGTAAAATTTATATGTGGATGTAAGTTTTAAGATCTTTCCCATGTCTTTCCTTTCTCCTGTTTCAAAATCATCCATAATCAACAGAGGCCAGGGGCAGATGCTGTCGACCTGGCTTTGATGTTGCCCACCTGGGAAATCACATAGGAGCATCTGAACTGCCTTGCCTGACAGACCCAGAAGATTGGAGCTAGTGTTTGTGAAGCAAACACATCAAAGCTCTGCCACATCCAAGAGCTCATTGGATTTTGTTAACTAATATATGAGTTAGGGCCCTTGCCAGCCCCAATTACAAAGAGACCAAGGTTCCGAGAGTATCAGGGTCAGTGGCATCTACCATTTGTAGGACTTGCCATGAGCCAGGCCCTGACCTGGCTGAGCACTTTGAAGACATTATCTCACTTGGTCCTTGTGGCTGCAGCCTTATACACAGGCGTTATTGCCCCTTTTACAGATAAAAAGCTTAGGATTTGGTAGAGACAAGGCTGACTCTGCTACTTCCTGATTAGATGGGTGACCTTGGGTGACTTTCTTAAGCTCTGTGGGCTACAGTTTGCCATCTAGAAAATATCAGGGCTAGATTGAATGGGCCAAAATCCATTCCAAATTGAACTCTCTTGGGCGTAATACTTGCTGGTCATCTCCTCATAACTCCAAACTGTTAGTGTCAGCTCTGGATATTGGAGCAACTTTAAAGAAGTTATTTCAGTTTTAGGACTGGAACTAAAGTGGGTGGAGAAAGAACTGTATGGTCTGTAACTGCCATCCTGTTCATTTTTCACTAGGTTGTTCTTGTGGGTTTCTTAGAACACTTCCCAGATTCTTCTAAATTTTAAAAGCTAGGATGTTGGAATCAAACAGATGACCCAGATTCAGTATTAGTCACAGCATTTGCTAGTTGTATGATCTTGAGAAGTTCACTGACATTTCTGAGCCTCTGTTCTCTCATCTGTAAGAGGAGGTGCTCCCAAGATTGTTGAGAAGATTAATCAGGAAGGAGTGCGTGAAGCTGCTTGACACGTAGTAGGTGCTCAGTAAATGATTGTGATGATAATTTGCTTTATTTTTTATTTGTATTTTTTTGAATGTTATTTTATTTATTTTTTTATACAGCAGATTCTTTTTAGTTATCTATTTTATACACATCAGTGTATGCATGTCAATCCCAATCTCCCAATTCATCACACCACCACCCCCACCCCCCCCGCCACTTTCCCCCCTTGGTGTCCATACGCTTGTTCTCTACATCTGTGTCTCAATTTCTGCCCTGCAAACTGGTTCATCTGTACCATTTTTCTAGGTTCCACATATTTGCGTTAATATATGGTATTTGCTTTTCTCTTTCTAACTTACTTCACTCTGTATGACAGTCTCTAGATCCAACCACGTCTCTACAAATGACCCAATTTTGTTCCTTGTTATGGCTGAGTAATATTCCATTGTGTATATGTACCACATCTTCTTTATCCATTCATCTGTCGATGGGCATTTAGATTGCTTCCATGTCCTGGCTATTGTAAGTAGTGCTGCAATGAACATTGGGGTGCATGTGTCCTTATGAATTATGGTTTTCTCTGGGTATATGCCCAGTAGTGGGATTGCTGGGTCATATAGTAATTCTATTTTTAGTTTTTTAAGGAACCTCCATACTGTTCTCCATAGTGGCTGTATCAATTTACATTCCCACCAACAGTGCAAGAGTGTTCCCTTTTCTCCACATCCTCTCCAGCATTTGTTGTTTGTACATTTTCTGATGATGCCCATTCTAACTGGTGTGAGATGATACCTCATTGTAGTTTTGATTTGCAATTCTCTAATTAGTGATGTTGAGCATCTTTTCATGTGCTTCTTGGCCATCTGTATGTCTTCTTGGAGAAACGTCGATTTAGGTCTTCTGCCCATTTGTGGATTGGGTTGTTTGTTTTTTTAATATTGAGCTGCATGAGCTGTTTATATATTTTGGAGATTAAATCTTTGTCCATTGCTGCATTTGCAAATATTTTCTCCCATTCTGAGGGCTCTCTATTTGTCTTGTTTGTAGTTTACTTTGCTGTGCAAAAGCTTTTAAGTTTCATTAGGTCCCATTTGTTTATTTTTGTTTTTATTTTCATTACTCTAGGAGATGGACCAAAAAAGATCTTGCTGTGATTTATGCCAGAGAGTGTTCTTCCTATGTTTTCTTCTAAGAGTTTTACACTGTCCATTCTTACATTTGGGTCTCTAAACCATTTTGAGTTTATTTTTGTGTAGTGTGTTAGTGAATGTTCTAATTTTATTCTTTTACATGTAGCTGTCCAGTTTTCCCAGCACCACTTATTGAAGAGACTGTCTTTTCTCCATTGTATATCCTTGCCTCCTTTGTCATAGATTAGTTGACCATAGGTGTATGGGTTTATCTCTGGGCTTTCTATCCTGTTCCATTGATCTATATTTCTGTTTTTGTGCCAGTACAATATTGTCTTGATTACTGTAGCTTTGTAGTATATTCTGAAGTCAGGGAATCTGATTCCTCCAGCTCTGTTTTTTTCCCTCAAGACCACTTTGGCTATTCAGGGTCTTTTGTGTCTCCATACAAGTTTTAAGATTTTTTCTTCTAGTTCTGTAAAAAATGCCATTGGTAATTTGATAGGGATTGCATTGAATCTGTAGATTGCTTTGGGTAGTATAGTCATTTTCACAATATTGATTCTTCCAATCCAAGAACATGGTATATCTCTCCAGATGTCGGTATCATCTTTAATTTCTTTCATCAGTGTCTTATAGTCTTCTGCATACAGGCCTTTTGTCTCCCTAGGTAGGTTTATTCCTAGGTATTTTATTCTTTTTGTTGCAATGGTAAATGGGAGTGTTTCCTTAATTTCTCTTTCAGATTTTTCATCATTAGTGTATAGGCATGCAAGAGATTTCTGTGCATTAATTTTGTATCCTGCGACTTTACCAAATTCATTGATTAGCTCTAGTAGTTTTCTGGTGACATCTTTAGGATTCTCCATGTATAGTATCATGTCAACTGCAAACAGTGACCGTTTTACTTCTTCTTTTCCAATTTGTATTCCTTTTATTTCTTTTTCTTCTCTGATTGCCGTGGCTAGGACTTCCAAAACTATGTTGAATAATAGTGGTAGGAGTGGACATCTTTGTCTTGCTCCTGATCTTAGAGGAAATGGTTTCAGTTTTTCACCATTGAGAATGATGTTTGCTGTGGGTTCGTTGTATATGGCCTTTGTTATGTTGAGGTAAGTTCCCTCTATGCTCACTTTCTGGAGAGTTTTTACCATAAATGGGTTTTGAATTTTGTCAAAAGCTTTTTCTGCATCTATTGAGATGATCATATGGTTTTTCTTCTTCAATTGGTTAATATGGTGTATCACATTGATTGATTTGCGTATATTGAAGAATCCTTGCATTCCTGGGATAAACCCCACTTGATCGTGGTGTAGGATCCTTTTAATGTGTTGTTGGATTCTGTTTGCTAGTATTCTGTTGAGGATTTTTGCATCTGTTCATCAGTGATATTGGCCTGTAGTTTTCTTTCTTTGTGACATCTTTGTCTGGTTTTGGTATCAGGGTGATGGTGGCCTCGTAGAATGAGTTTGGGAGTGTTCCTTCCTCTGCAATTTTTTGGAAGAGTTTGAGAAGGATGGGTGTTAGCTCTTCTCTAAATGTTTGATAGAATTCACCTGTGAAGCCATCTGGTCCTGTACTTTTGTTTGTTGGAAGATTTTTAATCACAGTTTCAATTTCATTACTTGTGATTGGTCTGTTCATATTTTCTATTTCTTCCTGGTTCAGTCTTGGAAGGTTATACCTTTCTAAGAATTTGTCCATTTCTTTCAGGTTGTCCATTTTATTGGCATAGAGTTGCTTGTAGGAGTCTCTTAGGATGCTTTGTATTTCTGCGGTGTCTGTTGTAACTTCTCCTTTTTCATTTCTAATTTTATTGATTTGAGTCCTCTTCCTCTTTTTCTTGATGAGTTTGGCTAATGGTTTATCAATTTTGTTTATCTCCTCAAAGAACCAGCTTTTACTTTTATTGATCTTTACTATTGTTTTCTTTGTTTCTATTTCATTTTTTTCTGCTCTGATCTTTATGATTTCTTTCCTTCTGCTAACTTTGGGTTTTGTTTGTTCTTCTTTCTCTAGTTCCTTTAGGTGTAAGGTTAGATTGTTTATTTGAGATGTTTGTTGTTTCCTGAAGTAGGATTGTGTTGGTATAAACTTCCCTCTTAGAACTGCTTTTGCTGCATCCCATAGGTTTTGGATCATCATGTTTTCATTGTCATTTGTCTCTAGGTATTTTTTGATTTCCTCTTCAGTGATCTCTTGGTTATTTAGTAACGTATTGTTTAGCCTCCCTGTGTTTGTGTTTTTTACGTTTTTGTCCCTGTATTTGATTTCTAATCTCATAGCGTTGTGGTTAGAAAAGATGCTTGATATGATTTCAATTTTCTTAAACTTACTGAGGCTTGTTTTGTGACCCAAGATGTGATCTATCCTGGAGAACGTTCTGTGCACACTTGAGATGAAATTGTGGTATCTGCTGTTTTTGGATAGAATGTCCTATAAGTATCAATTAAATCTATCTGCTCTATTGTGTCATTTAAAGCTTGTGTTTCCTTATTAATTTTCTGTTTGGATGATCTGTCCACTGGTGTAAGTGAGGTGTTAAAGTCCCCCACTATTATTGTGTCACTGTCGATTTCCTCTTTTATAGCTGTTAGCTGTTGCCTTATGTATTGAGGTGCTCCTATGTTGGGTGCATATATATTTATAATTGTTATATCTTCTTCTTGGATTGATCCCTTGATATTATGTAGTGTCCTTCCTTGTCTCTTGTAACATTCTTTATTTTAAAGTCTATTTTATCTGATATGAGTATAGCTACTCCAGCTTTCTTTTGATTTCCATTTGCATGGAATATCTTTTTCCATCTCCTCACTTTCAGTCTGTATGTGTCCCTAGGTCTGAAGTGGGTCTCTTGTAGACAGCATATATATGGGTCTTGTTTTTGTATCCATTCAGCAAGCCTGTGTCTTTTGGTTGGAGCATTTAATCCATTCACATCTAAGGTAATTATTGATATGTATGTTCCTATTACCATTTTCTTAATTGTTTTGGGTTTGCTTTTGTAGGTGCTTTTCTTCTCTTGTGTTTCCCACTTAGAGAAGTTCCTATAGCATTTGTTTTAGAGCTGGTTTGGTGATGCTGAATTCTCTTAGCTTTTGCTTGTCTGTAAAGCTTTTGATTTCTCCATCGAATCTGAATGAGATCTTTGCTGGGTAGAGTAATCCTGGTTGTAGGTTCTTCCCTTTCATCACTTTAAATATGTCATGCCACTCGCTTCTGGCTTGTAGAGTTTCTGCTGAGAAATCAGCTCGTAACCTTACGGGAGTTCCCTTGTACGTTATTTGTCGTTTTTCCCTTGCTGCTTTCAATAATTTTTCTTTGTCTTTAATTTTTGCCAATTTGATTACTATGTGTCTCGTTGTGTTTCTCCTTGGGTTTATCCTGTGTGGGACTCTCTGCGCTTCCTGGACTTGGGTGGCTCTTTCTTTTCCCATGTTAAGGAAGTTTTTGACTATAATCTCTTCAAATATTTTCTCAGGTCCTTCTCTCTCTTCTCCTTCTGGGACCCCTATAATGTGAATATTGTTGCCTTTAATGTTGTCCCAGATGTCTCTTAGGCTGTCTTCATTTCTTTTCATTCTTTTTTCTTTATTCTGTTCCTCAGTAGTGAATTCCACCATTCTGTCTTCCAGGTCACTTATCCGTTCTTCTGCCTCAGTTATTCTGCTATTGATTCCTTCTAGTGTCGTTTTCATTTCAGCTATTGTATTGTTCATCTCTGTTAGTTTGTTCTTTAATTCATCTAGGTCTTTGTTAAACATTTCTTGCATCTTCTCGATCTTTGCCTCCATTCTTTTTCCGAGGTCCTGAATCATCTTCACTATCATTATTCTGAATTCTTTTTCTGGAAGGTTTCCTGTCTCCACTTCATTTAGTTGTTTTTCTGGGGTTTTGTCTTGTTCCTTCATCTGGTACATAGCCCTCTGCCTTTTCATCTTGTCTATCTTCCTGTGAATGCGGTTTTTGTTCCACAGGCTGCAAGACTGTAATTCTTCTTGCTTCTGCTGTCTGCCCTCTGGTGGATGAGGCTGTCTCCATATTGGGGCTTTTTAATGAAGGTTTTCTGATCTGCTAGTGTTGGAGTGTCTCCTGCAGAGGTGGGGGTGGCTGTGTCTCACCGTGAGGACAAGGACACTGGCAGCAAAAGTTCTGGGAAGTACTCCTTGGTGTGAACCCTCCCAGAGTCCACCATTAGCCCCACTAAAGAGCCCGGGTAGGCTCCAGTGTTGGGTCGCCTCAAGTGAAACAACCTGATTATTTGCTTTAAAAATGTTTAATCTGGTGCACAGTCAAGTGACACATGGAAGATGCCGGGAAATGCTTACAGGTTTCAAATTTGGGATCTGCACTATGCGCTGAGCGGGTGGTTTTGAGCAGGAGGCCTGGGGAGTGACAGCAAGGTGGGGGGGAGTGATGCCGAAATGATAATATTAGAGTCCACAGAATAACTCCCAGCTGCCAGGTCACACAACTTGAGAACTGCTTCAGAGCTGTCAACTCTTCCACATTGTTGCTAAGAGACTGGGCTGAGGATGGGGGGAGGTATTCATGCCTCTAATTAAAGGGAGGGGGAAAAACCCAGAGAGATGAGCTTTAGATTTTGGAGATGATTCTATGGACTCTTATTCACCGAATGCTAGAGACTTTGAAGATGGTCCACATGTTAAAGAAGTATGTTTTGAGTCCCGACTGTGTGCCAGGGATGGCTCTGGGCTCTGGAGAGACAACGATGGACCAAGTCCCTGACCTCATGAAGCTTCTATTGCGTTCAGGCTTCTCCTTTACAGTCAGAGGACTGCTGGAGGTCCCGGGAGCTGAGTCACATGCCTAAGGTCTCAAGGCCATCTCCTGGGAGAGTTGACCTTAGAATCTGGGCTTCCCAAATCCTAGATCAGGACTTTTTCCATCTACTACATTTTGCAAACAAGATTCATCTGCAGCAGATTTTTTTTTTAAATATTTTTTTTCAATTTATTTATTTATTTGTTTGTTTTTATTTTTGGCTGTGTTGGATCTTCGCTGCTGTGCATGGGCCTTCTCTAGTTGCAGCAAGCAGTGCACAGGCTTCTTATTGTCGTGGTCTCTCCCACCGCAGAGCACAGGATCCAGGCACACAGGCTTCAGTTGTTGTGGCTCATGGGCTCTAGAGCGCAGGCTCAGTAGCTGTGGCACACAGGCTTAGCTGCTCCACGGCATGTGAGATCTTCCCGGGCCAGGGATCAAACCCGTGTCCCCTGCATTGGCAGGCGGACTCCCAACCACTGCGCCACCAGGGAAG